>NW_027361870.1:8830000-9430000 GCF_039654945.1 Dendrobates tinctorius
TCATTTTCAGTGTAAAAAAAAAAAAATGAATGGGGAATATTGCTAAGCACTCAACGATCAATTTTTGACATCTCTGGACAGAACACGTGTGCGTTACAAAGAAGACAAATTGGCTTAAATGCAAATTGTGTAACGTTCAAGTAGCTATAATTCTAAAGGAAGAGGTCCACAAAGCACACGCCAGGCTGGTTTGAAGAAACTGCAGGGGAATGGTGTAAAGTTGATGTGTGCATTATACCAGTGGTTGATTTTTGGAGAACCCTTCCAGTTGAAGGAGTTTATTCAGAATAGACAATTCCCTTTAATACGATGTCTGATGACGTACAATGCAATAGTATTTTTTTTAAATGAAGTAACTTTTTAATAGTGTTGCCTGTAACACATATTTTCTTCCACAGAGCGGTTTGCTTTCCTCGTTTAGTTTGTCCATGACTGATCTTTCAAAATCATGTGAAAATCTGTCAGCGGTTATGCTATACAATCCCGGGTAAGTAAGTAAAACCATACTACAAACAGGCTATAAATCCAAAAAACTAAAAGCACTTCAGTGAAAAATAACATTCTTTAATGCACCTGATGCGACGTTTCGGCTAACACTGCCTATCTCCAGTATTTATATTTATTATACTAATTTATATTTCTAATATAAAATTGTTTTTGAAGTTAGATCTATCACAAGTAACGCCTTTTTTTTTTTTAATCCAATAACTGACTTTTTGTAGATTTTTTTTTTTTTTTTTTTTTTTTATCACTGTTTTTACTTTTCAGTATAGAGATAAGCCTGTATAACCTTATAGAGGGCAGAGCTGAGACATCCCTCATTCGTTAGCAAGATGGGTGATCAGTATAAATACATTAAAGGGGTTGTACCAAGTTAATAAATTCTCCTCCATCAATAAGATACTGCTTTCCTTGTTGATTTTGTGAGGGTCGGACTCCCACTAATCCTAAGAACAGAACTCCGGAGGGATCCGTTGGCGTGGATTGGAGGTTGAGCTGGTTCCTGTGTCTGAGCCACTCACTCTAGGGCAGCGCTTGTCTAGTTTCACACTAGCGTTACAGGGTGCAGCTCACGGCCGCCGCTAAGCTCCGCCCCCAGCCGCGCCCCCTCCGGTCAGCTCCTCTGATCGCATGACGCTGCATGCGATCAGCGTACCCTATATTTAGCGTTGGGTACGCTGGTCGTGTGCTGGCACACTTTTGCTGATGCATCCGCCCTTTTGGCGCTGCGCCGACGTGTGCCAAACGCACTTTGTTGCATTTTTGTGCACTTGGCGCAGCGCCAAAAGGGTGGATGTGCCGACAAAAGTGTGCCAGCGCACGACCAGCGTACTCAACGCTAAATATAGGGTACGCTGATCGCATGCAGTGTCATGCGACCATAGGAGGAGCTGCCTAGAGGGGGCGTGGCTGGGGCGGAGCTTAGTGGCAGCCATGCGCTGTGCCCTGTAACGCTAGTGTGAAACTAGCCTTAGTCTCAAGATCCCACCGAGAATTAATCGAGTGGTAGGGTGCATGCCTGACTTGCACTTCAAAGCCCAGTTCTCAGGATCCCCATATCTTACGAATCTTGGTACATCCCCTTTAAACAATGGTATAATTGGTTACAGCTTTATGTCTTTAACATTTCTTCAAATACTCTGTATTTTGATATCTATTTTAAATATTATCTCATAGTTATATTAAAGGGAATCTGTCAGCAAGTTTGTGCTATTCCATCTGAGAGCAGCATCATGTAGGGCAAGTGAGCCTGATTCCAGGGATATGTCACTTATTAGGCTGTGTGCCTTAGATCCAATACAATCTGTGTTTTATCAGCTGAAGATGATCACTGCCTGGCTAGGTCTCATGTGCACAGCAGTCAGGCTAATCTGTGTAACCCCACCTGCACCGCTTGTTAGCAGCTTACTGACAATGTGCACCAGAAGCTGCCAAACTAAGGGGGAGGAGGGGGTAATGCTCCGCTCAGGATTATGATCGATGGTACATATACAGCCAATAAGACAGTGATTCTTTTTTAAAACTACACCAACCAGTCTAGTAAGGGACAAATCCCTGGAATTGGGCTCTCTTGTCCTATATCATGCAGCTATCAGATTACATAGCAAGAACCTGCTGACGGATTCCCTTTATTGCTTCATTATTTACGAACTGGACTGTGTTTTTCATTATATTGTGCATTGGTTTTTTGTAAGTATGGAAGGAGGAGATGCTCTGGAAATTGCTGTTGATTTATAGAACTGCCTCTCTACCAGTGGCATCTAGCGATCTTGTCATGTGGTTGGACAATCCTACCTGTGATTCACATTTCCCCCGCCCCTACAATATCCAGCATATCATGGCTTCCGTGAGCTGCACGCAAATATTACATGTTACGCGGTCCTGCAATCATTATAGGGTATATAGGTCCAGACGTAGCACGGTGGCTCAGTGGTTAGCACTGCAGCTTTGCAGCGCTGGGGTCCTGGTTTCTAAAGGCCCTGCCACACTAAGCAAGATCGCTAGCGAGATCGCTGCTGAGTCACTAGAACTGTGACGTTATAGCGATCTTACCAGCGAGATCGCTGTGTGTGACAGTGACCAGCGACCAGCCCCCCTGCCGGGTATCGCTGATCGTGCCCGAAATGTCTGGACATTTCTTTGGTCGATCATGTCCCGCTGAGTCGCTTGTATCGTCACGATTGACACCTAGCCTAACGACCTCGTTAGCGACTCAGAAGCAAGACAAGGCGGGGATTAGCGTTCCCGTTTCCACGCCTACCTCGGCTCTGATTGGTGGTCACTACAGCGTCCTGATTGGCGGGCTTCCTTTTAAAAGAAGCTAACAAAGTAGCGCTTCAGTTCTTTGTTCCTGACCCGGGTGTGTCCAAGTTGAGATCCTGTTTTTGTCCAACGGCTGCGACTCCATTTTGGATCATCTGCTTTTCCATCTTTGTTGCTTCTCTAGCCAGTTAATTGTAGGTATTTTTTGAATGAAATGGAGCACTAGTACGTCACCTTCTTTTAAATGCACGGCCAATCAGGACGCGGTAGCGTCCACCATTCAGAGCTGAGAGGGCGTGAGAAAGGGAGCGCAATCCACGCCTGTGTAAATACAGCGTCACACAGTACATCCCTCATCGAGGTGTGAATCGTCAATGGAACATGCAATGTGACAGGGTCCCAACGACCACCGACATCGTTACAAAGGTCGCTATGACACGCTAGATCGTTGCTCCGTCGTTGGGTAGATTGGACTGTCTGACATCTCAATAGCGACCACATAGCGATGCGGCAACGATCCCTGTCGTGTCGTATTGCTGTCGGGATCGTTATAGCGTCGCTAGGTGTGTCGGGACCGTAATTCCACCAAGGACAACAGCTGCATGGAGTTTGTGTGTTCTCCCCATGTTTGCGCGGGTTTCCTCCCAGTTCTCCGGCTTCCTCCCATCCTCCGCAGACATACTGATAGGGAATGTAGATTGTGAGCCCCAATGGGGACATGATGATCTCTGTACAGTGCTGCAGAGTGATAGTGCTATAGAAGCAAGTAAAATAACAAATGACTGGTTCCATTGTTTTCAGTGAAAGTATATCAGAGCACATATGGTGCAATATTACTGACAGCGATGGTGGTTATTGGCAGGAACAATTCTAGGAACAAACTGGCTCTCTCCATACATGTGTCGTGACTGTCACAGCTGATCAGCCAGTGGGCTCCATGTATCCAGGTTCCCTCTGCATCTTGTTCGGTAAGCGCTATAGCTTGCCGTATAAGCCCTGACCCGATCTAATTTGCTCATCTCTAGTAACAACCCATCCAATCCACACAGGCAAAGAAATCAAACCACAGATGTCCATAAATTAAGCTGTGTATAATAATGAGAAAATGACACATGGAAAAAGCATTGAACACGTGTACTGAAATTTATTTAAGTGGTATTCCCATCTCCAAGGTCCTATCGCAATATATAGTAGGTGTGACAATAGTAGTATTAGCAAATACCTCCTATTAGAAATGTAGTATAGTTCTTCTGACTCGCTAGGTCTCTTACCCCAAGTGCAGGGCGTTGCTGCAGCTTGGGTATCCATGGTTGCGACCACAATTTGAGTGGTCATAACCTTGGAAACCTAAGTTACTGCAATGCCCTGCACATGGGGTAAGCGGCATAACGAATCTCATGATTGCGAGACGTCATCGCTGAAGAACAGTCTGATAATGGAGAGAAATTGCAGCATTTCAGAATTATGTTAAAAACCTTAGATACTGACATTAAGGATTTAGGAAATTAAAAAAATGCTGGAGATATTTTAACACATAAATTTAACCCAAAATTAGTTATACAAATGGTAGTTTCCTGATTCCCTTTTTAAGATGAGGGGTTTATGACGGGCACTGGTGTGTGATGACGGTCTCTGTACATCTCCGCAGAATATGTTGGCGTTACAAAAGCAGCAGGAAATAGATGACATGAGTAGATGATCATTTTTCTTTCTGACATATTCAATTTTCTTTGTTCTTTTAAAGAAGAAACCCGTTAAGTAAACCAGGTAGTGCCCTGCTGAGCTGTTAACATAATTCCGGAGCCTTTGCCCCACGGTGACGTGTTGATTTTCCATTGTAGAAATCCCTTTTCAGAAGTAACCTTAGTTCTTTAATCACGGCTCGTCTGCCGGCTTGTCAAAGCTTTCTGAGCACATAAGGAAAATTGCTATCCTTCTTGTACTTTTTATGTCGCATTCATCGTGTAACTGGTATCATCTGCGAAGCTCATGATCGGCGCATGGTTTGTGCCAAGTGCAGGGTGACTGCGAATCTGCTTCCCTTCTGTCTAACATTCAAAGTGTCATAATTTAATAGAAAAATTGATAGAACCACGCCATCCAGCAGAATAGGTGCCGACAGGCTTGTGTGCAACTGTTTTAACTTTTAATAGCTGAGAAAAATTTCCTTTCGGGTTTTCTCTTATATTTATATAAGATTTTAATAGGAGGAATAACATTTCTCCCCGAATCATCTGTAAACAGTTGTTGCCATAGTGACCAAATCTAAAGGTGTTAGAACTTCACATTCTGCCTATTCCCCTCGTCCTGTTAGATCGTACCGCACCTGATTGTTCTCATTGACGTCCTTACTGTGAGACCGAGCAATTCATTTCATAAGCCGCCATACAGAATGGACACCTTAACTATTGCACTGCTGTATCGGGCTGTACCCCATGTGCTACCAGAAGTAGAAAATATAGACCTCGCTGATACGTTTCAGGCACCATTGGCTTTGGGTTTCACTTCCTGCGCCATATACTTGAATTTGCAAATAAAGTCCGTGGAGCCTCATTTAAGAGTCTCAAACACAGGACTAGCCAGATCTTCCTCCAGGGAAGGACCCAGCCAAGGAGTGGCTCCATTCGAAAACCACCATTACCACCATATTAAGTGGCCCTTTAAGTCAATATCCATCTCTTTATGAGTTTACAGATGTTGGTCTACTAGGCATTGCTCCCACCTAGCCAGAATCCTACTCCACACTGATGAGGGGCAACACCCCGAAACAGCTGTCTGTGGATGGATAACTGGCCTTGGTATTTCCCTTGTCATATTTGTAAACTCGTAAAGAGCTGGATATTGACTTAAAGGGCCACTTAATATGGTGGTAATGGTGGTTTCCGAAAGGAGCCACTCCTTGGCTGGGTCCTTCCCTGGAGGAAGATCTGGCTAGTCCCGTGTTTGAGACTCTTAAATGAGGCTCCATGGACTTTATTTGCATATTCGTATTTCCCAGGGAGCAATGCACCTAGGATTTCACTGATTGAGCGCCTTTGCCAGCTGCCGCAGTGTTTTCTTTGACTGGTCTCCCTGAGGTCAGTGATTGTTTCGTGATATACTTGAATTTTACACTTACAGCATGTTGACGGGGGCTTAGATATAGAAATCACGAGACCCCAGAGAAAAAGTCCTATGTTCCACCCACCCCTGCTCAGAAATAAAAAGCACAATAAATATTTGGCGGAGTAGATGGGGTCCCACATACTGTCGTGCATAGGCACAGTCACGGAAGGGAATACCTCCTAAGTTTTAAGGACAGGGAGAGGGAACATATATTGCGGCACGTAATGCTGCTGAAGCCCTTGTGTTCTCAACCACTATTTTAGCCATGACCCCATAAAGTATGATGCCCCCAAAATACCCCTACACAAACACACACACACTATAACTTCACCGTACCCCCAAGACACAAAGTATGATGACCTCCCCCCACAGTGACCCCAGCTAAGTGTGATGTCCGTACAGTGCCTCATGTAGTAGGAAGACGTCAGGTTCTGTTGACGTTGACCATGTGATGGATCCATGACCGGTTGAATTCTGTTCTTTTGCTTCTATAACAGAGCAGAAAAAGGAAATTCCTAACCCAGATTTGCGTCTAAGTTAAAAGTATTGAGCATGGCTGATACCTGCAGGCTCTCCCTCAACATTTGGTAAGGGGAAGAGTCACAGACAAGTCAGAATCTTTCTTTGGCTCGTTTAACTTTTCAGTGTGGTGGGAAAATAAGTGTTGGGGGGTTCTGACTCCAGAATGGGAACAACTCAAAATTCACCAGTGGTGCATGAAACACATCGCTAATGGACACTTTCCACTTACCAAATATGACAAAAATCCATTTAGAGGCAACATAGAATTTTCTAGGATTTAGTTTTTGTCTGGTGAGAATAAGAAATACTCAGATTTGTGATTCCCAACAATCTCCAAAAATAAGGGAGTGGTCATTTAATGTATAGCCTTCATCACTATAGGCGGGATGTGCATCAATGTAGACAATTCTTAAATAATAGCAAAAAGCAGGATACATGGCTGCATAAGAAGTAAAAATACTCTCTGTATCCACCAACTGTCACGTCCGCCATGTCTGTTTTGCCTCATGACCCCTGGAGTGGTGTGCACGTGCATCTCATGTCTGCTATCCTGCATGTTCCCTAGAGCAGTGTGCACACTCACCTCATGACTGTTGGGCTGCAAGATGCCTGCGTTTCTGCTCTGCCTTCTGTGATCATCTCTATGTTCCAAGAACCCCTGATCATGTGTCCTTCCTAGGCTCCAGCGCTGTCAGGTTCTGCAATCATCTCTGCATGTCTGGAACCCCTGATCATGTGACCTTTCCTAGGCTCCAGCGCTGTCTGGTTCTGCAATCATCTCTGCATGTTTGGAACCCTGATCATGTGATCTTTCCTAGGTTCGAGTACTGTCTGGTTCTGCAATTATCTCTGCAAGTCTGGAATCCCTGGTCATGTGACTGCTCTCTGTGATCCTGTAGGACCTGAACTGGAAGTTCTCGCCTGGTCCTGACCCGGAAGTACTGGTGCTATGGTGCTATATCAGACCGCCCCTCCCTATGGTCAGGGCCTGATTATTGTGTTGCTTCCCTGCATGGCTGTTTGGTCTGCTCGTTCGCTCCCTGTATTCTGTGCCCCTGCACTCTGCCCTGTCGTGCGTCTCTGCACACGCTCTGTGCTTGTACTCTGCCTCTTGTCTCGTGCCATGTCTTGTGTTGTCTCTTGTGCCATGTTGTGTCCTTGCTCTGCCTTGCCTGTTTCGCCATGTCTGGTCTTTGCTATTCTGAGCCTTGTAGTACTTCTCATATTTCTTGTCTCAGACTGGTTTTCCGTACTCTGTCCTATTGTGCTCTCCTGCACATTTCTATGTCTAGTCCCAAGGCTCTGCCTTGGCCTACTCTGGGCTTCGGCCTACGCTCCGCTGCTAGACCCTGTCCTCTGGTGCTCTCTAGCACACGCCCTGACTAGTCCCAAGGCTTTGCCTTGGCCCGGCTCTAGGCTTCGGCCTACGCTCCGCTGCTAGTTCTGTCTCTCGTTTCTTGGCTAGTCCCAAGGCTCTGCCTTGGCCCAGCTCTGGGCTTTGGCCTACGCTCCGCTGCTAGCTCTGTTCTCGCTCTGATCTGACTGTGTTTCTGTTTCTGTTCCTCTCCATGTTCTGCTCCCTGTCTTGCCTTGTCTCGCTCCCTGTCTTGCCTTCCCTGAACCCCGGTGTGGGTTCCCTTGCTGCCTCCTGTGCCTTGGTCTTGCCTCGTGTTTGTGTACAGCCATGTGCACTGGCCAGTGAGGCGTGCCTCCTACGTCGCTCCTAGCATGCACCCTGCCTTGAACCCTGGCGTGGCTCCTAGCATGCACCCTGCACCCTGCCTTGAACCCTGGCGTGGCTCCTAGTACGCACCCTGGCGTGCCCTCTACACGCGCAGGACTCTGCCTTGAACCCTGACCCTGGCGTCTCAATGCACGCGCAGGACTCTGCTTTGTTTCTTCTGCTTTGGCGTGTCTCTACACACGCAGCCTGTCTTGTTTGTTGTACTTTGAACCCTTCTGTCTTGTACCTTGTCCCTTGGCGTGTCTCCATACATGCGCCCTGTCTCGTTTGTTAAGCCTTGAACCCTGGCGTGTCCCCTACACACACCTTGCCGTGCACCTTGCTTTATACCCTGGCATGTCCCCTACACACGCACCTAGCCTTGCACCTTACCCTGGACCCTGGTGTGCCCCTAGCACGCATCCTGCCTGGAATCCTGCCTTGGATCTCGGCGTGTTCCCTAACACGCACCATGCCTGGAGATATGTCATGCCTCTTTGCCTGAACCCTGGTTTGACTGCCAGATGCCCGGAACCTGCCGATCGCTGCCAGAGATCGTAAGCCTGATGACTGCGGCCTGATGTCCGGAGCTGATTTCCGCAGCCTGATGCCCTGATCATGTCAATCGTTGCCAGCTGTGCAGAGTCCGATGCCATTGTGCCTTTACCTGTACCCAGACGTGCCACCTGGTACATACCATGTTATGGACCTTGGTGTGCCTACGCACGCACTTTGCCGTGTTTGCTTGTTCTCACCTTTTTGCACTGAATGTATCCTGAAGATACCTTGAACTTACGTCTTGTCTTGTTTTGCTTCCTGCTTCCCTGGTCGTCACACTCACATAGTGTCCCCCTGAGCCGGCCGTCTGGTCCCAGCAATCGTGGTGGCTCACCCCCTTGGTCTTGCCCCTGACACTCCCTGTATAGGGGGTGGTTCCTCACAAGGTTAGCTCGCCCTCGGTGGGTGGGTGCCACGACCCAGAGGGTCCACTCAAAAAATCGGCTCAGCAGAAGCTGAGTCCGTCACACCAACCCAGCAGTTTAGTCTCAACCCTCAGCAGCTCTTTGTTTTTGTGATTTACCGTACCCTGAGATTTTGCTGGCATGAATGCATTAATCTCTTCCTAAAGGGAGTATGTGCACACATCGGATATTTGCGTCAGATTTTTCGGAAAGGAAAAACGTGTAAAATACACACATTTTTATGTTTTTTTTTTTTATGTATATGCCATATTTTCCTTTATCTATTTGAACGCTGAAAGAATTGGAAAAGCAAAATAAAAAAACGCTTTGATTCAAAACGGCTAGGAAAAATAATCACCGTGTGCATTAGACTTCAGAAATCTCGTTCACTTTGCGGTTGCTGTAAAATGATTTTTTTTTTTTCCACAGTACAAACGCAGCATACGAACAAGCCACAAATTCATGAGCACCTTGTAAGGTGTAATTCTAATCTACTTTTTGTGGTCTGGTCTGACACACCAAGCGTAAAAATGACAATAGTCTCTTATCACCAGTTTTAGTCATTGTACACTTGACATTGCATTAATTCATTTCTTGTATTTTTTTTGTACACCCTTCACCTTGATTGTAGGATTAGCCAAGAGTTTTCATACGCTGTCCATTTTTCTAAATGGTTTGCACACTCCCGATTTATACGTATGTCATTATTTCTAAAGTATGTATTACTGCCTGATCCCAAACGTCTCCAGGTAATAGCGAGGCACATTTCTTATGGACTTCCTAGTTAATAGTATTTATTAAGCACATTAGATCAGCTTTGATCAGTTTATATTTAAAAGGAGCCTCTTGGACACCTCTAACCTCCCAAAAACGTTTAAAAGTCGGTGTAGCCCTTTAAGAGTTGATCCCTTTATAGCCCAAAAGTGCTGCTTCGGCATTGAGTGATCACTTTTTGGAGTTCAGTTCACTTTGGTCTGGAACTGCATTAATGTGTAACTATGCACTTACAGCTCCTCAGTAGAGTTGAGCGACTTTTGGTTTTTTAGGGTCGCGTTTCGTTTCGTGAAACCCGACTTTTCCAAAAGTCGGGTCGAGCAAGATCGTCCGATTATAGGGAAAAGTCGGGGTCGTACCGAAACACGAAACACAATGTAAGTCAATGGGGAATAAAAGTCGGCAGTGAGAGGAGGACAGGAAACACACCAACAGTGCCCATTTGAATGCCAAAAGCATCAATTCTTCTTACTTAAGCTTGTCAACCTTAATTAACTTCATAATACAAGTTACGCACTGAAAAATGGGGGTTATTTGGCTACAGTTGTGTGGGGGGAGGGCTGGCTCCAGGTTTTCATGTGCCCTGGGCGAAAGAGCGCCCCTTTAACACATACCACAACTCATCATGCTCCGATACGGCAGAGAAATAGCGGTATAGTACAATGAAAAATACTTCACTTTTTACATCTCATGACGAGGCCCATCTATTTCTCCATACAGAATCATTGGTCCCATATAATGTTTGAAACAGTATGTGATGAGCTCCACATAATGCTACAGTATATGTTGGTCCCCATGGATGAAGCTCCACTGTCTTATGGGCCCAAATAATGCTCCAAACATAATGGGCCCCATTTCTAATGCTCTAGTGTATAATGGGCCCTGTAAATCATAGAATCATAGAATCGTAGAGTTGGAAGGGACCTCCTGGGCCATCTGGTCCAACCCCCTGCTCAAAGCAGGATTCGCTAAATCATCCCAGTCAGATGTCTGTCCAGCCTCTGTTTGAAGACTTCCATTGAAGGAGAACTCACCACTTCTCGTGGCAGCCTGTTCCACTCATTGATCACTCTAACTGTCAAAAAGTTTTTTCTAATATCTAATCTGTGTCTCTTCCCATTCAGTTTCATCCCATTGCTTCTAGTCTTTCCTTGTGCAAATGAGAATAAAGTTGATCCTTCTACAATGTGACAGCCCTTTAGATATTTGTAGACAGCTATTAAGTCTCCTCTCAGTCTTCTCTTTTGCAAACTAAACATTCCCAAATCCTGCAACCTTTCCTCATAAGACAGGGTTTGCAGACCGGTCACCATTCTGGTCGCTCTTTTCTGAACTTGCTCCAGTTTGTTGATGTCTTTTTTAAAATGTGGTGCCCAAAACTGGACACAATATTCCAGATGAGGTCTGACCAAAGAGGAGTAGAGGGAAATAATGACTTCACGTGATCTAGACTGTATGCTTCTGTTAATACATCCTAGAATTGCATTTGCCTTTTTTGCTGCTGCATCACACTGTTGACTCATATTCAGTCTGTGATCTATTAGTATACCCAAGTCTTTTTCACATGTGCTGTCACTTAGCCCTATTCCTCCCATTCTATATATGCTTTTTTCATTTTTATTGCCCAGATGTAGTACTTTGCATTTCTCCCTGTTAAAAACCATTCTGTTAGTTGCTGCCCACTTCTCCAGTTTATTTAAATCTTTTTGAATCCTCTCTCTCTCTTCTCTAGTATTAGCTATCCCTCCTAGCTTTGTGTCATCAGCAAATTTAATCAGTTTACCCTCAATTCCTTCATCTAAATCGTTGATAAAGATGTTGAACAATACAGGGCCCAGGACAGAGCCCTGTGGTACCCCACTTGAGACATTCTTCCAACTGGATGTGCAGCCATTTACGACCACTCTTTGGGTCCGATCACTAAGCCAGTTATGAATCCACCTAACAGTTGCCTTGTCCATTCCATACTTAGTCATTTTTTCAATAAGGATTGTATGAGAGACTTTGTCAAATGCTTTGCTGAAGTCAAGATATACTATATCTACAGCATTTCCTTGATCCACCCAATCAGTGATACCGTCATAGAAGGAAATTAAGTTAGTCTGACATGACTTATTAGTTAGAAACCCATGCTGACTCTGTTTAATCACTTCATTCTTATCCAGGTATTGACATACATGTTGTTTAATAATTTGTTCAAAGATCTTTCCTGGTATAGAAGTCAGACTCACCGGCCTATAGTTGCCTGGGTCCACCTTCTTCCCCTTTTTGAAGATAGGAACAACATTTGCTCTTCTCCAGTCTTCTGGCACTTCTCCTGTTCTCCAAGAATTTTCAAAGATTATGGAGAGGGGTTCAAAAATTTCTTCTGCTATCTCCTTCAGTACTCTGGGGTGTAATTCATCTGGACCTGGAGACTTGAATTCATTTAGGTTAGCTAAGTGTTTCCTCACTATCTTTCTGTTTATAGATATCCTGGATTCTTCTATTCCCTTAATAGGACAGTGAATAACAGTTGATGTTGCATTTCCTTTCTGAGAGAAAACAGATGCAAAATAGGAATTTAAAAGTTCAGCCTTCTCAACATCCTGTCTTACCATTTCATCATTTTCATCCTGTAAAAATCCTATAGCATCTTTGACTTTTCTTTTACTTTTGACATATCCCCAAAATCCTTTATTATTGCTTTTGACATCTCTTGCAAGCCTCAGTTCATTTTCAGCTTTAGCTAATCTGATTTGTGCCCTGCAGGTTCTGCAGACAGCATTATATTCTTCTTTAGATATGCCTCCCTCTTTCCATTTTATAAACATTTTTTTCTTCCTTTTTAGCATGTGCTTAAGTTCTGTGTTCATCCATCCTGGTTTCCTTAAATGCTTCCTATTCTTCCCTCTTTTCGGAATTGTTAACAACTGTGCTTTGAGAATTTCATTTTTCAAGATTTCCCATCCTTCCTGGACATTTTTGTCTTTAAGGATATCCAGCCATTGGATCCCTCCAATTCTCTTTCTGAATCCCTTAAAATCTGCCTTTCTGAAATCTAACCTTGACGTCTGAGTCTTCACAGGTCTTCCACCTCTAGTAATCCAAAATTCTAAAATAGCATGGTCGCTACCTCCTAGGGTCCCAGCCACTTTTACCTCCTCAACCATTTCCTCCCTGTTTATAAGGATTAGATCCAAGGTAGCAGTTCCCCTTGTTTTCTCCCTTACCTTTTGGAAGATAAAGTTGTCAGCAAGAGAGGATAAGAATTTCCTTGACCTGTTAGTTTTGCCTGAGAGAGATTCCCAACAAATGTCTGGATAGTTGAAATCTCCCATGACAACTATGTCATATTTTTTGGAGAACTTGGCCATCTGATGCATAAAGAGTTCATCTATATCTTCGGCTTGCACAGGCGGCCTGTAGTAAATGCCTACAATGGTGTCCTTTCCATTGTTCTGTCCTTGTATTCTTACCCAAACAGTTTCCACAGAACTCCCAGTCTCTGAAGCTTCAATCTCTGTGCAGATATACGCGTTTCGAACATACAATGCGACACCCCCTCCTCGTTTATCAAGTCTGTTTCTTGCAAATAAGTTGTATCCTTCTAGTCTTGTATTCCAATCATGTGTATTGTCCCACCAAGTTTCAGTGATTCCAATTACATCATATTTCTGTTCCTGTGTTAGTAGTTCCAATTCTCCTTGTTTGTTGCCCATGCTTTGTGCATTAGTATAGAAACATTTTAGTTTGTGATTGGTTTCTCTTTCTCCAATATTTTTATTAATTAGATTCTTTCGTCTTTGTTCTTCCTTTCCACTTCTAATAGCAGAGTTCTCAATAGCATTTGTCAGGTGTATGGCTTTTTCTGGTCTTTTGCTTCCCTTCCCATGTTGTTCTAGTTTAAAGCTCTCCTTACAAGTGTAGCAAGGCGACTTCCAAATACATGCTTTCCAGTCTTCGTAAGGTGCACCCCATCTCTAGCAAGTAGTCCATCGTATAAGTAGTTCACTCCGTGATCCAGAAATCCAAATCGTTGCTGACGGCACCATCGACGTAGCCAGTTGTTCACCTGCAGAATCTTATTCCACCTCCTTGTTCCATGGCCATCCACTGGGAGGATGGAAGAGAAGACCACCTGCGCTCCCAGTTCTTTCACTTTCTTGCCTAAGTCTTCAAAGTCTCTGCAGATGGTTTCCAGGTCGTTTCTTGCGGTGTCATTTGTCCCCACATGTAGTAGCAGGAATGGGTAGTCATCTGTAGGTCTGAAGAGTCCTGATATCCTGTCAGACACATCTTTAATTTTTGCACCTGGAAGACAGCACATTTCTCTTGTAGTTATATCCGGTCTGCAGATCGCGGCCTCTGTTCCTCTCAGCAGGGAATCCCCCATGACCACCACTCTCCGTTTCTTCTTCACAACATTTTTCTTTCTCCATCCAGGAGGACTCTGAGGGCGTACAAGGTTGCTGTTTGTTGGCAAAGTCTTATCCTGATGTATTTCTTCATCGTTTTCCTGCGTGAGAGCCTGGTACTGGTTCCTGAGCAGTATGGGTGCTGACTGCCTCCTGATCCTCCTGCTTCTCTGGGTCACATGTCTCCATTCCTCTGTTTCTTCAGGTGCACTTCGAATTTCTTCTCTTTCTGTAACATGAAGAGATAATTGTGCTCTGTCCAAGAACTCTTCACCTTCCTTAATGATCTTCAACGTAGCTAACCTCTCTTCGAGATTTTGCAACTTTTCCTCCAACAGGGACACAAGCTTGCATTTGTGGCATGTGAAGTATGGCTTTTCCACTGGTAAATCTGTGAACATGTAGCAAGAAATGCAGCTCACCAAATGGCTCCTGGCCTCTTCCATCTTGAGATTTCTTAAAAACGATGAAAAGATGAGCCAAATTTTTCCAATTTCCTCTTTTCAGCTGCAACGGCCAAAACCCAGTGATCGTTGAGCTCGCGGAGACTCTTCACTTATCCCAGAAGGCACTAGGAATATGCAAATGATCTCCTCAAGACTCTTCCCCTGGTTTCCAAATGCTGCTCCAGTGTCTGATGTCCACCTTTGGAATGTTCCAGTGTATGGTGGGCCCCATCTATCATTCTCCAGAGTATAGTGCTCCCCAAAAATTGCTGTCCCAACATTGAAAACAATCAAATAAGTCTCCTCGCTAGGGAATCCCTGTACTTGTCTGGACTCCTCGTCGTCCCCATCTTCCATCTCACTGCACAGTATTTCAACTTTGCAAGTGTTGTGATCCTGAGCAAGCAGGGGGGGCCCACTCGTTGGCGACGGCACTGGCACAGGGCCCCTGATAGTACGGTGGTGTGTCTGATGGCGGGTGGGCCGAACCTGCACTTTCATCTGCAGCTTCCTCTTTGTCACCGTGTAAGATGGAACTGTATATGGGAAGGGTAACCTGAGTTTCATCAGGGTCAGATTCAGGCCGTGTAGCGTGCGAGGGGAATGTAGTGGTCTGGGTCAATGTACCAGCAGATTCATCGAGCAGTGGCTGGGCATCAGTGCACTTGTGTCGCCCCCAGGAGTACGGTCGCCACAGTGGCATTACCTTCTTCCTAGGGAGTGTGATGTCATGCTTGGGAGCAACGAACGATCTCTCTAGCAGGTTAACTGATTGGGCGGCGTTATTCCCACGAGTCATGACCCTCCAAACAGTGTTCATGAAGGCAAAGTGTTTGTTTTACGTGGGCAGTATGGTTGCAAAGCTGAACCTTAAAGGAATGTCCAGAAGGGCACCACCAGGAGTGGAGCCTACGGTTAAATTCGACTCCACCTGGGAAACCTCAACCATGCCAGCTACAGAACAGATGCACACATTGCAAGCTTAATTCCGTTAACGAACGAGACTCCGTCATGCCCTGCGGTCCGAGTCCGGCTTACTAGAGGGACACGTGAGGCTCTGGCACATGAGATTGGCCAATAACTGGTGTGTCATGCCCTTACATGTCCGTGGCTGCATGTGCGCTACACTGAAAAGGCCAGCGTTTGTCGCTTACAGGTGCAGATAACCCGCTGAACAACGTTAGTGATGGGGATCACTGATTACAATTATTACCCGCGAACAATGATTTCCCAGTAAGTGCAGGTCAACCGCAGTTCCGGAATTAGGCCTAACCGTCATTCCTGAAAAAATGAAAAACTTACGTATGCAAACCACAGGTGCTGTAGCTTGCTTAACAGCTCGCCAGCCGTTCTCACGCCCAGTATGGATTACACGTGATTGCACAAAGGTGAGAAAGGGTACCGTATCCCCAGATAACATGTATGGATAGCGTACACATTCAAAATATATGTCTATACATCAGGAGGCAGGCTCAGACGGTGTTAGGCCCAGTATGGATTGCACGTGATTGCACAAAGGTTAGAAAGGGTACCGTATCCCCAGATAACATGTATGGATAGCGTACACATTCAAAATATATGTCTATACATCAGGAGGCAGGCTCAGACGGTGTTTGGCCCAGTATGGATTGCACGTGATTGCACAAAGGTTAGAAAGGGTACCGTATCCCCAGATAACATGTATGGATAGCGTACACATTCAAAATATATGTCTATACATCAGGAGGCAGGCTCAGACGGTGTTAGGCCCAGTATGGATTGCACGTGATTGCACAAAGGTGAGAAAGGGTACCGTATCCCCAGATAACATGTATGGATAGCGTACACATTCAAAATATATGTCTATACATCAGGAGGCAGGCTCAAATGGTGCCAGGCACAGTATGGATTTGACGGCCCAGACTACACAGCGGAGGAGCAGGGAGAGGTAAAGATTGCAAATGCTGGGGCCCTGCCCAAGCAAGGGGGGCCCACTCGTGGGCGTCGGTACTGGCACTGGGCCCCTCATAGTACGGCGGTGTGTCTGACGGCGGGTGTGCACCACCACCGTCAGAGACACTTGATTGCACTATGAGGGACCCTGTGCCAGTGCCCGCGCCCAAGAGTCGGCCTACCCACCTGTCCAGGGCAACGGCACTCGCACGGTGTCGTGCGCTAGGTGGTGACCCCGGCCATGGGGGGGGGAGGCAGCACAGTTAGGGAGTTTTAGAAAGTGGCATATGTTGATGTTGGACATTCAGCTGATGCAAAAGGTGAAATAGGTCAAGTCCCAGGAAGAGGTGGACCAAAGCAAGCCATTTTTCTGTCACCCTATGTGTCATCAGGGGAAGGTGGGACAAAATCCTTGGAAACCCATGCGTGGTTCATTTTAATGAAGGTTAGATCATCCACATTTTGGGTTGACAGACGGGTCCTTTTTTCTGTCAGGATTGATCCAGGGAAAGGGGAATGACCTGTGTGGGAGAACATCGATATGCGAGGAAAAGTAGTTTGTAACCATAGTTGACAACTTCTGTCTCCTGTCACTTTCCATCGATGCAGTATTACCAGTTGTGTGAGCGGTACTTGAAAAATCAGTCCACAACATTGTCATGAAACCCCTGTCTCCAACGCCACTTCTGCTGTGTGCACCACGAACACCTCTGCCAAGCTGACCCCGGCCCGTACGGCTCGTGTGAGAACCATCACCGCTGCTGTGTGCTGGGAATGCCTCAAGCAACCGATTTACCAGAGTTGCTTGTTTATTAGCCAATATTAGGTCAAGGTTCTCCTGTGGCATGATGTTTTGTAATTTGCCTTTATAGCGTGGATCCAGGATGCTGGCCAACCAGTAGTCGTCATCGTTCATCATTTTGGCAATGCGGGGGTCCCTTTTTAGGATCTGCAAGGCATAATCTGACATGTGGGCCAATGTTCCCGGTGTCAATGATGCACTGCGAGTGCTGGTTGGAGGAGCACTTTCTGGCAAATCCACATCCCTCCAGTCACGCACAAACCCTGTACCAGACCTTGCCACGCCAACATTTTCACTTGCCCCACGAGATGCATCCTCCTCCCCTAAGTAATCATCCCCATCATCCTCCTCCTCCTCTTCTTCCTCCACCTCGTCCAGGAGAGGTCCCTGAGCAGACAATGGCTGAATGTCATCAAGGATTCCCTCCTCCTCTTCCTCCTCATCAACATTGGCTGCAGAAGCCTGCTCCTTAAGGTGCGTCAAAGTTTGCATGAGAAGACGCATAAGTGGGATGCTCATGCTTAGGATGGCGTCGTCTGCGCTTACCAGCCGTGTGCATTCCTCAAAACACTGAAGGACTTTACAGAGGTCTTTCAGCTTCGACCACTGCACACCTGTCAACTCCATATCTGCTCTCAAAGTGCCTGGCCGTGTATCCTCCCACAAATGCATTATGGCCTGCCTCTGCTCGCACAGCCGCTCCACCATGTGCAGGGTGGAGTTCCACCTTGTTGCAATGTCGATAATGAGGCGGTGGTTGGGAAGGTGGAGCAATCGCTGCAGCTTCTGCATACGAACGGAGTGTACAGGCGACCGGCGGATGTGCGCGCACAGTCTTCGCACCTTCTGGAGCAGGGCTGTTAACTCCGGATAATTTTTGAGGAAGCACTGCACCACCAGGTTCAAGGTGTGAGCCAAGCAAGGTATGTGGCTGAGTTTTGAAAGGGCTATGGCTGCCACAAAATTACGGCCGTTATCACTAACTACCTTGCCTGCCTCAAGATGTACACTGCCCAGCCATGACTCAGTTTGTCGCTTCAAGTACTCGGCCAGCACCTCGGCGGTGTGTCTGTCGCCCAAACACATCATCTGCAACACAGCCTGCTGACGCTTTCCACTAGCTGCTCGATAGGGGGACACCTCGTGTTCAACAGTGGCAGCTGCAGATGGAGTGCTCGTACGACTGCGCTCTGTGGACGAGCTTTCGCTTCTGGAGGAGGAGGAGGAGGAGGAGGAGGAGGGTCGAACGCCTACAGCCAACTGTTTCCTATACCGTGGGCTAGGCAGCACTGTCCCACCACCGCTGTCCCCTGTGGACCCTGCATCCACCACATTAACCCAGTGCGCAGTGATGGACACGTAACGGCCCTGGCCATGCCGACTGGACCATGCATCAGTTATGAGGTGCACCTTTCCGCTCACTGACTGCTTGAGTGCATGGACTATGCGGTCTTTCACATGATGGTGGAGGGCTGGGATGGCTTTGCGAGAGAAGAAGTGGCGACTGGGTAGGTCATAGCGTGGTACTGCATAGGCCATGAGTTCGCCGAAAACTGCGCTTTCTACCAACCGAAAGGGCATCATCTCAAACGAGATTAGTTTGGTAATGTGGGCGTTCAAACCCAGTGTACGCGGATGAGAGACTGAGTACTTTCTTGACCTACTCATAGTGTCTGGGAGGGTGAGCTGGACTTGAGAGCTGCATATGGTGGAAGCAGCGGTGGACAGGGCGGACTGAGAGAGGGTTGATGATGGAGTTGGTGTTCTTTCTGATGGCCTAGAATCAGTCTTTCGTTGATATAACAGTGGGATTCCCTGACTGCTGTGGCCTTGCAACGACACCTCAACTTTTGCTGCTGTGCTAACCGGTGGGCTTACAGTGGGGGAAACAATGTAGCGTTGCTGACTACCTTCGTTGTGATCAGTTGCACATGTGGCCCTTGAGGTTTGGTGTTGTGTCCACGCTTGCAAGTGCATGGTGTTTAAATGTCTAAGCATGCAACTGGTATTCAAATTTTTCAGATTTTTCCCTCGGCTAAAGGTCTTTGCGCACTTCTTACAGATAACCTTGGCCTGATCATGAGGATTTTGTTCAAAAAAGTGCCACACTGCACTCTTCCTACTTTGGCAGACATTTTGCGGCCTAGCACGCTGTGATCTTTTGACCCTCTGGACAAGCTGTCCAGCAACTCTTTTGATGTTTGGAACCTGTCTTTGGAGTGCTCCGGGCCTGCCAGATAACAGCTGTTGCGATGTCGATGTCTGCTGTGGATGCTCCTCATCTGAGCTATTGGAAGCAGCACCCTCTTCCCCCAATGGATGCCAATCTGGGTCAACAACTGGGTCATCCATCACCTCCTCTTCAATGTCATGTGCACCTTCCTCTGTGTCACCGTGTATGGTGGTATAGTGTGCGGGAAGGGGCACCTGAGTCTCATCAGGGTCAGAATCTGGCTCTGTACACTGCGAGGACAATGTAGTGCTCTGAGTGAATGTACCAGCAGAATCATCCATCAGCGGCTGTGCATCAGTGCACTCCATGTCAGATTCATCTTGGCCTGGGTAATTCACCATTTGACTTGATAATCCAGGCATGGTATGTGAAAACAGCTCCATGGAGTAATCAGTAGTATGGCCTGCGTCATCCTTCAATCTTGGTTGGGGTGAAGGACACAAGGAAAGGTGTGGCTCATGAACATGAGCCTCCAATGACGACTCAGTGCTTTTACTTTTTACAACTGAAGAAGAGGAGGCGATAGAGCTGGAGGCTGAGTCAGCAATGTAAGACAAAACTTTTTCCTGATGCTCTGGCTTTAAAAGCAGTTTGCCAACTCCTAGAAAACTAAGCCTTCGAAGCCTTATGGAGCCAGACGATGACGCAGGCTCAACACCTCCTGCATTCGGTCCTATTTTGCTCTTGCCACTACCATCAGATCCACCACCAACACCATCATTACCAGCTGCCAACCCCCGCCCAATTCCACGGCCTCTTCCACCAGCCTTCCTCATTTTTGGTAGAAATGTAGACAAAATCCAACAAACTATATAGTAATGTAAAACAAGGTACAAGGTGTCCATAGGACAAGCCGGATTACTTACCGGTAATGCTCTTTTAATGAGTCCACGACAGCACCCACTGGAGGTATCGGATCCACCCCATTTGGAACAGGAAACCCTACAGGAAAGATAAAAGGGGCGGTCCGCCTTTCCTCCTCAGTTTTGATTTCAGAGTACCAGGAGGACCGCCACGGATTAGGCAACGTCTTTGTATATCTAAACTTTACTTATCCATCTTTAGCAGATATACTTTATTGTTGATATTTTAGCAGGGAGGGAAAGTGAGCGGGTGCTGTCGTGGACTCATTAAAAGAGCATTACCGGTAAGTAATCTGGCTTTTTACCCTTCGCCACGACAGCACCCACTGGAGAGATTCCAGAGACCATCACCTGGGTGGTACCACCGTGCCAAGGATAGTCCTGCCAAAGCTTAGGTCAGAAGTCGATGAAAGGTCAAGTCTATAGTGGTTATAGAAGGTAGAAGGGGATGACCAAATTGCCGCCTTACATATGGTTTCAATTGGAACGTCTCCTCTCTCGGCCCAGGAGGTCGCCATTGCTCTAGTAGAATGCGCTCTGATGCCTTCCGGAGGATCTTCATTTTTTGCGGAGTAGGCTAAACGAATGGCATCCCTGATCCATCTGGAAATGGTGCTCTTCGTGACTCCGTACCCTTTTCTATGGCCCTGAAAAGAAACGAACAGAGCCCTACACTGCCTCCAGCTCCTAGACCTCTCAATATACTTTAGGACAGTTCTTCTGACGTCCAAAGTGTGGAATTTCTGCTCCTCTGGAGTGGAAGGATCTTCAAAGAAGGTTGGGAGGAGTATCTCTTGAGATCTATGATATTTTGTTGATACCTTAGGCAGGTATGAGGGGTCTGGCTTTAATATTAATCTATCTTGGTATACCTGAAGAAAGGGTGGATCTATGGACAGGGCCTGGATATCACCCACTCTCCTAGCAGATGTCAGTGCTACCAAGAGGGCCGTCTTAAGTGATAAGTATTTGAGGGATATTGTATCTATCGGCTCAAAGGGTTCCCCCGTCAGGGCGTCTAAGACCAGATTTAAGTCCCATGTGGGGATCGTAGGTATATGGACTGGAGTTATTCGATCACAGGCTGTAATAAATCGTGATATCCACTTATTTCCTGCTATATTATGGCCGTACAGTGCCCCTAATGCAGACACCTGTACTTTCAGTGTGTTTGCTGCCAGGCCCAAGTCTTTTCCTCTCTGTAGAAATTCTAAGATAGGAACTATCGGGACTTCTGCTGTATGGGGTGTCGTATGAAACTGTAGAAATTTCTTCCATATTCTTGTATAGATCTGTGTCGTGGACTGCTTCCTGCTCTGCAGGAGCGTCGCAATCAATGTTTCAGAAAAGCCTCTTGATCTTAGTAGCTGCCTTTCAAATTCCACGCCGTTAAGTGTAAGCTGTCCACTTGGGGGTGGAAGAAAGGGCCTTGGGAGAGTAGGTTGGGAATCGAAGGGAGGACCCAAGGATCTGTCACTGACATAATTCGTAGCCACGAGAACCACGGTCTCTTGGGCCAGAATGGTGCTATCAGGATTACTCTCGCCCTGTCCTCTCTGATCTTCCGAATCACTTGAGGCAGGAGAATCGGCGGAGGGAAGGCATATGCCAGCTTGAATTTCCATGAGGCCTGGAGGGCATCCAGTATGTCTGGGTGATCTGACGGAGACAGGGAAGCAAACGTCTTTATCTGTCTGTTCTCCCTCGTGGCAAAGAGGTCCACCTGAGGTTGTCCCCATAAGGCTACTATGTCCTTGAAGATTCGGCAGTTGAGGCACCACTCCCCTTGCCGAAGTGTGTGTCGGCTTAAGAAGTCCGCCTCTTGGTTGTTCTCTCCCCTGATGTGGAGAGCCGAGAGAGACAACAAATAACTTTCGGCTAAGCTTAACATCCTTGCCGCAGAAGACATCAGAGTCTCTCATCGAGTACCTCCCTGTCTGTTTATGTAGGCCACTGTAGTGGTGTTGTCCGATAGGATCCTGACATGCTTCTGTTGGAGCTGTGGAAGAAAATGGTGTAGAGCATAGTATACCGCTGTGAGCTCCTTTAAATTAGACGAGTATTCGCCTTCCTCTCTATTCCACCTTCCTTGACCAAAGCTATTCCCCATATGGGCTCCCCAGCCATGGGGGCTAGCGTCGGTGGTTAGGATACAGGATGGTACTATGACCCATGGGACTCCTGAGGATAGATGGTCCTCCTCTAGCCACCACTTTAGAGAAGTCAAGACCTCCTGAGTTAAGGTTCTTGCTTTCAAGGTGACCACCATGTCGCCTGTCCTCTTGGAGGATCTGGTGCTGAAGTGTGCGGACATGAAACTGGGCCCACCTGACTGCTGGGGCACAGGAATTTAGCGACCCCAATAGCGACATTGCTCCTCTTAGAGACATGCGTGGTCTACCTATGGCTGCCTCTACTTTTCCTTTTGTGAGTGCAATCTTTACCTGAGGAAGTAGACATCTCTGAGTTGTGGACTCTAACTGGAACCCTAAAAACATCTGGAGGGATTGCGGAGCGAGTCTGGACTTCTGTATATTGATGATCCAGCCCAGGTCCTGCAAAGATGAGATTGCGTCAGCCACACGTTTGGTACATTGGGTGACTGGGTGACCGAGTTCCCGATTATCAGGAAGTCGTCTAGGTAAGGTACAATTAGAGTGTCTTTTTGGCGAAGGTAGGCCATCACCTCTGCCATCACCTTGGTGAAGATTCTTGGCGCCGTAGAGAGGCCGAAGGGCATGGCTGTATACTGAAAATGACGGATCTTGCCTTCGAACACCACTGCGACCCTTAGGTATTTTTGGTATCTATCATGGATAGGAATATGATAGTAAGCAACTTTTAGGTCAATTCCCGCCATTACACAGTTTGGAAAGAGAAGCTTTATGGTGGATCTGATTGATTCCATCTTAAACTTATAATTTTTTTATAAACCTATTAAGCTTTCTCAAATTAATAATTGTTCTAAACGTGCTATCTGGTTTGGAAATCAAAAATAATGGGGAGTAGAAACCTCTACCTTCCTGTCCCTCTGGGACCTCCACTAAAACTCCGAATTTCTTCTTCGAGGGCCTCTTGTTGAATTATGGAGTTAAGGCGGGTTATGATAAAGAAATCATAAGGGGTTTGAAGGAATTCTATCTTCATTCCCTCTTTAATTATACCTAAGATCCATGGGCTTGAAGTTATTTGTTCCCATCTAGAATAAAAAAATTTTAATCTACCCCCTACTGGTGGGTCTGATTTTTTAATTTTTGTTTTCCCTTCTGAATGTTGAGCCCCTGAACATGCTACCCTTTTGTTTCTCTTCCTTCGTGGGCCATCTATTTGACCTATCCATTTGTCTTCTTCCAAACGGTCGCCTTTTAAAGGTTTTCCTATAGAAAGGAATAGAAGAGTCAGGGAACGCCTTCTTCCTGTCCTTTGCTTTGGCGAGTATGTCGTCTAGGGCTTTCCCAAAGAGAAACTCACCCTCACACGGGGTTGCACAAATCTTAGATTTTGATTGCGCGTCCCCCTTCCAGCTCTTCATCCACAGTGCCCGCCTAGCATTGTTCACAAGAGCTGCCGATCTTGCTGCCAACCGCAGAGTATCCGCCGAAGCGTCGGCCATAAAGGCAGCTGCCCCTCTGATTAGTGGAATGGCGGCCCGAAGCTTCTCTCTTGACACCTTCTGCTCAATTTGCTGATCCAATTGATCCAACCATACGAGCATAGACCTGGCGGTGCACGTGCTGGCCACTGCTGGTTTAAATATACCCGTGGAAGATTCCCAAGACCTCTTTAATGATGACTCTGCCTTACGGTCTAACGGGTCTGCCAATAAGCCTGCGTCCTCTACGGGGATAGCAGATTGTTTCGAGGTAGAGGCTACAATGGCATCCACCTTTGGCACTTTGGTCCATTTTAATAGCTCGTCATCGCTAAATGGGAGAAAACTTCTCTGATCATGTTTTTCCCATTCTCTTTTTATTAGGGCCTTAACTGCCGGTATTACTGGGAACGCTCTCCTTTTCTTTTCTGCCAACCCCGCAAACATTATGTCTTGTGCGGTTTGGGCACCCCTTGGTTCCTCACACCCCATAGTGCTCCTCACGGATTTGACCAGATTGTCCACACTATCCAGGGGGAAACATGCCCGTCCCTCCATGTCTGATGACGATGATGAGGATGTAAGTGAGGAGTCGGAGATTAACCCCTGCTCTTCCTCTGACTCTGAGCTGAGGGTCACCTGTTTCTTGCTCCTCGTCTCCGAGGGAGTACTGGCGCGATTGATAGCCTGTATTTCCTCCCTGATTATGGCCCGAATGTCTTTTGACGACACTGCGGACCCCTGCCTAGTCTCTCAGGTGCACTGCTTGCAGAGCTTTTTGGGGTAGGAGTCAGGGAGAGGTTCAGAGCATAATGCGCATTCCTTATGCTTGGATTTATCTTTTTTCTTTGTCTAAAGAGGGACCGAAAGGAGAGAGGGGGGGGGTAGGAAGAGGTCAGCTTAATAGGCAGAGTATATACTTGCACACTCACCCAGTGAAGCCTTATATTACCGGATCGGATGGCTGAGATCCCGTCCTAGGTCTTGACTCTCCAGTTTCGCTCCTGCGCTTGGTGTCTGTCCTAGCGTTGCGGTCCCTGGTGGAGCTGCCCCCCGCAGAATCTCCTGCTGGAGTGTGCGCTTCCGTTGGGGACGACATGGCTTGTCCCTGCTCAGCTGTGCGCTGTTTAAATAGATTGCGCGCTGCTTTAAATTGGCCTTCTCTCTTTTTTTTTTTCTCTCCCCGGAAGTCGCTCCTCCCCGGGATTTCCCCGCACATGCGCCGTCGCGCTCAGCCATCCTACCCCGGAAGTTCAATCATTACTTCCGGGGTTAAGGAGTCTCCACGCCGGCCGGCCACCGCGCCCCCGCCTGTTCTCTGCAGCCTGCGCCCACCGCCACCGCTGCCTCACGGGAGCCTCTCTTCCTTTTTTTTTTTTTTTTTTTTTTTTTCCTCTTCGCGCCACAGGCTCACTTACCCGGGCAGCGGCGGCGCCTTGGTGCCTCCCCGGCGCACTCCTGGGTGAGACCGGGCGGCCCACCCCGGACCCGGTCATCACCCTCCACCTGCCAGACGAGGGGGGAGCCGTCTAGCGGAGTCTCCCCCGATGCTGCCTCCGGACCGCAGCCCCTGCCGTTCCCAAGGAGACTGCACAGGCGGCATGCATGGCCCAGGTAAGCTTCCTGAAGGATCCTGGCTCCGTTTGGAACAGGAAACCAAAACTGAGGAGGAAAGGCGGACCGCCCCTTTTATCTTTCCTGTAGGGTTTCCTGTTCCAAATGGGGCGGATCCGATACCTCCAGTGGGTGCTGTCGTGGCGAAGGGTAAAAGGGGAGATTTTGAATTTCTGCTCACACTAGTGGACGCTGGACACTTTTGGATTGTGTGAGGCCCACTGAATATCTGAGCGCTATATCACAGGCTCGATGGCACAGCTGTGACGAAAGTGACTAGAGGATAAGTGAGATTTTGAATTTCTGCAGACACTTGTGGACACTGGACACTTTTGGATTGTGTGAGGCCCACTGAATATCACAGCGCTATGTCACAGGCAGAAATTGGCTAGTGTATCACAAACTACAAGGTGTATGTAGAATTGGGCAGAGTAGGAATCTCCCTAGAGTGCAGGTCTGTAAGAACGGAACATGTCCTCGACTTATTCTCACAGAGTGACACAGATAGCTTCACTGTGGCTGTGATAACAGCCGTTACACGGTACTGTGTGAGGAGCGTACACCGCTGTATTGTGTGAAAAAATGCACGCTCAGTACCTCAGCAGGACAAAAAAAAAAAATTGGGATTGCTTTTAAAAAAGCAGTTTGCAGAGCAGTGGGTAAACAGCAATGCAGCTGTCAGGAAGCCTTAGAAGGCAGCCCAACAACCAACACCACTGATACACCACAATATAGCCTCCCCTTGCACTGCACACACAGTGACTGGTGTGTTTTACAGGCACAATCGCTAGCAGCAGAAGCAGTTTTTTTTTCTTCTTCCCTGCCTAACACTCTCCCTACAGAATCAGCAGCAACCTTTCCCTATGCTAAGATCGGCAGAAGTAAGATGGCGGTCGGCGTGCACGCCCTTTTATACCCCCTGTGACGCCCACCAAAGCAAGCCAATCACTTGCATGCCCTTCTGAAAGATGGTGGTGACCCGTGCCTATGTCATCACGTTGCCCACAGTGTCCGTGGATCCTGATTGGCTGAAAAAGAGCGCAAAACAAACTTTTGAAACGCGACTTTGACGCGTAAGTCGCCGACCTCGTGGCCAACCTCATCCTAGGGTCGGGTTTCGTTTCATGAAACCCGACTTTGCCAAAAGTCGGCGACTTTTGAAATTTTTTGACCCGTTTCGCTCAACTCTACTCCTCAGCCTTGCACTTTATTCCCTGCCTGGCGCCACTCTTCTCTGAGTGATAGGTCGTTGGTCACCTTCTAGATCAGTGTTCCCCAACTCCAGTCCTCAAGAGCCACCAACAGGTCATGTTTTCAGGATTTCATTAGTATTTCCCAGGTGATGGAATTATTGCCTGTGCAGGTACTGCAATTATCACCTGAGCCATACTAAGGAAATCCTGAAAACATGAACCGTTGGTGGCTCTTGAGGACTGGAGATGGAACACTGTTCTAGATCAACCAACCTGGCGATCAACGAAAAGGAGGGTGGTACTCGGCTGAGGAGCTGTAAGTGCATCTTCACGCTCCGGCACACTCCCACACTGATGTGTACTGAACTTTAAGACATGTTTTTATTTCTCTACTTGGTTGGTGAAAGGGTGAATTCTCTTAACTTTTACAGGGCTGAATAGTCTTATAAGTAATTTGGGAGGGTAGAAGTCGCTGACTGGTTCTCTTCAAGTTCACAAGATAGAAAAAAAAAATGTGCAGTTTAGTGTTCTGGAATCAGACAGACCTCATCCAGAAGAGTAAATGCACCCTCAAGATATACTTCTCTCCAGCCCCTTTAAATGTTGAAATTAAGTTGCTTTTATCAGGCCTTACTTTGGCAGAAGATAAATCTTTGCAAGATCTATAACAAAAAAAAATGCATCTGATGAAAGGCCAGGAGCAACCAAAAGCATATGAATAAATATTTTCAAGTGAGAGTTACAGGCAGTGTGTAATATGTCACGACAGCCACAGGGAACAAACAGATCAATCTCGGGCTGGCAGTGGCAAAGCTAATGTAATAGAGCTGAAGAATCCGAAGTTTCTGTTCCCAGGGAGAGAGGCAAGTATCATACAGGGCAGCTTCTCGGCAGGACGCGGGGGGATATGTTGTATTGTGCTAATATATCGAGCGGAAGACATAACTTTCAGTAAAACATTTGTTACTTTTAGTAAAACAGACATTTATCATAACTGTTCCAGACAGAAAAACCACTGTCGGACTTAAAGGGGAACTCTAGTAAAAAAAAAAAGCCAGTTTGGCATCTGAAATGTCCTTTTCTGCCCTATTTTTATTGTTTGATCACTTTCTCTCTTGAAGTCACACTGTCCAGTGAAAAAGTGTAGTATTTTTTAATGTCTCTGCTTAGCAAACAACTTTTAGGTAGAACTTCTGGAAATTCATTGTGGTCATTTAATATAAACCAGCTTTTAAAGGTTGTTCCATAAACATTTATCACCTAACCACAATACAGATAATAGATGTATGATCGCTAGTGGTCCGGCTGCTGAGATCCCCTTTGATCGTGGAGACAAGTCTCAAAATCTCCTGAGCTGTAGTAAGCATGTGCAACCACCAGTCCAGTAAGCATTGAATGGAGCAGTGGCCGCACATGCTCACTACCATTCCATCCACACCGCGGATTTGGGATCCCTGTTCTCTTGACCGGTGTTGGTTAAACTCCCAGCAATTGGAACGCCAACAGTTTTATTTTTTATAACCTGCCCTATGGATAAGAGATGTTTATGGCAAAATCACTTCACTTCTTTCACTCTTAATACAAGTTTCCCATAACAATACAAGTCCTTTACACCACAGACAATGACAAGTACTGCTACATGTTGTTGAACTGAGCAGAAGTTGCCCTTTCCTTTTCACTTCTGACAATTTCCTCCTACATTTGAGTCGGTATGCAGGAAAATACCTGAATGGAAGCAGAAAGCTTCTATCATTAGTGGTATTATGTGCAGTGCATGGTGTATGTCCGCCTTGTCGTTTTTACTTTCTCCTTTCTGTGTTATTGACTGTCTCATTATATCTGTACAGCGGTTATGGATCCGTTTTTCTTATACAGAGGTATACATTTTCCGCAGAGACCTAGTGGGATTGTCCAGGATTTTTGCATCGATGGCCTATTCTTGGGCTAGGGTCGCACTACAGTTTTTATCTCATCCTAGAAAATCGGTCTGATTCTGCTAATCTTATTTTGATCAGCGTTTGATCCGAGTCTCATCCCATTTTCTCGGATGAAAAGAGTAAAAAAATAAATTCCCCATTCAATCTGGGTTTTTTTTTTCCCACGGTCCCAGAGACATGAATAGCTGAATGCAATCTGATAATCAGATCGACTCAGTTCATTGAAAGAATCGGACATGGGCACGGACCCATAAAATAGCACGAAGACGAGTACTAGACATCAAAGCGATGTCTGGTCGTGGCCACTATGCTGTTGGTCAAACCTGTGCTGTTTACCTCCACAACTAAGCACTTCTGGCCAACACCGGGAACAGCTGATCGTGGGTGTGACGGGTGGCGCATCCTCACCAATCTGATATTGATTACCTGTTCTAAGGGTAGGCAGTTAATGTAAAAGTCCTGACAACCCCTTTAAATGATATAACTCTGGATGCCTGCAGCCCTCATTAGGGGCAGCAGAAGGCAAAGTGTATTAACCCCCTTCCTGCCTTGTGAAATTTATTGGAAAGTGACAAACAGCTAGCTCTGACTGATGTTTGTCGTATTGACAGCATAATGGCTCATACTCACTTGCGAGTGACTCGCATGAAAACCTGGCCCTGCTGCCGACCCTCGGACCGGAGCGTGCGGCTGCATGTATTTCTATGCAGCCGCACGCTCCGGTCCCAGTGCCGGTGGCAGTGCCGGGTTTTCATGCAAGAGACTTGCACGAGAATCGTGCGAGTCTCTCGCAAGTGAGTATAAGCCCTAAGCGCATGTGCGGCACCCACACCATTACTTACACTTACAGGTGCAGCCAGTCACTAGCCTCAGGGCAGCAGATAGGGGAGTGTGATTTTATTTCAGAACATCCTAATCTTTTAACAAAATATATATTTTTTTCTTAGTTGACCGCTTTTTTAAAAGACATCATGACCAGTACGGTGACCTGGTAAATACAGTGCTCAGTAATTCATTTTCTACAGGGGAAAAAACCTGTCCTCCTCCTGGTTATTCATCTTGTTTATTGGAGACCTGTTGCCTAAAATGCTTTTGTCTAAAGTAGACTAGCTCTTCCTTCATCCTCCCCCCCCCCCCCCCCCCCCATGAAATAAAACAATAACTACTGTGTGATTGACTGAATAGAACAGTTTCTAAGCACAAACTCTCACCACATCTGTGCTGCGAACTCTCCATTAGTTGTGATTTTTCCTTCTTTCGTATGATGACTTATATTGTATTCTTGGTCCTGCCAGCAGTATGTCAGTGACATGTAGTCTGATTTTCCGCTACTAATCTTGAGTGACTTTGAGGTTTAAATTGAAGGTTATCCAGGCCCTCAGTAGTCGCGTCTGCAGTTTGGAAGAAGATTGATTATATGATGTGTTCTGCGAGGCCAGTGTTTATTTTTCTTCATTTTCTTCCATCTCGCTTATTTTCTGCTCAGAATTTGTTTTATTCTCGTGTTTGTGTGTTTATCATGTCGAGGGTTTTTTTTTTCTAGGCACGATTTGTATTGCTTGAGATCAAAGCTAGTTTTATATTTTTTTGAAGCATCAAAGGTTTTTTTTTTGTTTCTCTCAGAAGACAAGTAGTGATTAATAATGGTTAAGGTCATGTAGATTATACTAGTGTCATTTTACTGGAGGGCTAAAAAAAATTCATGCATTAAAAAAATATTGTTTTTAGAAAATGTATGTGTGGATACTTGCTTCACTTGTGGGTAAAGGCTCCATACATATTTGACTGACCTTTCCTGGTCTTACGGGTATTGGTGGGATTGACAGACAGTCTAATTCAGTGGTCCCCAATCTGTAGCTCGAAATCCACATGTGGCTCGCGGGCCAATGATGTGTGGCTCATAGCTATTTGCAAGCTTTGTGGATTAGCATCAGGTGTGGCACACCACTATTAAGAGCAGATCTCTAGACGGCAACTTTTGTGTTCATCTCTGCACAGAAGAAAAGATCTGAATGGGGTAAGATGGGAAACCCTGGAGCATGGCAAACTGCCCTGGTGTGATTCCAGTGGAAAGCTTTGGCTGTCATTATACCTGTAATACGAGCTCAGGGTGTCATGTATAGCACAAAGTGAACTGAAGAATATTGTTAGAGATTTGGATCTGCCCACGTGTAAAGGCCCCGTCACACACAGCGATCTCGCTAGTGAGATCGCTGATTTTGTGACACATTAGCGATCTCGCCAGCGAGATTGCTGTGTGTGATGGGGATCAGCGACCGGCCCCCCCTGCCGGTTATCGGTGATCATACAGCATCGGCCAGGGCCGTTTTTTGATCGCTGGTCTCCCGCTGGCCATCGCGCATCGCTGCGTGTGGCAGCGAGAGACCATCGATCAGCGACGCTGGTTTCTTATGTTAACAGCGGGTATCCAGGAGTCGCGCGGCTCCTAGATACCCGATGTTTAACTTTTGAAACCGTTGTGTACGCCGGTTTCCAAGGTAAACAGCGGGTATCCAGGAGCCGCGGCTCCTGGATACCCGACGTTTACATTAGAAACCAGCGTCCAGCGACACTGGTCCTGATCGCTGGGACTGTCTAACGATGTCCCAGCAATCCCATCATGTCGGATCGTTGGTGGGATCGCTGGGACATCGTTATGTGTAACGGGGGCTTAAAGCTGAGCTCTTAAGTTCCGGGCTACAACAGTGGAATCTCCTAGTGGGCGATGTTCCGATTTCTTTGTTCCGCAAGGTGATAAAGATCTTGTCCAATACTACTTAATGTAGGGCGATCTTGTGTCATGCAGCAACATCAACAGTTTAATGGAAGCTCTGAAGACAAGTCCTAATCCAAAGGCAAACAATCCAAATCAAGACTAAAGGCCCCGTCACACTAAGCGACTTACCAGCGATCCCGACACCGATATCAAGGTGTCAGGATCGCTAGTAAGTCGCTATGTGATCGCTGGTGAGCTGTCACGCAGCTTCACCAGCGATCAGCACAGCGATGCCGAGCGCGCGGCATCGCTGGCGACCCCTGTAAAAAATAGAATTAAAATAAAAAAATATTGTTATTCTCACCTTCCGATGTCCCGCGCAGTCTTCCGGCCTCTCTCCACGCTCCGGTCCCAGTGATCCTTTGCGAGAATGACCGCGAGATGTCACGGTCTCGCGGCAGCGACGTCTCGCGGTCATTCGTGCAAAGGATCACTGGGACCGGAGCGTGGAGAGAGGCCGGAAGACTGCGCGGGACATCGGAAGGTGAGAATAACAATATTTTTTTTTTTTTTTTTAATTATTTTTTACACCTGATCACTGGTCTCCCGCCTGTCACACGCAGCGATGCGTGCTGGCCAGCGGGAGGCCAGCGACCAAAGAAATGTCCAGAGATTTCTTTCAGCGATCCCGGCAGGGGGGCCGATCGCTGTCACACACAGCGATCTCGCTGGTGAGATCGCTGTTACATCACAAAAGTTGTGACTCAGCAGCGATCTTGCTACCGAGATCGCTTAGTGTGACGGGGCCTTTAAAGCTGTCTTGCTGCATAATGGCAATGCACTACCTTCAATTCCAGTTGCAGTCCACATGAAAGAAACCTTTGACAACATAAAGAGCTGTTGAGGAGCCTGAACTATGAACAACATTTGTGGCCCCTCTGCGGAGAATAGATAGTTGTGCAATAGAATATCACTACAATATAAGAGACTGGCCTGTATGGCATTCACTTTATTGATACATTTGTAAGGTTCAGTGAAGGAAAGATAAAGGAGTCTCTATTGGACCTCAGATTCGTAATCTTCAAGTTTAGGAGTCTCTGTTGCATGACAAGGAAAAGGCTGCATGGATAGCATTCACAATAGTGGTAACTAATTTTTTGGGAGGCTCGAGAGCAGAGAACTATGACGAGTTAGGGGAAAATCTCAAAACATATAAGGAACTTGGATGTAGCATGTCCTTAAAGATTCATTTCTTACATTTGCATCTTGACTGTCCTCCACCAAACTCCAAAGCAGTGAGCGACGAGCACGGTGACAGATTTCACAAAGATATTTAGGCTACAAAGAAAAGATATTACGGAGCATGGAATCAATCAATGCTTGCAGATTACTGTTAGACAATTGTAAGAGATGATCCGATGTAGGAGTACAAGAGAAAAGCAAAAACGGATCGTCAATGAGTTTATATTGTGTCAACATATTCCGCAGCACTTTACATACGTTATTCATTAACGGTCCCTTAGCACATTTCTCACACTCTTTATCAATGTGTCTAAAAGGGACCCAAATTCCATCTGTGACCAGGCTGAGTGTTTTTAAACTCCAAGATTTGTTTAGAGGCTGACACACAAATTTCTCCTAATCTCCAATTACAAAATTGCATCCTTGGAGTTTAGAACACTCGCCCTGGTCACAGTTGGAATTTGTGTCTTTTTTTAGACACATTGATAAAGGGAGTGAGAAATGTTCTGAGGAGCGGTAATGAATAATGCATGTAAAGTGCTGCTGAATATGTTGGCGCTATAGAAAGAAATTTATTATTATACTGCACTTTACCAATATGCTGCTATACAATAAAGGGCATGTCACACTAAGCGATATCGCTATAACTTGTGACGTTATAGCGATATTGCTAGCGATATCGCTGTGTCTGATACTTACCTCCGACCGCTCCCCCGCTGGTTATCGCTGATCGCACGAGAACGTCCTGGACCGCTTCTCGTCAGCTTCCTGCGGCGCTTCCTGTGGAGAGACGAGCGACGAGCGTGGAGCCGGGCGGGAGGACGTCAGGATCACCTAGTGTGACAGGTAAGTAGCGACCCCCGTCCCCTGCGATGTCGCTGGTGAGATCTGCCTGTGTGGCAGCTCACTAGCGACCACTTAGTGATGCACCAGCGATCCTGACAGCGTCATATCGCTGGTCGGGATCGCTGGTGCATCGCTAAGTGTGACAGTACCTTAAGGCTACTTTCACACATCAGGTTTTCGGCATCAGGCGCGATCCGGCGTCGTGCCGGAATGCCGGATCCGGCAAATGTTTTGTAAAACCTGATGTGCCGGATCCGGTTTTCTGCCGGATCCGTCTTGTTCTTGACAGACAAAACCTGATCCGTCTCATCCGGTTCATCCGTTTTTCTATCCGTTTTTCGACGGATTACGCCGGATCTGGTTTTTAAAATTGACCCTTGTGGCCTTCCGAACGGGATTGGCTACTGGAAAACTATATATAGCATGTTCCTACAGCCCTTCTTTGACAGGTTGTAGTGGGCAGAGCTACTGAGCATGCTCAGACCAAAAAAACCCGGATCCGACTACCGGATCCGGCTTTCGCCGGATCAGGCGCATTGCGGCGCTCATAGGCTTTCATTGTGTGAAAAAGCCGGACGCGCCGGATCCGGCGTGTCCGGCTTTTTCGCCGGAGACAAAAAACGTTACAGTAGCCGTTTTTTCCAGACGCCGGATCGCGACACATTGCCGGATCCGGCGAAAACCGGATGAAACGAATGGCCATCCGGCGCGATCTGGCGCAAATGCAAGTCAATGGGGGGGAAACCGGATCCGGCATTGCATTTCGCCGGATCCGGTTTCTGTCAAAAGCGCCGGATCGCGCCTGACGGCGAAAACCTGATGTGTGAAAGAGGCCTAAGTTGTAAAGTGCTTAAGCCTCTGAAAATCTCTAAGGCCCCAAAGACTGCACCTAGTCATATACAGACATATGCACCCCATTCCAGAGTGGATATCCTGAGTCTGTAGTGTTATGAAGGCAGAATCATTAGAGGATTGGAATCCACTAGATATCATTTTTAACACTGGACATCTCCATCTTTCATCGTGTAGCGTCTCCTGATGAGTTCTAGTCGGAAGGACAAAACGCGTTGAGAGCCATTTTTTTACATTTGTTATGGGGAGATTTTCTGTTTTGTTTTTGTGTTTGTCTTGTCAATTCTGTCAGTCTAGGAATTTAAATACATAAGTGCACCATGTTGTAGGTTATTTAATGTATATTTTTTCAGTAAAAGTTAAGTTTTATCATCCATTAATTATATGTAGCAGTAAGTGGAAAACTTTGATATTATAGAAACAAGATCCAACTAAAAAGTTTTTTGTCAGATATGTAGAACAGTGTAGTGTTTGCATTGCTCTTTTCGAGGGTTGGTAAATGCATACCCTCTCCGCAGTGTTATTTTCCTCCTATGTAATTTCACTAATTCGATATTTGCTCATGCCATTTATTCATGCGTAAAACAACATTCAGCTTTGAAATAGCTGTCATGAGAGAGTGTGGTAGAAGTCTAGTGTTGGTTGACGGCAGATCTGTTTTCCATTAGTGTGCATTCATTTTCTTGCTGAGGTTCTATGAAGTATCCCATATCTATAGATGAGACGTGTCTAGTGCTCTGTTACAGATCTATGTTCCGGGTGAAATGCCTGTGAAAATCTCCTGTCGTTTTATTGCGTACATAGCTTGCTTGACCATCCCATGTGATTGAATTACTTTAAGCTTGTTTTTTGCTTTGCTTGAGCCTAACTAAACATTTGTGATGTGATATACACAGCTTATAGCGTAGTATTTAATTGCCATGTCATCTGTTAACAAAAGCGTGCAGACATCTCCATCGCTCTGTACAAAGTGCAGGAGACTAGCTGTAGGGTCTGTCGTGAACTGAACATTTGTACTTTCCAATTGATTTCAATCAATGTCTGGACCACGCTGAATTACAGTAACTGCCTATGGCTTCAAGACTCCCTCTCCTACCACCCCTTCCTGTGCCCAATCTCTTCTATTTACTTATCCATCCATTGTCAATATTTTTCATGTATGTGAAGCCAATATCGGCTGAAAGTTTCTATACTCTACATGTTCATCCAATTTATTTTAAGTAGACTGGAACCTTGCTTTTGTAATTTCCATAGAGAAACATTGAGGCTGTTTCATAGTCGCATTAATCTACAATTTTACTCCAACTTTCAAGCCCCCCCACAGTCTGTGTGAAGTCCCAGTGATATCAGGACACTCTGTTAGGATTTACATTCAGTTGGTATTTTAGTTCTGAAAACAAAATAATCCCTTAACTGAATTAATATCTGAATCTATAGAAAGGATGGAAAACTCCAAGAATAAAATAGTATGTGATATACACCATTTTTCAATTTTTTTATTTTTAAATGGGAACGTTTCTCCTTGTGGTGACTGCTAAGCGAGAGTGATGGAGACTTGGAGGCCTTACAATGCTCCTTTGGGGATTAAATATGCAAATATCCTTATCAGTGCAGACGACTACTACTACTCTAGTGCTATATTTTGGGGATAGCAATTCTAAAAGTCGGTTTTGACCTTTTACCGACTATGTCTAAGGCCGGGGTCACACTAACCGACGCAAAATACGGTCAGTATTTTACATGCGTAATACGGATGGATGGCCCCTAAATAGTGCTCCGTATGTCATCCGTAATCAGGTGTGGTCGCGTATTTTGCGCATGTAAGCATCCGTATGTCATCCGTATGGCGAGATTTTCTCGCAGGCTTGCAAAATGGACATATAATGGAGCCCTATGACAGGGTTTCTAAACAGAAACCAAAGAATAGATATAGACACATAGAATGCACATATATATATATATATATATATATATATACATGCATTCTATGTGTCTATATCTATTCTTTCGTTTCTTTATTAAACCTGTCAGGGTGAGTTTACTGTATAGCGCTCTGAATTGCCGGCTTTTCTAAAAGACACTGGGTGCGTATTTCTCGCAAGTCACATGTGTGGTCCGTGTGTAATCCGTATTTTTTGCGCACCCATAGACTTGCATTGGCGTATTACGGGCGTAGTACGCTGACAATCGCTGCATGCTGCGATTGGCACGGAGCGTAGAATACGGATAAGAAATATACGGCTGGTGCGAGGGACCCCATAGAGAATCATTGGTCCGTGTCTAATGCGTGCTTTTAGCGCCTCTCACTCGGCCGTATTCCTCGCCAGTGTGACCCCGGCCTAAGGCTAGCTTCAGACTAGCATTTTGGCCCGCTGTGCACGGCCGCCGCTAAGTCCCGCCCCGTGCCGCGCCCTCTCCGGTCATCTCCTCCTAGTGTCGCACATCGCTGCATCACACCCTATCTTTAGCATAGGGTGCGCTGGCCGTGCGCTAGTAGGATTTTGCGTGCGCTGCGCTCTTTTGACGGTGCGCTGACGTGCGCAGAACGCACCTTGTTGCATTTTGGTGCGCTCGGAGCACCGTCAAAAGGGCGCAGTGCACTCAAAATCCTACTAGCACACGGTCTGCGCGCACCCTCTGCTAAAGATAGGGTGTGCAGATCGCATGCAGCGATGTGCGACACTAGGAGGAGATGACCGGAGGGTGCGGGGCTTAGCGGCGGCTGTGTGCTGCGGGCCAAAGCGCTAGACTGAAGCTAGCCTAAGGAAAAGAAGACAAACCAGACAGTCCATTTGCAGAAACGTGTTTCAGCGTTGCTGCCCCTAAAACAGTGCAAAGCAAGAGATCATGTGGAAAGGCTCCTTACAGGGTCGATATTGACTTTTAGGATTGCCATTTAAATAGCTGTCAGTAGAGTTTTCTGCAGAGAATATCTACATTTTTCTGGGCTTTTACAGATTTAATTTAAAATACACGGTTCACATTTGATGAACTTTTTGCCAGCCTTAAATGACTGTTTATAGGAAGATTGTACATAACTGTTCTGTAAATACAGATTATAATTATAACTAATTACGGTAGTTAGATTTTATATTTAGTGTCTTACAAACTGATATTTATCAAACCCAAGGGTCAATGTGACACCTCTTAGTTTAACAGTTTGGTTTTTTTTGCATAAATCAATGGTATATTTAATCATATAAAATATCATTGGGGAAGTAGCATTTTCCAGCTGCTGCTCTCTACCCATAGACCATGGAAATGTTTACACCAGAAATATTTTTTTTACTTTTTGTAAAGATAGGGGAGGATGGGGGTGCAGCTGCAGTTTCTCTGCGTCTGCAGGACTGCAAACCGGAGGGGAAAAGGTTTATCAGCTGGGTAAAATTTTTGATTGGTTCAAAGAACACAGCACATCTTTGACATCACCCTTGAAAGTGTTCACCTGCTAATCAACAGAGAAGAAGAAGAAGAAAAAAAAAAAGAAAGAAACCCTACATCCATTCCCAATATTCTGTTTGGACACATTTAGGGTTGCACGTTCTCTAAAATACATGGACAGCTGCCGTAGTGACAGTTGGGGAATCTCCTTGTGCAATAACTAGTAAAATGTGGTGCAAAAATGTTGTAGGACCAAGCTGTAAAGCAGCTGACCCAAAACACGCATTTTTTTTTATGTATTATTCTTAACATGTCTGTCATGCAGCACACTGCTTACATAGCCTTTTACTTCCTTTGTTTCTGGGGGGGTTAGGGAATGTATCCTCCTCTTTGAGTTAAGAATTCTGGTTTGGTAGCTTTGTCCTATTGTTGACTTTTTGCTTGCTACTGTGACACATTAACGGTCTGTCATTGCATGTCCTGAAGTCTGTTATCACTATATTTACATGCAGAGAACAAGTAATTTGAAAAAGCACATGGATTGGGAAAATAAGAAAAGTGATTCTGGAGAGCTGCTCTAGAATCTGCTGAATGGGGCAGGATTTTTCAGGACTGATTACAGGTCAGAAGCTAAGGGAAAGGGGAGATGGGCAGCTAACTGCTTTATAAAAATCAGTAGAGAGCTGGTTGGTATCTCAGGAGTTAACTCCTTTTTTGGAATGTAGCTACTGGCTTACTCAGCCAGGCACCAGTGGTTGATCTCCTTAGGCTATGTGCACACGTAGTTTTTTGGATGTGCGGATTTTGGAGAGAAAACCGCAGGTAAATCCGCAGGACAAATGTCCTGCGGATTTACACCTCATAATGGATGAGGTGTAAAACTGCAGCGTTTCTGCACCAAACAATTGACATGCTGCGGATTGAAAACCGCGCGGAAAAATACGCAGCATGTGGACTGCGTTTTTTTTTTTCCATTGGAAATAAAGGTACTGTACAACTAGGCAGCACCTGCTGCGCTTCCGCAGAGCCAAAACCGCTGCGGATCCGCAGCAGATTTCACTGCGTGTGCACAGACCCTTCGGAATAAGCTTGGATACTTTGTAAGTTAAAAGCTCTCACAACAGGAGACTGATAGCATTTTTAAATAACAAGTACATTGCAAACTTGCTTATTTTCATGCTGTCTGGCTATACCAGTTTCATAACATGCGAATACCCCTAAAATGATGTCTTCATCAACATGTTTTGTTTACAAAAATCTTACCTGCTGTCAGAATGTTTAACCCTTGTTTTTAACGTTTCTGTGATAAAACTATAACCTCAGTTACAGATATAATGTGATAGTTCCACTCGAGATCTTCATACTTCTAAGGGAAGGTCATTTCTGGGACACTTGAGTACAGAGAATTGACATACCTACTGAAGTTACATTATTTTATTCACGGCATGCCATAGATAAATATTTAACCTGATGCTGGATTATGGCTGTGTTCATTGGCATACGCTGTTTCACAAGCCACACATTTTTCAGCTTTAAAAGAAATGTTGGTCTTTTTCTCCATTTTACTACCAATTTCCCAATGTTGATGTTTGACCACCTTGTGACCACTCTGTACCCAACAACAAACTTTCTTTACTAACCCTCCCTGGTTCCAGAGTTTGAGTCTCACCACTGTCTTCGGTAGTCTGGTATTGTCTGCACCGCTGTCGTCCTCTCGGGCAGAACTGCTAAGCTCCGTTATTGTCTGCCGCGCTCTGCACATGACATCAGCACTGTACCCAATAACAGACAACAGGAGCAGTTGCCGAAACTCCGCGCCGGACCTTGGAAGGGTGAATAAAGCAAAGTTTTGTTTGTTTTTTTTTTTTTTTTTTTTTTTTTTTTTAAAACAAACTACAGCCGATGGAGAGTTTTGTTTTTTTTCCCAAAATCAGAAAACCATTTTAATGCTGAAATGAGTCCTGTGCTCCTTTGTACTTTATTAGATTTACGCTTTCCTTACCTTTTATCTTGTTCCGTATGTTGTAATTTTTTTTTTTTGTCATCTTTAGCCATGATGTAAGGGAAGTTAATAGTGACAAAAGGAAAATCTCAGAAAGATGCTGAGACAAGTTGAATACGCATTTGATCAAACTTCCCCTTTAAAATATTTACTCGCTCAATTTGATGTTTTCACTCTTGTAAAACTGAAAGAGAGGAGCAGAAAATGGTGTTAGAGGAGATCTCTCATCAGATTATTTGTGCCATTTGTCTAATGGAGCCTTAAGCCCCCCGTCACACATAACGATGTCCCAGCGATCCCACCAACGATCCGACATGGATGGGATCGCTGGGACATCGTTAGGCTGATCGCTGGTGAGCTGTCACATAGACAGCCCCAGCGATCAGGACCAGCGACGCTGGACACTGGTTTCTAATGTAAACGTCGGGTATCCAGGAGCAGCAACTCCTGGATACCCGCTGTTTACCTTGGAAACCAGTGTGTACACCGGTTTCCAAGGTAAACAGCGGGTATCCAGGAGCCGCGGCTCCTGGATACCCGACGTTTACATTAGAAACCAATGTCGCTGATCGCTGGTCTCTCGCTGCCACACGCAGCGATGCGTGCTGTGCAGCGGGAGAACAGCGATGGAAATACGGCCCAGGCCGCTCGAACACAATCAGCGATAACGGGCAGGGGTTCCGGTCACTGATCCCCGTCACACACAGTTATCTCGCTGGCGTGTCACAAAATCAGTGATCTCGCTAGCTTGTGTGTGTGACGGGACCCTTATAGAGAATACTGTGGACTCACTCCACTATAGATTTGAGGAGAGTATTTTCTGAGCTGCGAAGTAACTATGTGTATTGATGGTAGCCATCAACCTTCTGCAAAAGAGGAAGGGAAAGCATTATCCTCAAGAATGTTGCAGATTTCAGCTTTCAGCAGAATCATCGGCACACAGACGTTTTAGGAGAATGAATGGTTTTATCTTGTACATATAGAAACCATTACCTGCATTCGAAACACATGCAGAATTACGGGAGAAACCAATACAAACTAACCACAGAAGTTACACAGTACAGTATTAAGAAGTTAACCATTAGCACAGCACATCCGGATAACACAGTCCCTATTGTATAAGCCTGCAGCTGTTGCATACTCAAACAATGAATAAAATGGACTACAGTGCTGGTCAAACAATCAAACTTGTTGACAGACCTGATATAGCCTGATTTTTCACATGGTGTTTGTGAGGTGGTAGTGTTACGGTAATTTTGATGTGCTTCCCTTGGCATAAAAATTCGAAAAGTAGCAAAATATTTGCACAACATCAACTTTTGCAAAAAGTTTGTAACTTTTCCAGTTTTATGCCAGGACTCTCCCCAAAACCAATGAATCAGACCCTGTAAGTTATGGTAGTTGATAACCTTGGTTCTGATGTGAAAGCGAAAATGTCCAGCTCACCCGCGTATGATCTCAGGCAGTTTGGAGCAGCGGAGGCGTCTGTGCCTAGACGAGGTAAATCCAAGGAAAAGGAGAGGTCCAGCTTCACAAACATGCAAATGTTTATTCGTGGACGAGTACAGTGCCAACAAGATTAAAATCACATGATGGATAAGTCCTTAAAACATCATTGGTTTATGTTTTAAGGACTTATCTGTCATGATATTTTAATCTTGTTGGCACTGTACTCGTCCACAAATAAACATTTGCATGTTTGTGAAGATGGACCTCTCCTCCTTTTCCTTGGTTGTAATGTACGGTACCTATATTGAAGCCTCCTTTAGTAGTGCCAATGTTGCGTCTTTTGAAGTCAGTCTATATGTGAAATGCTTATTGAGGTCATTATTGGCCATTCGTTCATTACTTTTGGGCGATGGATCTGAGCACAGTTGGCTTTTTGCTTCTTATTTTCTTATTTTTACTTTTAACCTTTTCACGATTGATCACTTTGCTTTCTCTCTACCTCCGGTGGCAGCTTTTTCCCTGTAAAAGGACCAATCTGTCTAAGGTAGAGAAATTCAATTTCTATATATTGATTGCCATGTCTGAATGTAGTGAACTTGCAAGGGCTGTGCTAATCATTTATCCGTCTTAGTTAACATTACCACTTAAATAGTTTCTCCCAAGAAATTCATTTACATTTAAACTTTCAACTAGATCATGTGCCCAGCAGCTGGAAACCTAATTAGTGGCTCTGGTCAAACCCATTTTTCATTTCTCGTGAAATAAAGAAAAAAAAAATTATAATAAACCATCTCGCCTTAAAATTTCCATTACATACAATTTCCATGGCCATCATTCACAGTTTCCTTCCTCTTTACTCGTAAGTTCCTTATGTAACTGTGTTCTCCTTTCCTACCAGACTCGAATTTGAAAGGCAACAAAGAGAAGAACTCGAGAAACTGGAAAATAAAAGGTATAATATAAAGAAAACCTTGTGATTCTTTGTCATTGTCATTTTATTTCTAAATTTTTTTTTTTTCTTTACTATTTTTTTTTATTTGGTTACATAGAACAGTCAGACATTGACAAAAGAAGAAAGCTTGTTTATGAAGTCAGGGTCAAGGATGGTTGGCTAACAGTGTGATGGTGCAGGAGAATGGATTAAAGTGCACTTGATTCATCACAAATTATTATTTTAAGTCACCTCAAAGATTTTTTTATTTATATTTTGGTGGATCGGATAAAATTCGGCTGAAGAGTAAATTGTATAAGTTGACAAAATAAAAAAAATTCTTATTAACCCTCGCTCCATTCTTTGGGTGCCATCTACCCACATTAGTTTTGTAGGGAATCACTCTGTTCAGTGGTGTAAGCATGAGAACGATAAGGCCAGAGTCTGTTGGCTACCGAGTACAATCTCTGGCCTCGTGGGTCATGTGCTGTAGACTGCTGCCTGTATTAGTCTTGTGTGTAGATGCCACCCAAGCAAAGACAATGGGAGATGGTAGATTTGTTAGATAAGTATTGCAATATTTTGGGGCAGGTAGGGTTTTTTTCAACTTCGTTTATTGAAAATATACCTAAGAAAAAACACATATCCCATGTCCATAAACAGGAGTGCAATTTGTTATTACACTGCTTTACAAAATTAGAAGGAACAATATATGAATTAGTACTTGTTTATTCCCATGTCTGGTCATAAATCGTCCAGCAATGTTATACTGTGGTTACTGGTATATATTTCACATGCATCTAATCACACATTCCAGCTTGATATCTCAGTATATTTTTACTGGATCGTATATAACGTCGACCTCGATACTTGAAGATCGCTACCCAAAAACTATTTACATAACAGTAAATAAAGATTAACATTTCTGCTTGAAATACCGATTCACCTGTAAATGTGATTTGGGCACACCCTGCCCACATCAATATTCTTAGGTACTTGTTAGTGACGGGTGTTGAGTTCCAGATGTCCCATATTTTATAAAATTTCCCAGGGCACCCTCTATTTTGATAGCCCGTGTTTTCATATGGAATCAATGAATTAACGAGTTCTACAGAGGATCTCAGTGTTGGGTGTAAACTACCCATCCATCTCAGAACAATTAATTTCCTGGCCAAAAATAGCGTATCTCGGAGAAATATTTTAATAAAATGGTCCCAAATTATCTTCCACGACCCCAAACAGGCACGCCAAAGGGATCCAAGGGAATTGGTATTGCTATTAGGGATGACAAGAAGGTGGTAACCTGCTGCCAGAATGTTTGTATTACTGGACACCTCCACGTCATATGTATGAAGTCAGCCTCCAACTCCTGACACCTCGGGCGTTCCGAGGTCTGAGAACGATCCATTTTTGCTAAATTAGCTCGTGTAAGATATGCTTGATGGATTATATACAACTGGGTCATTTGGGTGTTAGCTGATGGGGAAACCTTGATTGAGGACTCCAGCATCTCCTCCCTGTCCTCATCCTGAATGTTAGGAATCAAGAGTTGCTATTTTCCCCTAACTGCCAAAGGAGTAAAGTCCATGTTTGCTGATAGTAGATAGATGCATAGCGTGGAGATAAGACCTTGTGGTCCCTGTGAATTAAGTATGCCGATCAGTGGGAGAGAAGATATCGGTGTGCCTGTACTTATGTGGGATTGAATCGGGGGGTAGGGTTTTTGGTGAAGGAGGCGTAATTACTCTTATGTGGATGATTAGGGAAATTTCAAAATGCTTTCTCTCAGTTGCTAATCTATGTACAGGTTCCACAAAGTGGGGTGAAAATATTTATTGGGAGTTTTATGGAATAAAAGAATACCAACAAAAATTAAACTACCTGAAAGAATTAAATACAAATTTAAATCTTTATCTCCTCCAGTCCCTTTCCCCTGCTGTCACCCCTCACCTAACTAAAATATTTAACCTCTCTCTCTTCTGGTATCTTTCCCTCATTTAAGCATGCCATCAAACATCCACTACTTAAAAAACCATCCCTCGACCAAAACTGTGCCGCTAACTATAGACCTGTCTCTAATCTTCTCTTCATCTCTAAACTCCTGTAACGCCTGGTCCACTCCCATCTTATCCACTATCTCTTTGATAACTCACTTCTCGACCCTCTCCAATCTGGTTTCCGCTCTTTACACTCTTGCTGGTTCCACCTCCGCTCATCTTCCCCTTATTGTTGGAGTTCCTCAAGGATCAGTCCTAGGCCCCCTCCTCTTCTCTTTGTACACTGCCCCTATTGGTCAAATAATCAGTAGATTTGGTTTCCAGTACCATGTTTATGCTGATGACACCCAATTATATGCTTCTTCTCCTGACATCACACCAGCTTTTCTAGAAAACACCAGCGATTGTCTAAACGCTGTGTCTAACATCATGTCCTCACTATATCTGAAACTGAACCTGTCAAAGACTGAACTCCTTCTGTTTCCTCCCGCTACTAATGTACCTATACCTGACATTGCTATTTCCGTGTGTGGTTCCACTATTACTCCCCAGCAACATGCCCGCTGTCTTGGGGTCATACATGACTCCGAGCTTTCCTTTGCCCCCCACATCCGATCTCTGGCTCGCTCTTATCTGCACCTCAAAAACATTTCTAGAATTCGATCTTTTCTTACTTTTGACTCTGCAAAAACTCTTACTGTTTCTCTTATTCATTCTCGTCTCGACTATTGTAACTCTCTTCTAATCGTTCTCCCTCTTACCAAACTCTCCCCTCTCCAATCTGTCTTGAATGCTGCAGCCAGGATCATATTCCTCACCAATCGTTACACCGATGACTCTACCTTGTGCCAGCCATTACACTGGCTACCCATCCACTCCAGAATTCAGTATAAACTTATTACCCTCACCCACAAAGCCCTCCATGGCTCAGCACCACCCTACATCTCCTCCCTTGTTTCAGTATACCACCCTACCTGAGCCCTCCGTTCTGCTGATGACCTGAGGTTAGCATCCTCAATAATCAGAACCTCCCACTCCCGTCTCCAAGACTTTACACGTGCTGCGCCAATTCTTTGGAATGCATTTCCCAGGTCAATGCGACTAGTCCCCAATCCCCACAATTTTAGGCGTGCCCTGAAAACGCATTTATTCAGACTGGCCTCCCACCTCAACACATTAACCTAATCTATCCCTCTGTGGCACAGCCAAAAGTTTCACCATAACGAGGTTCCCCGCATCATGTTCCCACATGCTTTATGCATCCATTAGCCCTCTGTGTCTGTACTGTTACACACTTAACATTTTGGCTGGTCCATACAATCAGGGCAATTGTTACCACCCACCTTTTCGTGTCTACCTTCTTTCCTCATAGATTCTAAGCTTGCGAGGAGGGCCCTCATTCCTCTTGGTATCTGTTATGATCTATGTGATTATTGTTATGCTGTAATGTCTATCGTCTGTACAAGTCCCCTCTGAAATGTAAAGTGCTGCGGAATATTTTGGCGCTATAGAAATAAAATTTATTAAGTACGGTATAAAAACACAAAATTAAAAATCTGATTTAAAGGGGGTATTTCAGCAGACAGGAGACATTGTGTGTAGGTAAATGTAGGATCCCAAAAAATAACTTTTCCATGGCAACATGCAAAACTTGTCAAAGGAGTTGATCACTAGACAACCCATTCTTGAACTAAATGTTTGTCCCGATAAAATAAAAATCCTGGCGTCACTGTCCCCGCCTACGTACAGATTGAACATAAAGAAGAAGTCAGAGAGCAGCTACAGCCCGGTCTTCCTCTTCATGTTGAATCTATATGTACGTGGAGACAGTGACTCCAGTGCTGATTGGGCGCCGGGGTTAGGTGTCACAACACCGCATGAAAGCCCCTGGAAGAGCGACTGCTTACACCGCAGGAATGACGCCGGCATGGGAGGGGAGTATAGAGTTTTTTTGTCGGGACCAAATATTTAGTTCAAGAAGGGGTTGTCCTAGTAGTGGACAAACCCATTTAAGGAATCTCAGCCCCTTACATGGCTCAGCTTGTTAAAAATGTTTTAAAAAATGTTTTTTTTTCCTCTAAGGTCTCATACAGATGACTATTTTTGGTCCGAGTATGATCCAACAAAACATCGGATGGCATTCTGATTCTGACAAGCGTTATTTTATGGGTCCGTTCACAAGTTGGATTTTTTATTTTTTTTCCTGAGACAGAATCTGCCCAGGAAAAAATCACAACATGCATGATTTGTATAGTGGAGAACCCCTTAAAATTAAATTATTGAAATTCCTTAAATGGGTTTCAAATCGATAAGGCTGCACTCACTCTGTGTGACTGCAGATTTATGAATCTTCCCCAGCGCAATGTGCGCTGCAGGGATTCACAGGTTTCAGATCCAGTTGGCGCAGCCACACTCCAGACACATACAAGTGTATGGAAAAGAGGCAGCGCCCATTGGCCTGGAGTTTGTAGAATTCGTACATACCCTCAGATCGCCTCTCAGAAACCGGCGAATCCTCATAGCCACAGTTCATGCGCTGGGTGCTGCCTCTCTGATTAATGCCCCCCCCACGCAAGCTGAGAGTTTTGGTGGTCAACATCTCTTGGCAGATTTGTTGTGGTACCCCATAGGAATCAGAATTTTTTTTAATCATCAGATATTTTTTTTATAACCCAACCCTGACTTGTACTGCTCAACAACTTTGTCCCTGACTTGTTTGGAGATCCTCTTGGTTTTCATTGTGTTGTTTGGTTAGTGGTGCCTCTTGTTAATGGTGTTGCAGATTCTGTGGCCTTTCAGAATAGGTAAAGTTTATATACTGACAGACATGTGACATTTACATTGAACACAGGTGGACTTCCTGTAGCTAAGCATGGGACTTATGAAGGGAATTGCTTGCACAAGAAATTTTTAGGCGCCTCATAGCAAAAGGGGTGAATACATTTGCACATGCCAATTTTTAGGCTAGTATCACACTAGCGTTTCTGCCGTCTGCGCACTGCCGCCGATAAGCCCCGCCCCCTGCCGCGCCCCCTCCTCTCATCACCGCCTATTATCGCACATGGCTGCATGCGATCTGTGCACCCTATCTTTAATATAGGGTGCGCTGACCGTGCGCTAGTAGGATTTTTGAGTGCGCTGCGCTCTTTTGAAGGTGCGCCGAGCACGCCAAAATGCAACATGCTGCGTTCGGCGCACCTACAAAAGTGCGCAGCGCGCTCAGAAATCCTACTAGCACACGGTCAGCGCATGGTCTGCGCACCCCATATTAAAGATAGGGTGCGCAGATCGCATGCGGTCATGTGCGATAATAGGAGGTGATGTCAGGAGGGGGCGCGACAGGGGGCGGGGCTTATCGGCAGCCGTGCGCAGACAGCAGAAACGCTAGTGTCAAACTAGCCTAAGTTATTTGATCCCATAAATTTAATTTATTCCAATTATCTCCTTTTACTTCACCAACTTAGACTATTTAGTGCTGATGCCTCACACTGGTTGTAATGTAACATAATTGGTAAAAGGCAAAAAGAGTGTGAATTCTTTTGCAAGCCGCTATATTGCTTTTAAATTTGAACCTAATTTTAAATTTTTTTTGCAACGTTATTCTTCACACAATGGCTACTTTCATTTCACCTTTTCTTTTTGATGTTCCAAAATATTATTCATGAAATTTCACTCCCATTCTTGTGCACCGTGTGGCCCTGAAAACCCAAATCCATTTAGAAGAAAGACATGAAGAAATAGGTGCAGTTTGTCAATTTTCAAGATTAGGCCCTTAATCTGAATGCAGTTTCCAAAGCAGGACTTTATATCGCAAATCAAAGGATGGCCGTCTCCTTTTTTAATAGAAAACATAAAGATATGTCAGTCAGAATTCACTTGCAAATCTCTGAATTTGTGCAAGTGCCTACACATCCATTACTTTAGAGTTTTACCAGCAAAGAAAATAGTTTAAAAGCATATCTCCGGATACATTTGAATAATTCAGAGAAGATCGCGTACTTTGGGTTGAAAAACGTTCCTGCTTACACTGCAAATGCATTTGTCCTCAAACCATTTTGACTCTACAAGGATATAGAAAAATATGTTTGGCAAATGCAGCATTTTACACAAGTTTTCTTGAAAACATCAGCGATATTTGTCATTCATAATCCACACCCCAAAATGTGCACAAAAGGAGAAGTGTGGACCCGCTTAGACATCCACATCTTGCGAGAGACTGATTTACGGGCTCCAGATCCTTAGCAAGTTCTGGGTCCGTCCTATTCAAGTGAATGCTGAATGCCAGCTTCTGTGATGGTGCCCCCATAATGTGGCTGGTATTCATAGGAGACTATGATGTTTATTGTATTGCAGTATATAGAATGGGCAATTGGATCATCACAAGGGGTTAAAAAAAAATTAAAATAAAAGTTTTAAAATATAAAATAAAAAAAATAAAAATGGAATCTCACCCCTTTTGCCTCATTGAATATAAATACACATATTTGGTATCGCCATGTGTGTAGAATTCTGATCTCTCAAAATGTGAAATTAACCTGGCTAGTAAATATCATACCTCAAAAAAATTGTAATTCTAGATAGAAAAAAGTATTGAAAAAGTCACCAAATTCTCTAAGTAAGTATATTTTTAAGGGTGCTATTAACATGAAATCACCAGCTATCTGTAACAACCCACCCAATCCACACAGGCAAAAAATCAAATCATAGATGTCCATAAATTGTGTAATAATGAGAAATGACACATTAAGAAAGGATTGAACACACACAGAGGTGCGAAAAGTCATTACACAAGCTAAAATTTTTCAGTAATTACAAAGCAATCCTTCCGCTTCAGGAAAAATATCAGCTGCTTCAACTGATGGCCTATAAAAAGTATAAAATGGTGTGCCATTACCAACGTCCCACACAAGAAACATATCACGATGGGTAAAACCAGTAAACTGTCTCAAAACCTTTGCAACTTTATTGTATGGAGTTCTTGGTGTATGTAACTCTGTAAAAAAAAATAGTCTCTATCCTAAAATTGTATTAATAAAAACATCAGTTTGCCATGCGAAAAAGCAAGCCCTCACACAATATTTTTCTACAACAGTTTTTTTTTTTTAACCTTTTTTTAATTAAAAAAAAAAAAAAAAAAAAAAAGCAAAACGATTTAAGGTTTCAAAAAGTGTCCTAGACACCTGCATTCTACTTCAATACAAATTGCTGTTCATACATTCAACCTTTATTGGCCTACTTTTAACCTTTCAGGTTCCAAAAGATGCAAAACTGTTGAAAGAAGTGATATGACCATTGTTCTTCGATTGTCTGTCATTTGGAAAATGCCTCCATCTAAATAAAAAAAAGTCTATGAACAAATCAAATGGACAGAGAGATGTCTGGTATCTTCTGTAGCATTTTAAAGCGCCACTCCAGCTTTTTTTTTTTTTTTTTTACTTAATTTCAGCGTGAAAAGTGGTGCTTCCTAATGCAAGGTCCCTGCTTCTACTAAAATACTTACCTGCCGCCATCTTCACCTTCTGTTGGCGCTAATCTCCAGCAGTTTGTGGCCTTCCAGCTGCTCTAGTGTTTGCTGGAGCGACCTGGAGTTCACAACTCAGTACAAGTCTGAGAGGCTTGTTCTGGCTCTCATAGACTTGCATTGAAAACTTACCATGTAACTTCTGACTTCCAGCCAGTCAGAAGCTGTGGTCATAAGATGGTGTCGTGGGACTGGAGCAATGCCGAAAAATGGTGAAGACGGTGGCAAGTGAGTATAAGAGTAGAGGCAGAGACCTTTGATTAGAAGCATCACTCCAGTGCTGAAAAAAAAACATACATGCTGGAGTTCTGCTTTTAAAAATTATCCTAAAATAAGCCAGTGGTACCTGCAGTTGGTTCCACTTAAAACTTGCTCGCTTCGTCCACTTTTAAAAGATATATTTTTGTACACATGCTCTCTGTTTGGTATTACTGTATTCTTACTAACCTGAAGAGTCTTGTTGACAAGTCAATTTCACCAGGAAATGAATACCATAAAAACGGCACCCAAGAGAAAATTGTGATATTGCATTTTTTTTGTTTTTCAATTTCACTGCACTTGGAATTTTTCCCCTTTCTTTCCCATGTATTGGATGGTAAAATGAATGGTGCTGTTCAAAACTACAACTTGTCCTTCAAAATATATGTCTTCATAATTTTGTAGATGGAGAAATGAAAAAGCTATCGCACTTGGAAGAAAGGGAGAAAATACAAAAGCAAAAAAATGCCTTGCCGAGAAGCGGTTCAAGGCGATTTTGTCTCAATAATATTTAATTGAACCGACTATAAAGTTGGGAATTGCATTATAGTAAATTTAGTTTACTCAATTTTGATATGTTTTAAAGTATTTTTTTTACCCTTTAGCATTTTTAACTTATAATTGATATAGGAAACTTGTTTTTTCTGTTCAATAAAAGTTACAAATCTTTTGTGAAAGCTTTGACCCTTTTATATTTATAAAGAAAAAAAAAACCTTCAGTATCCTTTTTAGGAAAGAACTATGTCAGAATCAGACAGTTGTATTCATCATTATTGTCAGTGGCACTTGAGTTATGAGAGGCCTGAGAACTGACATTAAGAAATAAGAAGGTATACTTGGCTATTGATTTCTTACAATGGGATCTGACGAGGGATTGTACAGTAGACTTTCTTGGTCTGCTTTTACTTCTTTTTGACCCGTTAACAGTGAAGATCATGTTCAATTGTTAAAAGCAGATAATTGCTTTTGCTGGTCTTTGTATGAAAGTTTCAAAAGTTTGCTCTTGCAATCTACTTTTGACCATAAATATGTAGTAAGGTATTAAATATGTATGTGTGTATATATGATATATACATTTTGTAATTAAATATATGCATCTTCATTCAGGAAACTGATAAAAGAAATGGAAGACAAACAGAGAACTGAAAAAGCTGAACTGGAAAAAATGCAACAAGAAGTTGAGTCTCAACGCAAAGAAACTGAATTTGTTCAACTACAAATTCGTAAGCAGGAGGAGAGCCTAAAGAGAAGAAGCATGGACATTGAAACCAGACTGCAAGATCTTTTGGCCGAAAAGAAGAATTTTGAAGAAGAGAGACTGCGGGAGCAGCATGAAATAAAACTCCAAAAGAAGAAACAAGAAGAAGAATCTTTTGCAAAGGTCCAACAAGATCTCCTGAGACTGCAGGATCTTCATAGTACAGAGAAAGCAGAGAAAACAGAGATTTTCAAAGAACTAGACAAACTAAAAAAGGAGAAAGATGAGCAATATATGAAACTAGAAGTCGAGAAGAAAAGGCTGGAAGAGCAAGAGAAGGAACAACTGAAGCTTGTGTTCCGTCTTGAGGAACAGCTTCGAGAAAAGCAAGAAATGATCCAACTTCTCAAAAGAGGAGACTTCCTGAGGCTTGAAGAAGAGATTGGAGTGCTTGAAGATGTTAGGGAGGATCTTCTCCGGGCTAAGGAAGCTAGGTCTGAAGGAGAAGAAGATCCAGATGAGGTAGAAAAAGCAACAAAGAAGTACACTACATTTAAGAGGACGCAGCTAGAGAAATTGTCCAGTTTAGTTGGTAATTTAAACCAACAGAAGGAAAGCTTAGAAAATGAAATAATCGCAGATCACGATACTCTTGGAAGATTAAATCTTTTGAATGTGGATCTCAGAGAAGATGATGGTTCTTTGACTTCAACTCCTGTGAATGAAGAGCGAGATATGATCAAGCAAACTGAACACAGGGTACATTGTAAGGAGAGGCAACTTCAGTACATAAAGGACAACCATTTGCCAGCATTGATGGAGGAAAAGCAGAGGGCGTCTGAGATTCTGGACAGTGGCTTGCTTGGATTAGACAAAACTTTATATCAGATTGAGAAAGAAATTGAGGAAAAGGCTGATCAGCTTGCACAGTTCAGAGCCAGCAGTGACCAACTACAACAGCTCCAAGAAACTTTCGAGTTTACTGCTAATATCGCTCGCCAGGAAGAGAAAGTTAGAAAAAAGGAAAAAGAAATCCTTGAGTCTAGAGAGAAGCAACAGAGGGAAGCTTTGGAGCAAGCAGTTGCTAAATTGGAGCGCAGGCATTCAGCACTCCAAAGACACTCTACAATAGACGTGGAAATAGAAGAGCAGAAGCGGAAACTGGCCACAATGGACATTAGCCAGGAACACGCTGGTCTGCAGGCAAGTCTTGAAGCTGAGCAAAAGGCTTTTGAACAAGACACAGAGCGGTAAGTTAATTCATGAGATGGAAATTTTGCTTATAAAAATTTCAGAAAGGTTAAAATTTTATTGTATGTATCACCACTTGGTAACATATCAGTCATAAGATTAAGAATATATTAATTATTCCACAATAGCATTTACAGTAATTTTTCATGTTCTGCATGTAGTTTATATCTAATATTGTGTTTTTTTTTCATCAAACAATATATTTTTATTAGTGATGAGCGAGTATACTCGCTGCTCGGGTCTCCCCAAGCATGCTCGGGTATCATCCGAGTATTTTTGGCGTGCTCGGAGATTTCGTTTTCATTGTCTCATCTACATGATTTGCGACTGCTAGACAGCTTGGAAACGTGTGGAATGCCTGTTTGTTAGGGAATTTCCACATGTATTCAGCCTGTCTACAAGTCGCAAATCATGCAGCTGAGATGAGGAAAACTAAATCTCCTAGCACGCCAAAATACTCGGAGCTCACCCGAGCAACGATGCTACTCGCCCATCACTAATTATTATAGTTAGCTCTTATTTTGTTTTGTATATACACAAATTGAAGACTGGATTTCAATTTACCACAAAAATCAAAGTTAAAAATACTCATCTTTTGACTCAGTAGCACTTATGGCTCCAATGTGCCTGTTTGCACAGTCGACAATGTCTCGGCATGACTTGATAAGATGGAGGATGGTGACTTTCTCCCATATCTGGACTTGGACATCATTGAACTCCTGTACAGTCTGTGGTGTTGCTTGGCGTTGCCTGAAGCACTGATACATAATGACCCAAAGATTTTCAGTTAGATTCTGGGAAGATGAGGTACAATCCATGACATTGGCTCCTTTGCCATTCAGGAACTGCCAGCACACTTTGATACACATGAGGCCTGGCATTGTCCCTCACCAGGAGGAGACTAAGTGTAAGGTCTTACATTGCCTTTGTGGTTTGCATCCTGATACATAGCCTACAGTACTCTCACTGCAGTTATCTCATGGAGGATTGTGCAACCCTCCAACAATATTAATATTCTCCCTGTGCAGCTGATCATTTCAAGGTATCAACGCCATGCTTTTGAGACTCTTATTTATTCAGACACAAGCAAACCTCGTAAGGAGATGCTGGAGTAAGTGAGCAGCCTGAATGGGTTCCTGTTACCAGTAGTGACAGTGACACTTGCAAAACTAGACAAGAATCCGTCAGGAAGGATAGGGAATAAAGCTCTTGCTATATTAGCGGTTGTCTTGCTGTTGCCTCTCCGGTGTACTTGTTGTCCCTTTTAATTTGCACCAAAGTAAGTGACATTGATTTAAATTCTCTTCTGGTCCATAGCTGTTCAGATTCATGTTTCTGAAGTTAAAGTAACTTATACTATTATGTTCTATGATGTGCAAGTGTTCCCTTCATGTTTTGGGGTGGTGTATAGGTCTGTATCTTGATATGACTTGATGTCATGTACTTGGAAATCAAAGCACTTCCATCAATAATATATTAAGAATTAGCCATTTAAAATATCTGTGAATGGGACATTTTGGGCTTTAATTTCTTACCATAGGTTTATTACAGGATGTAGTTTCACACTTTCAATATGGTTTTTGTTGATTTTAGGATCTTTGTTGTTTTTTTGTTTTTTAAGTTCACTTTTAAAGCTGTCTGTTTTGTTTTTTTTTTTTTCTTGCCATAATGTTTTATGGATCCCATGCAGATTGTGTCAGGGAATACAGCAGTTGAAACAGAAGATAGTGACTGATCCCCTTTCAAAAAATCTGTCGGGAGTCCTTGAAGAAAAGCCGTCCCTCGCCAACTCTCCAGCTAGCCCGGTGAAATCTCAGTCGCATTTCCTTCAATTGACTGATGACAGGTATATAATCACATTGAAATCCTCCTAAGTAAGCATGGCAAAACATGGCCACGGCTATAATAACCACATATTGTGCCTGAATGCTTTTATCGTTTTAGGCAAGAGTATTGTTATTCCAGGTTGTACTCGAAAATAAAATATTATGGTGAAAAATGTAATTTTCTCAGCTTTTAAAGTATTTATGTGATTACATCTAAATTGCCTGGTGCCAGTGCTGTAAGTGGATATAGCTGACAAATACCACTTTTTGATTACATTTGCTTTTTTTTTTTTAAACACTTTATAAGAGTGTAAATTGCTAGTCTTAAGCATAGAAGAAAGCTTGTTTTGCCCTTATAGCCCTAGAAGCGGAATTTACTTTCACGACTGCCTGATTAATGTATTTATGCTTACCCAGAATACACGCGTATATTGAGGAGGAAGTACAGAGACGGCTGCAAAATATTAATTTGCCAAGCGACGACATCAGCAGCCTGAGTGTATCCTACTCTCCTGAATGTGGAAAGGTGGGTATTGCGAAATTCGTACATTTCCTTACTTGTAACATCTAGCAAATTTTGGGAAACAGTCCCCTTACAGAGTAGTGAGAGCCTATTTTTATTTATTGCAGGTTGAAGTTTTTATTGGTACCATTTTTGGGTTCATAAAACTGTTTGTTCATGTCTTATCTTTGGGAAACTGGATGAACACAACATTTTTATCTATGGCATTGTTGATATTTAATTTTTTCTCTATTACAGGTTATTAGGTTGTAGTAATGCCAATTATGTGTGTATATGTACGTGTATGTGTGTGTATATGTAATAAATATATATTCGCCAGTTGGGACTTCTGGCCGCTGTCCCCGAATCCCATAATGCACCGCGTCAGTGTCACAAACTGCGCCTGTGCAAGTGACATACACGTGTCTGCTATTCCCATCAGACACAGTAACAGCCGCGTCGTTACTATGCATGCTCAAGAATAGTGGTGACGTGTATGTCACCACTATTCCTGCGCATGCGCAGTAACAGCCACAACTGCGCAGTCTACCCGCTCTACCCGTGCATGCGCGGTAATAGTGAACACCGCTCAACAAACACTACACCAGATACCAAAATACAGCACACAACAAGGAAGAAACAGTGCACAAGGGGTGAAAGAGGTCAAATGACCCAACACACAATATATAAATGCAGAGGGATGATCTAGAACAGATATGTTGGAAAGTGCAAATGGTGTGAGACATGTCCGCTGCTCCTATCAGCACCACTAAGCATACACAGATGTTAATCTCACCGCACTCCCGATGCGATAGCATCAGGCCTATTTCTAGTGTGTGTGTGTGTGTGTATGTGTGTGTGTGTGTGTGTGTGTGTGTGTATATATATATATATATATATATATATATATATATATTATAATTATGCATCAGTCCTGCTGATGCTTCTACTCGGTGCATAGTGGTCTTTCAGCGGCACTATGCAGCAAGAACCAGAGAAGACGCCTTTTGCCCACGGTCACCAAGTGTGCCGTCAACCAAGAGACGTGACTTTCTCATTCTAGATTACAGGAGCTTTAATCCCAGTCAGTAAATTTACAATGGTGTTGGAGTAATAAATGCTGTAAATTTGTTGCACTTAGTTGTCAACATTATCACATGAAAGATTGGTATTCTCATCACTGACATTTATGGCACAAATATCTGATAGATGCAGTTCCCACCAAATGGACTTGCACGTATGTCCCCATTGCACAGCCCCTGTCAGTGGAGACCACACCAAATGACAAAGTTCACTCCCATTTTCAACCACTGTCCCATTATGTCATTGTAGCAGATGACCCATTTACCTTGTTTCAGTAATAAGACACCTTCATAAGCAGAAGAAATGTATATGAATATTGTTTTGAATTGCTTGAGTCCTATTTTTCCTATAATTAATGACATATTTTATGTAGCTGTGTGTGAAAAATTTACTGTGTGACCCTTCACTAAAGACATAGGCAAATTATAATCCTGTTGTTTTCCCCAGGAACTCTTTGCATGCATATCATTCATTTTGCGCTAGAAAACTATTCCTCTGCTTGCAGCACGGTGGCACCCAGCGAGCTGTGGTGTAAACAGCATTTACTATTCTCTTTTGTTACAGTCTGTGTGGGTATAATTTAGCAGTAGAAATCTGTCAAAAGCTCTTGGAACTTTGAAATCCTTTCCGGACATTGCCCATAGGCAGACAGAAGCTGGAGTCCGATTTACGTGAAGGGATTTTATTATCTGGGCTTAATTGCTCTTAAATTCAGTTACATTTTACCACTCGAGAGTTCACGTCTGACCTGCATTTACTTATTTTGTAAGTAATGTTATGGAAAGATATAACTCATGGGTGTGAAAATTAATTCCGATAAAGCTATAATAAAAATAAAGTAAAATATAGCAGTTCCCTTATAGAATAATAACGTTAGAGTACTGTTAACAAGGACGCGTGTAAGACTCAATATAAAATATGAAATAAGATTTTCAACTAGTAGAAACAAAATTTGAAGTTGTATATAGTTATTGAAATTCAGCTGAAATAGACACTTGGGAGGAAAATTCTGAATTGGTCTCAGCCAATCAAATAGCCGTGTTCTCGGCCATGGTAAGGCTCCGCCTATAATGTATTTTTCAGTCGGATGACAGACAGACTATATACAGGGTATACAATATAGAGAAGTGGGAGTATTTAGCACTAAAAAAAATAACGTAACCGTAAATAATTTTCTATTTGTTTGATCTTACATTTCCATTTGCCTTTAATGTCATTTATGTTTACTGCACTTAGGGGAATGACAGTTTTCTGAACGGAATAAATCAAAGGAAAATTAAGTATGAGGTATGTAACTATTTGATTTACTTTGCTTTCCCATCTGATTTGCATGCCGTAGTGATCAGTGGTAATGGTAATAGTAGTTGATTGATAATTTGCCATCCTTTATTTGTAACAGTTCTTGTTTTAAAGTAACTGGTTGGGATTTTAGGCTCGGGTATTAAACCCGCTTCCTTTACGATTATATTTTTGAGTGGAAGATGCCAAGATGCAAAACAAAAAGTGTAGCTAGAGGGTTTCTATATTTGCTTATTTTTCTGTTCACAAACGTGCATACAAATATTTTTTTTTTCTTCAGGGACATGGCAAAGCTAATGCCTTACAGATTTTTTGGCATATTTAGAGAAAATGGGACACTTTTTTTTAACAATACCATATATTGGTCCAATGACGATAATGAATCCTGGCAAAAAAAAGAAGCAAATAACAGTCAGAATCCACCCTGTCATATCATCTTGTATAGTGAAAACAGCTGCACTCTGGGAAGTTTTTTGATTTTCAATGCAAATTTTTTTTTATTGAAGACACCACAGGGGAATAGTGCGTTGAGGTAACGTTTCGACCCTATGTCGGGTCTTTCTCAAACCTCACTTAAAGCACAAGAGAAAAAGAAGCGATCACGGCAGTATGAATATACCACAGACGGCGCTTTCTGCCCCACGCTTCCAGCTCATCTTAGGACCTCTGCCTGGTCCCTGCCACACCGGACTTCTACATATGGCACTTTAGCCCCTCCTGCATATTCATACTGCCGTGATCGCTTCTTTTTCTCTTGTGCTTTAAGTGAGGTTTGAGAAAGACCCAACATAGGGTCGAAACGTTACCTCAACGCACTATTCCCCTGTCGTGTCTTCAATAAAAAAAATTTTTGCATTGAAAATCAAAACTTCCCAGAGTGCAACTGTTTTCTCTTCACTGGATGACCGTCTGGACTAAGTTCCAGGTTCAGCTTGCACCTACCTCATATCCACAGAGTGCACGCCTTGTCTTTATCACTATATCATCTTGTATAGACCTTGATCAAAGTGTAAAGAGAAAAAAGGCCAGCAGTCAAAATGTCACATAAAATACAAAATTTTATTGATAATATATAATAAGACATAGGTACATGGAAGAGGGGGGAGAGAACTCACAAATGGCTGAAAAGAAGGCCTAGTATGTCACCCATATCTCCCAGGCAAACAACCCCATGTGGTCATACCACAAAAAAAGTTCATATAAGAGTCATACATAATTAAGTAAATATAATATACATCTACATAGTTCTTTGAGTCTCGGTTCACTAACTGGTAGTGAAAAGTATCTAATCTGGAACAATTGTTCATAATAGCTAGACCTACAAAGGGTCTGCAATATTACCTGGACAGAATGGGGGTAAACCATACAGCGGCCGGACCCCGACGCGCGTTTCGGAGCGTACTGCTCCTTCCTCAGGGGGCGTGGCTGGCAACGTCACTGTGTGATGTTTATATCATGCCAGATCAACAGCTATTGGGTGCGCCGGCTGGCTGTCATGTCCGAGGCAGCGCCCCTTCTAGACGAAACGGAAACACGCGGGCCCCACGTGATCCGAGACGTCAGAGGGAGGGAACAGCCATCGGGCCGACCAGTCAGCACTTGCGCAAGACAGGAAGTGCAAGATCCGCCATTTTGGAAAAGGGAATCTGAAAGGGAATGGGTACTCAGTGAATGTGCAATCATATAATAGAACGTAATTAAGTAACAAATATCAAATGACACATATGCGGGAGTATTCATAATCAAAACTCAGACAAGTCCACATAACGTGGAAGGGAAAACATTCTACATCTAAATCGATGTGTGGCAATGTAAAAGACATCATATAGCAGCCGCATGTAACATTATATATCCATGCCAGAAAACGCGGTAATACTCAAGATATGTATTGAATGTAGTGCACCTGTATAATTATATAATAGTATATTAATATATATATATATCTCTATATACAGTCAGCATGGAAAAAAGGCACCATAAAATATAATAACAATTATACATGGAAACCCTACCTAGAAGATGTATAAAGGAAATAGGGGCATATCGTGAAAACTGACATGTGACACAATAATGTCCCACGTGAACACGTCCATGCTAGCATGTATACAGTGTGTCACACACACCGTTACACGTGCATACATGGTATGTACACATCTGGGCAAGATGAATGTCCCAAAAGGGACCCAACTATACAGAGGCATACCATAAACAAACAAAAATTACACATGGACATAAATATACATGTAATCAAACAAAATAAACAAAACCACATAACACAAAAGACTCGATATAAACGTCCATGCGGCAAACTACATCAGCCACCCAGATGAAAAAGTGTCTTCACTTGAAAGAATCTTCATTGATTCTACTCCATCCATTTCAACATCTTGCCATTGAAGACTTCCTCCAAAAATAGCATGAAGAACAATTCAATAACGAATGAGATGTGTCTAGATATTAAAAAGAAAAAATTAAAACCAATAAAATAGAAAAAATAGAAAAGCTAAAAGGCCACAGTGATGAATCAAATGTTCAGCAGGCGGGAACTATAGAAACGGAGCAAAGGATATGTTCTCATTCAGACCATTTGGATGCATGGTGCCCAGTCTCCATATCCACCGAGTTTCAAGTTGAGCTAGGCGACCAGACAATTTACCACCCCTTATGTTTATTTTGAGTGAATCAATACCCCGAATCCTAAGTGATGCAGAGTTAAACTGGTGAAACTCTTTAAAATGTCTAGGCAATGTTTTCAAAAGGGAGTCATCAGTGCAAGACAAAGCAGCCTGTATACATAAGACATGTTCCCTTGTGCGGACTTTCAGCTGCCTCGTGGTCATACCCACATAAATTAATCCACAAGGACACGTAGCATGGTATATCACGTATCGAGAGGTGCATGATATCCGACACTTAATCTTAAATGTTTTTGTACCATCATGGTTAACAAATGAATTACACTGCTCAATGTTCGGACAAGCCACACACCTCCCACAAGGCGAACAACCATGCCCAGTTGAAAACGCATCCAAAAAAGTGGGCACCGAACGATGGACATAGTGACTGGTCACAAGTCTATCTCGTAAATTGCTGGCCCGCCTGAATGTAATAGAGGGAAACTTAGGAATAATTTTAGCTAAGATAGGATCAGCCTGTAAAATCGGCCATGCTTTCCTCATTGCCGTGTGGACCATCTCATGTAACGGATGGAAAGAGGTAATGAACCTCACAGTGTTCTCATTTTTACGTTTCTTAAATAAGGTGTTCCTGTAGAGAAGATCATTACGAGTCGAATATCTCGCACGTTGATAGGCTTTCTTGACACAGCGTTTACTGTATCCGCGTGACAAGAATCGTGCTTGTAAGTCCTTTGCTCTCATATGAAAATCACTATCTGAAGAGCAAATTCGACGTAGCCGTAAGAACTGACCCACAGGAATAGCCTTAATGAGATGATGCGGATGGCAAGAGGAGGCATGGAGGAGAGAATTGGTAGCTGTTTCTTTGCGGTAAATATCTGTCTGAATAACCCCATCCGCATCTTTCTTGATAGTGACATCAAGAAAGTTGATTTTAAATGAATCCCATGTCAAGGTAAGCTTGATGTTGTAATCGTTGAAATTCAAGGTAGACACAAATTCCATAAGGTCGACGGAACTACCCTGCCAGATAAACAAGATATCGTCGATATAGCGCGCCCAAAATGGAACACGGTCAATCGACCCCTGTCCATCAGACAGGAAGAGGTCCCTCTCCCACAGCCCCAGGAAGAGGTTGGCATAGGATGGCGCAAAGCCAACCAAGTGTCCTTTATGTATATGTATCGGCTTATTCTATCTGCCATATGATTAATTGAGGCTTTTTTGGCCCCATACATATTATGTATACCACAATTTTTACTTATTGTATAGACCTTGATGGTTGTTTTAAGGTTTGGGGTAAAAAAAAAAAAAAGGATGACAACAGAAGTTGTTTTTCTAACATTAACCCGTGTTTAGGTGGCCACATTAAACACAAGACCATTTGCCAAAACCACAAAATTAGCTGCATTTTAGACTTACAAGTTTCCTATGTCTCCCATCGGTTATCATCTCTAAATTTAAGGCTTAGTACACAGGACAAAAATAATTTTAAGAGATCAGACTGGTATTAAAAATAAACGTTACTAGTCTCCCGGAGGTCAATTTCGGGAGCTGATCTGATTCATGCTAGTCTCTGCTTTCTGGTTGCGTCTCAACACACTGGAAATGCCATCTCCGCTAATCACAACCTATTGGCTGAGTATGAATTTTCAATCACTTTTGATATGGAGATGGGCAAGGAAGTAGAGATCAGCAGAGTTGGGTTCAGTGAGGAAGAGTATTACTACTTTTAGTTTTGTATACCAATCTTAAAAAAAAAAAAAAAATAAAAAATAAATATATATATATATATATATATATATATATATATATATATATATATATATATATATATATATATATATATATTATATAATATATTATATAATATATTTACCCTTTTGGCATCCCCTTTAAGATGGCTCCTATACGACGTGGAATATCCTGTGCCTAATCTTTTTGGTTGCTGTGCCTACTCCATCAAAATTTGGATTGTCATTCCAGAGCAAAACATACATTTTCTTGAAATGGCTAAAAAAATCTAAAAAATGGTTCGACCGTAAGTGAAAAGCATAAGATCGATGCTGCTGTCATACAATACAGTTGTGTGAAAGTGTTTGCTCCCTTCCTGATTTCATTTTGTTTTGCATGTTTGTCACACTTAAACGTCTCAAATCGCCAAATAAATGTACTGTATATACTTGTGTATAAGCAGAGATTTCCAGCACATATTTTGTGCTGAAAACGACCCCAGCCAAACCCCCCCCCACTGCACTTGCAGTGAACATTAATTTCTCTTACAGGGCACACACAGTTTCAGCCGCAGCTGCCGGCTCCAAAAGCATAAAAAAAACCCCTCCTACTTACCTTCCCTGCGCGTCCCCGCAGCATCTCGTTCCGGTGCTAGCAGCTCCTGCGGCCGAGTGATCACATGTCCCCTAGGCATGGAGAGAGGTGAATATTCATTACCTTAATGAGCGGGGACATGTGATCGCTCAGCTGCAGGAGCTGCTGGCACCGGAGCGAGGTGCTGTGAGTGTACGCAGGTAAGGTAAGTAGGAGTTTTTTTTTAATGATTTTTGCATGGGGGCCATACATACAAGGATCGGGATGAGGAGCCATGCAGACAAGGCTGGTAATAAGGAGCCATGCAGGCAAGGCTGGTAATAAGGAGCCATGCAGACAAGGGTGGTAATAAGAAGCCATGCAGACAAGGATGGTAATAAGGAGCCATGCAGACTAGGATGGAATTAAGGAGCTAATGAGACAAGGGTGGGAATAAGGAGCCATGCAGTCTAGGATGGTAATAAGGAGCCATACATACAAGGATATGAGCAACCATGCATACTAGGATGGGGTTTGGGGGATAATGAATACCTGGATTATACTCTAGTCAATAAGTTTTCCCAGTTTTTTTTTTTGTAGGCAAAATTAGGTGCCTCAGCTTATACTCGGGTCGTCTTATACATGAGTATAAATGGTAAATATTAGATTAACATAACACAAATTAAACTCAAAATGCAGTTTTTTTAAATGAAAGTCTCTATTATTAAGGGAAAAAGAAATCTAAACCTACAGGTCCCTGTGTGAAAAAGTGATTGTCCCCACCACCCTTAAAACATAAATTAACCTTGATTTATCACATCTTTGGGAAGCCGAGTTCAAATTCCTTAGCCACATTCAGGCCTGATTGCTGCCACACTTGTTCTCAATCAAGAAATCACTTAAATTGGACCTGCCTGACAAAGTGAAGTATCCCAAAATCTCCTCAAAAGCTAGACATCATGCCGCGATCCAAAGAAATTCTGTAGCAAATGAGAACCAAAGTAATTGAGATCGATCAGTCTAGAAAAGGTTATAAAGTCATTTCTAAAGCTTTGGGACCCCAGTGAACCACAGTGAGAGCCATTATGCACAAATGACAAAAACTTGCTGTGGTAAATGGAGCCATGAATTCTGCTACTGTATCTACCAAAAAATTCGGAAGGAGAATGTCCGACCGTCAGTTCGTGACCTCAAGCTGAAACGCACGTGGGTTGTGCACCAGGAAAATGATCCAAAACACACCAGCAAGTCCACGACCAAATGGATTAAAGTGGTTGTCCACTACTAGGACAATCCTTTCTAGATCAAAATGTTTGACCTCCATAAAATAATAAAGCCTATACTCTCCTCCCATGTCGACACCAATCAGCGCTCACATCATTGTCCCCGCCTTCTGACAAAGCTGCAGCTGATCTCATTTTCTCTTCATGCTCAATTCAGTTGTAAGCGGTGACAGTGACTCCGGTGCTGATTGGGCATCAGTGTCACAACAGAATTGGAGCTCCGGGAAAGCAAATGCCGACATCGTGGGAATGGCACCAGCACTGGACAGGAGTATACCCTTTATTGTATTGGGGTCAAACGAGGGGTATGAAAAAGAAAATTAAGACTTTAAAGTGGCCTACTCAAAATCCTGACCTTAATCCAATGATCTTAAAAAGGTAGTTCATGCTCGGAAACCCTCCAATGTGGCTGAATTAAATCAGTTCTGCAGAGATGAGTGAGCCAAAATTCCTCCAGAGCGTTGTAAAAGACTCATTACCAGATATTGCAAACACTTAATTGCAGTTGTTGCTTCTAAGGGTGGCCCAACCAGTTATTGGGTTTAAGAGGCAATCCTTTTTTTCACACAGAATCTTGTAGGTTTGGATTTCTTTTTCCCTTAATAATAAAGACCTTCATTTAAAAACTGCACTTTGTGATTACTTGTGTTATCTTTGTACAATATTTAAATTTTGGTTGGTGATCTGAAACATTTAGGCTATGTGCCCACGTAAGCAGAATTTTCCTGAGCAAACGCAGACTTTCGCAGGAAATCCGCGTTTTTTTCGCGTTTTTATAGTGGTTTTTTTGTGCGGATTTTTTGCTTTTTTTCCCTGAGCATCCTAATACAATGAACATATTGGCAAATCCGCAGATTTTCTGCAAAATTAATGAACATGCTGCGTGTTTTTCCACCATGCGGTTTTTTGCGGAAAAAAACGCAGCATGGGCACAAATTGCGGAATGCATTCTAATAATGGGATGCTTAATGTATACGTTTTTTAAGCGTTTTTGCAGGGGAAAAACGCAATAAAAAGGGAAAAATACTGAACATGGGCACACAGCCTTAAGTGTGACAAACTTGTAAAAGAATAGGACATCAGGACAAGACTTTGTATTTACTTAATAGCTAGTTTGTCTATGTGAAAGGAATATGATTTAACTGTTTAGGTGCAATGTTTGGTGCTACCACAGTCTTTTGTGCCCAGTGACATATTCCACTCAGCTATAAATTCTGTTAAAACGGTTGACCTTTCAGTTGCAGTACATTCTGTACCAGTAATAGTTTCTCTTTTTTTTTTTTTTTTTTTATAATTAGATTTAGGCTATGTGCCCACGTTGCGTGTTAAAACGCACACTAAAAACCGGACTCCTTCCCTTCACCGCGATTTTACCGCGATTCTGTTCGATTTTGCTGCGATTTTCTCAAGCACTTTCCAGGCGATTTGAAGCATCGCTTGGAAAGTGATTGACAGGTTGGTCACACTCGTCAAACATAGTGTTTGACAAGTGTGACCAGCTTTTTACTATTAAGGCCGCCTATGCGGCATCAATAGTAAAAGATAAAATGTTAACAATGATAAAAAAAAAAAAAAAATCGGGGTATATTTACCTTCCGACGTCCCGCGCTGCCATCCCGGGCCACAGCGTTCCCAGTAATGCCTTGCGAGACCTGTGATGACGTTGGTCTCGCGTTACTATAGCGATCTCGCGAGACCACGTCATCACAGGACCTTGCCGCAAGGCATTACTGGGAACGCTTAGGCCGGGAATGCAGCGCGGGACGTCGGAAGGTAAATATACCCCGATTTTTTATTTTTTATTCTTTTTTTTTTTACAGGGGTATGGTACCCAGGGCCTGGAGGACAGTCTCCTCTCCTCCACACCATGGGTACCAACCGCACATGAGACGCTTAACTTCCCGCATGGTGGGCATAGCCACATGCAGGAAGTAAGCGATTCTCATGCATTCCTATGGGTGCGGAATCGCGGCAATTCTTTGCGATTCCGCACAAAAGAATGACCATGCTGCGATTTTTTCCGCAGTGCGTTTCCGCCGCGGAAAAAAGCGCAGCATTAGCACAGCATGTGCGGAATGCCCTAGGAATGCATGGGGGGCGTTCTGTACACGATTTTTAAACATTTTCGCGCCGAAAATCGCTGCAAAAATGCTTAAAAATCGCATCGTGGGCACACAGCCTTAATTTTTATTCGCATGTCCTACTTATAGTTGCGATTTCTATATGTTTTTGCCACATTGCTGCGCATACTGCTTGAAGAAATTCAACATTAGTGTGACGAGCGTCAGTTTACGCTGAGTCGTTTTTCTTTGAATGAGTGGACCCTCTGGACCGTGGCACCCACCCACCTAGAGCGAGCTGACCTAGTGAGGAACCACCCCCTATACAGGGAGTGTCAGGGGCAAGACCATGGGGGTGAGCCAACACGGCTGCTGGACCAGACGGCCGGCTCAGGAAGCAAGACAAGGCGAGACAAGGCATTAGTTCAAGTAAACTTCATTCAGGAACACTTCAGGGTACAACAGGTGCAAAGGTGAACATACAAAGCAAGATGCGTGCAAGGGCACGCTGAGGTCCAAGGCATGAGGAACTCTTCAAGGTAAAACAGGTGCGAAACGTGAACACACAGAATCCATATAACAAGGTGCGTGCCAGGGCACGCCAAAATCCAAGGCAGGGTGCGAGAAATCGGACTCCGGAAGGCTGGCAAGGGCTGACAGGGTCCAGGCATCAGAGTGTAGACATCTGGCTCCAGACCTCCGGCAGTAGTCAGCTGGCTTAAGGAATCCGGCAAACAAACTAGGAGACAAAACAGGGTGCGTGCAAGGAGACACGCCAGGATCAGATTCACAGAACGGAGTCCTGCGCATGCCGAGGGGCATGCCAGGGACGGGTACAAGGACGGTGGCCTGCGCGTGCGAGGGCACTCCAGGGAGGAGCACAAGGACGGTGGCCTGCGCGTGCGAGGGCACGCCAGGGAGGAGCACAAGGACGGTGGCCTGCACGTGCGAGGGCACGCCAGGGAATGGCATCGGAATCCGGGGTGCTGGCATCGACCGACAGGGTCCAGGAATCAGGCTACGGACATCAGCTCCGGACATCAGGCCGCAGTCATTTAGGTCCGGACCTCTGGCAGCGGTCGGCAGGTTACGGAATCCGGCATGCAAACTAGGGTTCAGAGCGGAGCAAAAGAGGCAAAAGGCTTTGTGCAAGAGTAGCACGAAAAGGCACAGTGCGAGAACCAGCGTGCGTACAAGGGAGCACGGAGACCACAGCTGGGGTACCGGCAGGTGGTACCGACGAGGGCATAAGCAGGCGGGCACGACTAGAGGCGGCACCGCTGCGGCCACGCAGCCGGAAACCACTATAGCACTGGACGGGGGCACGGCTGAGGCACACAGGCGAGCACGGCTAGAGGTGGCACGGCTGAGGCACACCAGGCAGGCACAGGCGACCAGGCACGTGCACGGAGCCACAAGGCAGGGCTAGGCAAAGATACAGGACAGAGACGCGTGCAGACAGCACGGCAAAGCCTAGTACGAAAAGTGCAAGAGCGCACGAAGTATCAGAGACAAGGCATAGAGTAGAAGACAGGACCCTGCGCATGCAGAGAGCATGCCAGGGGCAAGGTACAAGACGAGACCTGCACGTGTAGAGACACGCCAGGGACAGTGTCTAGCAGCGGAGCGTAGGCCGAAGCCCAGAGCCGGGCCAAGGGAGAGCCTTGGGACTAGACAGGGTACAGAGCGGAGCCTGCACGTGTAGGAGACACGCCAGGGACAGACACAGAACGAGGCCTGCACGTGTAAAGAGACACGCCAGGGACAGGGTACAGAACGGAGTCTGCACGTGTAGGAGACATGCCAGGGACAGGGTAGAGAGCGAGGCCTGCACGTGTAAAGAGGCACGTGAGGGACAGAGCAAAACATAACAAGGAAACATAGCAAGGACAAACAGAGCATGGAGGACAAATCGAGACGGAATACATTCACGGAGCGTGTGCAGAGACGCATGACAGAGCAGAGTGCAAGGGCACAGAATAGAGGGAGCAACCCCACAGACCAAGCAGCCATGCAGAGAAGCAATACAATACTCATGCCCTGAGCATAGGAAGGGGCGGTATGATGTAGGGCATAGCACCACCACTTCCGGGACAGGACCAGGGAAGAGTTTCCAGTTCAGATCCTCTAGGATCACAGAGCGCAGTCACATGATCAGGATTCCAGACATGCAGGGAAGATTGCAGAACCGGACAGTGCAGGATCCTAGGAAAGGTCACATGATCAGGGTTTCTAGACATGCAGAGACAATTGCAGAACCAGACAGTGCAGGATCCTAGGAAAGGTCACATGATCAGGGCTTCAGACATGCAGACACGAATGCAGAACCAGCCTATGCTAGAACATAGGAAGGACACATGATCAGGGATTCTAGACATGACGAGATGATCACAGAAGGCAGAGCAGAAACGCAGGCATCCTGCAGCTCAACAGACATGAGATGAGTGTGCACACTGCTCTAGGGAACATGCAGGATAGCAGACACGAGATGCGCATGCACACCGCTCCAGGGGTTCTTGAGGCAAAACCGACATGGCGGACATGACAGACATGGCGAGCATGACAATTAGCATATTTACGATCCCTGGAGCAGACCCTCCGTGTTACAAAATTATCCCTATTCTTGACTTTTGCAACACAGACACCTTTTAATACATTTTCTTGACCTTTATCAGACATGAAACAGTATGGTTTTTACTGGCAGGTTTTGAGAATTGGTTGTTCTATGGTAGGAAGATTTTGTGTAATTTAAGAAAACCTAACCAAGACACTCCAGATGAGAATGAAGGCTTTATTAGATCATGATCAGGTATAATTCAGTACAAGTAAATGGACCAACATTTTGGTACACGTCAGAGACCGAGCTGAACCCTAGGATGTTAACGTGATTACACAACCAGCATCCCACTTATCCGCTCTCTCTATATGTCGCCATGAACAAGATCCAATGTTGGATGAAACGTTAGCCCATTTATTTGCATGGAATTGCGGTATACCTTCTGTTGATCACGTATAGTCTTCATTCGTAGTGCCGTGGTCACGTCGCATTACTATGATTTATAAAGCCCCTATTGCCAGAAAGATTAGCATAGAACGGTATCAATTTAGCTACTTTTGTAGTTTCTGTGGTAGATCTGTCAATGTTTTAAAAAGCAAAAATATACTCCAGTCCATGAGTTTTTCTAGTGTACAGGCAGCTGAATATTATGCATCTTCCTCTAGTGGACTCTGGTATAAAAACACTGGTCTTGATGAATCTTCCCCCTCCCCCATAAATGAATTGACACTAAAATTTGTGCCAAGTTATGTGTGTATCACAGTAAAAATAAATCTTTTGAAAAGGTAGTACTCATGGCCCCCCTTCCCCAGGTGATCCCTGGATCCCAGCTTACAAAACTGGCAAGAAGCAAAAAAGAAAGTTTCAAAACTTTGTGTACATATATCATGTATCTTAATTTACAGCTTTTCTTCTGCAATGATCTTGCACAGATTGAATGATAAATATCCCCTACATACTGTATATTGACTAGTCATTGCCATGTTAAAAAGATATCCACATCAAATTAATTAGGGAAAAGTATTTTTTCCAACGATAGCAAATGGCATGACACGTGTAAAGGATGGATCTCCGTACCATTTAACGCCTTCACCATAGGACCGTTTTTCGTTTTTCGCTCCCCTTCTTCCCAGAGCAGTAGCTTTTGTTTCCGTCAATATGGCCGTGTGAGGGCTTGTTTTCTGCATTTTTTTATCCACAAAAAATCCAAGTGCTTTGACATTGTAAAAAAAAAATAATAAAAAATAAAATTCCAATTTTTATTTTTTTCTTTTACCATGTTCACTAAATGCTAAAACTAACCTGCCATTATGATTCTCTAGGTCATTCTGAGTTTGCAGATACCAAACATGTAAAGGTTTGTTTTATTTAAGTGATGAAAAAAAAATCCAAAGTTTGTAAAGGCGCAATTTTACGAGACCCGTAGCATGTCCATCGCCTGATATTGCATTTCTTTGCAATGTTGCGGCAACTCAAAAAAAAAATGTTTTGGCGTTTCGAATTTTGTTCTTGTTACACCATTGATTGATCAGAATAATTATTTCTGTATGTTGACTCATCAGGTGATTCTCAACGCGATGCTATCAAATACGTGTATTTTTTATTTATTTTTTTTGTTTTATTGTGAATGGAGCAAAAGCCGGTGATTTGAACTTTTTATATTTTTGAACACTTTTTTTTACACTTTTTACTTCAATTGTCTGCTTAGCAGACTTGAAGTTGCGATTTTCTGATTGTTTGTACACTACGCAAAGCAGATGGGCAATGACAACCACGGGGATCTCCTGCAGACCCCCAGCTGTCATGCCAACCCATCGGCTCGCAGCATTCATGTGGCAGGGGCGCTGATGGGTGGAGTTAGGGACACTTGTGGCTCCATCATGTTAAATGATGCTGTCAGAGATTGACAGAGACATTTAACATGTTAACAGCCTCTGGTGGATCGCGATTCCACCAGCAGCTGTTAGAAGCACACGACAGCTGATAAAATAAGCTCTCATGTGCTGGAAAACATACGGGCTCCACGCTGGAGCCTGCATCAAAGGGTGACATGTGACGTGTGTGTGTATGTATGTATGTATGTATGTATGTATGTATGTGTGTGTGTGTGTGTGTGTGTGTGTGTGTGTATATGTGTATGTGTATATATATATATATATATATATATATATATATATATATATATATATATATATATATATATATATTTGTCCTGAAGGGGTTAAATAGATCTGTTGTAGTTACATTGAGAACAAGTGCTCTTGGCTGCCAATGAGAATAGTATAGCAGCTGAAGATTTAGTTTTATATCTGTTAGAAATCTTGAGGTTGCTGGAGGAACTTATGTATGTTAAATACTGTTCATAAATAAAGTGATGGAATCATGGGTAATTCTTAAATCAACACTAATCACACATTGATCACTTCACTGAAATTAAAAATGTGCACATTAAGGAGATATTAGATCGTTTCCTTTCTCTAATGTTTTAAACATAAAATACAACATCCTCAGGCAAATCGTAGAGAGATGTCGATTCCCGAGATCGGAACAACATCCTCACCGCCAACGAGACGAGGCAGAATCGTGTTCAATGACAGACAGAATCTAAATCCTGTGACTGCTGATTTGTATTCCTTCTCCACTCAAAAATGTTCCGACTCTCAAGAGAAACATTTGAAGGAACAGAAAGAGAAAAGGAAAAATAGATCATCCATTAGTGAATATTTTGACTTTTCGTCTGACACAGAACGTGAACCAAGTCACCTTCTCAGTAGAAATCTCTCCAACAGCAAATACGCTCATCAAAATATCTCTTGTGCTTTTCAGCAAATTACTGCCAAGACCAAAGAGAAGCATTTAGAAAGTGTGTCTAGTGACCATGATTTCTTTATAATGGAACTTGACTGGACTTTATGCCAGCAAATGTCCTCCTCCAAGATGAAGACGCTTGATAATGAGCAACCCCAGTATAATGATATATTTCACTGTAATCTCTCTGAGACCAATATGCTTTTGGAAAACAAGTATTTCTGCCCTGCTCACGAGGGTATCCTCCAACAGCCTCATACTTACCAGCGTGACTCAGAAGTGAGCAGAGATTGTTCTTCATGCAAAGATGCAACACATCATAAATACAGTTTGCAAAATCTTTTTAGCAGGTTTTCTTATCTTTATAAGGAGAAGCCACTACCAACTATACAAAATGTTATTAAACAAGCTAAAGACGTATGTAGTGTGCAAGCACAGAATGTCCGCAATCTTCCAGGTCTTTCACTTATTAAAGATTTGCAGTTTGTGAACTATTTTCATTTGTCAAAATCAAGCCAGAAACCAGATGAAGCCAGCGTTTTGGATCCTCAGAAGAACAAGGTGAAGGTCTACAGCATTAGCCCATCAAGTATGTGGAGTCCAGATAATCCGAATCTAATGCTAGTTGGACTTTCTATAAAAGCGGAAATGGGTGATGGAGGCCACCACCTTTCTCAGTTTGAATATGATCAGACAGGTAATGTCACTTTGTTTCCACCAACATTTTTTGAACTCCCCAAGAAAGTTCAAGAACTAAGAAATTGCTGTGCAGATGAAATTCTTGATCATTTCCTCATGACTGTGCCCGACCTGCGCGTTAAGAAGAATGAATGTGACACTATCTACTGGATCTCTGTTGGTAATAAGAGTCATCCAGAGCCTCGACTTGCCTGTTTACTCTCGTCAACATCAAATCTTAGCTTTATAATATTTTCAGACACCAATTCTAAGTTTCTTTTTACTCTTCCAGTCAGTTTATTGGCAGAGCTTCACATCAGTTTCGGAGGGCAAAGCCTACAGCTGCTTGGTACCTTTGATGAATCCCCTGTGACTATTTTTACGTTTGATAATAGCTGTACTCTGCGACTATGTCAATTCCTAACAAAACTGCATGTGACTGATTCAGACTATGCCAAATATTGTAGTCATCCACTCTTGAGTAGGGATTTGATGGAGCTGTCAACTGACTGGAATGCAGATCTCGCTGACCTTGTCTGCTCTAATGGTTTTAAAGTGACTTGTAGCTTCAAGAGTGCATTAGCTGATGTGGCGTATCTTCTACATGAAAATACTAATAGCGTTAAACCAGCATTAGGAGATATGCGCTTGTTGCTTTACACATCAGTCAGGGTAGAACATGTGCATGGTCAATGTGCCTACAGGTCACTGGCTCTCACTCATACATCTATTGCTCTTGTACATGACGGGCTTTTCCAGCCTAACTTGGGCACCTTGAGACTTTCAATGTCGCATTTTGACCAGATAAAGTTGCATTCTCTCAGTAATGTGAAATGCATTATCTTAACAGACAAAGAGGATTTAACCAAAATAACAATTGTTTTTAGTAATAAAGACCAGAAAAATAACCTAGAGTTGAATGAAGGTGAAAACGAATTGCTCTCTGTTATTTCTACGTCAGACCTAAATGACCATCTGCCTTTATCTACAAATGTGTGGAAACTGACACTAAGCTCATACAAATATGCACTTTTTCTTATAAGACACTTAACATCATAGTTCTAGAAAATATACCAGAAGAAATGTTTTTATGGTCTGGAACTTCTTTAAACTTTTAGAACTGTTAAGAGGAGTTTTTGCTGTCAATATATTTTAGTGTCTAGCTGAAACTTCAAAGAGGGGAGGTTCATTATACTCCAGATTTCTTAAAAAATATTAGTTTCAAATGATGACACATGCTTATTTTGCATGTAAATTTATTCAGAGAGTGGGTGGGTTTTCATTGAAGGTGCAGGTTCACTTTTTGCCCATATTTAGTATAATTTAGACTAAGACTAGAACTAGCACAAATTACTACTCAACTCCAGGCCTGTTTATAGCCGGTGTAGGTTTTCCATTCTTACATAAGGAGAGGGAAAGAAGTGACATTTGTCAAGAGACCTATACATTAATATATGTATTATTACTCCACCGTACTCTGGAAAAATCCTGGGATACAAAATGTTGGTCTTCATGCGTTCCGCCAAAGGTGTTGATATGAAAAGATGTTGATAAATGTCAAAATACAGTCGGTCCAGTCTCTTAATTGGGAAGTCATGTTAGTTCCTTCAGGGTTTACATTAAAGGAGTTTTCTAGTTGTGTAAAGTAGTTGTCCTTTCCTTCGTATAGGTCTCAAATATCATATCGGTGAATAGATTGTATGCCAGGAGTTTGCAGTGGAATACAGGACTTGGGCAAGCCCCACTGTCTCTTGGAACGAGATAAAATACTCAGCCCAGCTGTGTTGGTAAAGGGGGCAGTGCTAAAAATGAAGAGGCCACAGCTCTCTCACAATCACTGTGGCCCTTTCATACCGTTCATAAACGGTAGAAGCGAAAGTCAGATCCCGATCGATCAGATGTCCTAAAATATGTTTTCCCATTTGTCACGTAAGTAAAGCAGAATTCTGAAAGTAAAGGCAACATAAGTCAGTGACAACTACCCTGATTGTGGTAACTGTTGTCAGTCATGATGTTTGACCCACAAGGACGTCGGCACTGAATGTAATGGATGCCTTTTACGTAGCTAATATGATGTAATGCCTGATTAAAGAATAGCGCATTCTCCCTGTGACGAAAAACCATTTTAGATATCTACTTTTTTTCAGCGACTGAAGATGGGTCCTAGATGACTGTCCCCTTCTATGGCATTAAGGGCTAATAAGAGAATTTATTACTGCTCTAATATTCACAACCGTTACAACATTTTAACACTTGAAGCAGAAAACTTTTATTATTTTATCCTATTTAACCAGATGGCCTTGTTGTTATGTATTGTCGAACACCGTGCATTTTCTGAAAATAAAAAACAAAGCAATACGTAGAAATAGGAACCAAAGTGTTCCGAAGTTGAAGGGAACATGTCATGTTGAAAATATTGAAGGACGTCATCGAGCTAAAGGAGCTGATCAGATTGATATATATTCTTGTAGGAAAAGTTTCAGCAAGTTACACATTGAAAGCTCTGGTGTTTGTATGTCAAGATCTAGTGGGCGGCCCTAATCAGTGATTGAAAGTATTACCGTACATACACAACTGTCAATTACTAGTAGGACAACCTGCTGGACTCATATACATACTTTCACGAGGGGATTCAATGACTAACATGCATGTTTTACTGAAACTTTTCCACAAACCTAGATATCATTCTGACCAGCTTCTCCTTCTATATACCATATCTACAGATCGGACTGAATGTACAACGTGACCGGTTACCTTTAGACCCTTCATGTGAACGAGTTCTCTCATTAGAATTTTGAACCTGTAGAATAGTATTGATATTTTGTACGCTTATTTGGGCTCATCAATACAATCCCAGAGCCGCATACACTATATTTTCTAATAAATGCTATTTGCCCGCTCATGTCTTCTCACTGGATGCCCGATTTAGAACCGAGAAGGGTCATCCTTATGCGGTGCTGCATTTTGCAGCCCTGTCCCCGGGATGACCCAATAGTGCAAACGTTCAAGCTTTGAACATGTCTCTGTTTCTGAAATAACGGCTAGTTCTATTTCTACAAACACGGCTATGCTTGATGTAAAAACTGCTGCTCCAAGTTATGTGCTCAATTCCCTTTCTTCCACGTATCTTTGAATATAATGTCTCTGAGAATTTGTTTTGTCACAGTGCATTGACACATTCAGATCAGACATTGTAATGAATAAAATATTGATTGGGGATCTAATCATGTTTTGTGTGGTTTATTGTATTTCTCATCCATATACCGCAGCCTTCAAAATTACCAGCACTTTATACACTCGTTCTTACACTTGATTTGTAATACCTGGCCACCGCTAAGGCTTATGAAATTAGGTTTCTTATTCTCCTCATACATCATTATGTAACATGTTTCCCTGCATGAAAGCTTACCATTTATTATTAAATCAACCTTCTCTTTATATGTGTTCATACACGCCATTATTTTATTACATATCTCAATTTCACTCGGATACACAAGTCTCTGTAGACTGAGGGTTTTGTTATATTTTTCACAGTTTTTTTATACACCCCTTGTGTATGTGACGTGTTTCGGTCTAGTTACAGCTGCTTAAGCTTACCTAAGAAAAAAATAATACATTTAGTTGTACAACCAGCATTTAGATCATGTGAATATGTATCCTCTTAAGGTAATTGTATTGCTTATTTTTTTTGGGCTGACCTTGATTTGCAGCTTGTATTAAAGTCCAGAGCTGCATTCATAGTTCTGCTGGTTCCCAGTCAACAGTTCATCAATAAACATCCCTGAAGGTCCTATAATGCGATAATTCTATAATTTTTATAAGATGAATAGATCTGGGCTTTCACCTACATTTGTTAATTTCATTGTTTTAAACTATATTAGCAGAATAATGAAAGCCATCAAGTGACTGCACCCAGAAGACCACATTGTCAAGTCTAGTTTTCCATGGTGCCTCGACCAGGGAGGTCTTCCTTTTTTGTAGCTAGCATCCAAGAGCCATCTGATGATCGGCAGGGCTCTGCGATATCAGGGTATCGCGACACACATCATCTGAACAGGCCTCGTATGACGTCATTACGTTGCAGGGCCTTACAAACTTCAGAGTCACCGAGGATATCGGCTGAAGACTACCCTGGTTGATTTGCTATGGAGGACAGGACTAAACTTGGCAGCAAAAATGTTTTTGCTTAAATCTGACACTTTTTACCCCTTCGCCCCGGGCGTTTTTTTTCCTCTTTTTTTTTTTTTTCCCCAAGAGCTATAACTTTTTTTTTTTTTTTTTTTATATTTTTCAGTCAATATGTGACGGATCGTTTTTTGCGGGGCGAGTTGTACTTTTGAATGACACTATTGATTTTTACCATATAATGTACTGGAAAGCAGTTCAGTGAAAATTTTTTTTTTTTTTTTTTTTTTTAAAAGTGTAATTTTACAATTGTTTTTTGGGTTTATTTACCATTTTCATGATATGGTAAAACTGACCTGGTAATATGATTCTCCAGGATAGTATGAGTAAGCAGATACCAAACAGGCATAGGTTCTTTTTTTGATTAAGTAGTGAAAAAAATTAAAAATTTGTACGAAAAATATTTTTTTTGGCATTTTTCATTATTACCCGACTTCTGCAACGTCTCTATTTTTCAGTATGTGGGGCTTGATGTTTTTATTAATACCAATTTGGTGTACATGCAATGTTTTTAATGCCTCTTATTGCATTTTATTGCAGTGTTGTGGTGACAAAAGAAAAGGCTAATTCTGTCTTTTTTTTTTTTTTCTCATTACACCGTTTACCGATCGGAATAATTTACTTTACTTTTTATATTTTTACTTTTTTTTTATTTATTTTTAAGTGTTTAAAGTCCCCTTAGATGACTTGAAGCTGCAATTATCTGATCGCCTGTGCTATATATGTTAGGGCTTCAGCACTGCTATGTGTAGCACAGATCACAATCTCTTGTGAAGGGCAGCCATGGACTGGCGTTTGCAGAAGGATTGTGATGACAGGCATGGGGATCTTCCGCAGACAAGCGATTGTTATGGTGGGGCGTCAATAGGCGGTACTTGTGACGCTCTTCCAGCCGGCGCGTGTTAAATGCAGCTGTCAGTGTTTGACAGCGGCATATAACAGGCTAACAGTTGCTTGCTGTTGGAGTCACTTGATGGCTAATTAAATCAGCCATCAAGTGCAGGGAAAGATCTGGGCTCAGCGTGTGAGCCAGCATCAAAGGCAGGGACACGGACAATGACGTAAATGTTATCAGTCTTGAAGGGGTTAATATAGTCTGTCGATTTTTTTCCCCTTTTTTTTTTTTTTCCCCGTCATGGTGCCCGATATTTTACTGGACAAAATTATTTTGTCAGGCATTCTAGGTATAAGGGGAGACGGAGGCTTCCTACAATCATGAGCGGAGTCTCAGCGGGACAGTGCTGCTGCAGGGAGAAAGTATATAGAACTTTAAAAGTTGCATCTTAAGATGGAGAAAGAAAACTAAATCAGCAAGATGGAATCAAATCATGAATTATAGCGAGCTGCTTTCTTACTGCGCTATGATTATGATGTAATTTTGCAATTTAGCTGAAACACTGAGCAATTTTCGTATTTCAGTAATGTACATAACGGTTCTTTTTTACCCTAACTGAACAGGTATAATTTAGTACTCTGCCATTGGTTTACATTCCAGGTAGGATTCCTATTTGGCTCCACTGGAATATGCTTGTATAACCTTGGTGAGGATTATGTATGGCCCCTTTTAAAGAGCAAAGAAAAACGGGGAAACAAGTGTCTAAACAGGATGACCAATACCCAACAAACGTGCAAAATACTTTCTCGTTGGGTGTGGGAATTTTTAAGTCTGCTTAAAAATCATCATTATTGGTAATGCATGTCATGCGTTAACAGATGGTGTGCTCACGTAAAATTCTGGAGCACAGTATATCAAATTAATGCTCAGTTGGGACATAGAAGGTTCTTCAACCTGTCTAAAATATCTGAAAATGACCGCAGATCTGCTTGTACATAGCCAAGTTAGGATTCTTTTAACCTTTGCGATCTGCTCATCTAAATGTGCTACTGTGCCGGGATGCTCTTGAATACCACCATACTACCCCATCATTTGCTGTTTTCAATTTTCTCAATCCTCCAAAAGTAAAGTAATTTCATGAATGTATCGCATGTCTACAATACCCTATGACTACTTAGAGGCAAGTTCCTCACTAGAGACCATCTGCTCCCCTGCTCTAGAGGATAAACCCATCCATATAAGACTGTTCATTTTACTAAGCTTGGAAATTTATGGTGACACATCTTTTCCTGGCAGTCTCTTACCCACAATAATCAGTTGATTGATAGACCTGCGGTATTTAAAGTTAGGTGTGTCATGGTGGAGCAACCTCTTTCACTGTTCCATGTACAACATGTCTTTTGGGCAGGCTTTGTGTAGCATTTGGTGTAAGTATAAACTGAAATAAGACCAAGTATAGCATATTGATACTTATTCCATTTTTGCAACCATTGACTTCATTCCACTGATCGCTGTTTGCTGAGTTGTGGGGCGGTTTAATCCTACCTGTTGGCTACTTACAGTGCCCATAGCAACACCATTAGGCAGCATTATTTCGCTTTGGTTCACAATCTCCTTGTTCTCCTGTCTCATGATCCCCAGGATTACACTGTTAAGTTTTTTTTACTTCCACTTTAAATGAATTTATTTTTTTAAATTACACCATCATCTCTCTGAAATATCCCCTTACAATCCCACAAAACATACCGCACAATTTGCTTTTTACCTTTAACCTTTTTAAAGAAGCCTGGCCTGCTGTGATTTCCCCCCCCCCACCATAAACCTGTGTATGTGTCAGTAGTGTAGTGTCAGTGTGCTAATATACTCACCTGCCAAGGTCTCCTCCAGTGTCCAGCTCTGCTCCTCTTCTCAGTGACGTCGCCACTCTTCAGATTCCCCAGGTCACAATATGCTCTGCGTGACCGACTCAGAAGTGGCTTTTACAAGTAAGTCTACGGAGCATCAGAACGAGACCCCCATAGACATACTCTGTAAAAGAGACTTCTGGCTTCCGCATAGTGATTCGTAGAGTCTGAAGAGTGGTGACGTCAAACAGAAGATGAGCAGAACGACGCTGTATCCCCCAGAAGAGGGCAGTAGGCGAGTATTTTAGCACACTGAAACTACACTACATACACATTTAGAGAAAAACAGTGAGTATGTGAGGACTTTTTAGTGACTTGGTGCAACAAGAAATCTATATGTAATATACGGAAATGAGTGACTTCATCTTACCCAGATGTTAGTTTTTTTGGCACTGTTCTTCCATATTTAGTCCCACGTTTTAATATCCACCTTACCCAATCTCCTACTCCGCTTTGTATTCTAGTTTGGAGTATACCTCTGCTCCTTACTTTATGTATTCGTGATTGCAAATTTCTGCCGCTGAGTGCGAGTGGTGTGACTTGTGTGAACAACTTGATAGTTCCTAAGATCTACATTTATCCACTGCATTATGACAAACCTATCTTTTTTTTTTTTTTGTCTCTTTGTATTGTCTTTACTTTTTGTCTTTCCAAAAATCCCATCCTTTTCCAATACTTTCTTTACGTCTGAGCCCATCTTTGATAGTTTACGATTTTCCAATGTAAACTTACAGCAGAAGGCCCTGATGTGAGCCACAGTGGCATACATCACCCATAAGTTCCCATTCTAAATACATGTATAAGGCAAAGTAAGCTTATTTTAGCCATGGCTTTCTGTATAGGAAAGCATTTACTAGGCTTCACAATACTTCTGAAAAAGGTATGCTGTTACATACCACTGGATGGAGGCCAAGACGACACGCTTTTGACCCTTATCAGATGAATGGAGCCTTATAAATACATTATATTGTACTCTGGGAGGGTTTTTTTTTTTGTTGTACAAGCCAAATATAAGACTTAAATGCAATCTGCCCAGTTGTAGTTTGTCTACGCGCAGGCTTTACTGGTTATCCTAGCTCTATAACGAAAGAAAATCTGCGTGTGAGGGTGACCATAAATTTTGCCGGAGTTATCAAACATTAGATTTATGACTTGCTGGGTAAAGTTTTAAAGCTTTTATTCTTAAAACAAAGTTTTGAATGTGCTGGTTCCCTGGAGCTGGATGCGGGTGTTTGGAGGTTTCTGAGATATGTAGCTTTTATGTGGAGCTAAGGAGAAAATGGGAAAATGAAAAGATGACCTCGGGTCATGTAGTACAGAGCTGACATATTGCATTCTAGCCGGTGGGCGAGAGAGCCTGAGCTTCTTTCTAATGGGAGAAATCAACATCTAAAACATTAACTACCTCCTGACACCGAGATTCCTTCGAGATTAAAAACAAATAAAATCTATTTCGGTCCCTCAACCGTGCAATGTTCTTGTCCTGTAAATAAGTATGGTAAGGAGGGTTTTTTCTACTTAATAACCCATTTAGTCATTTCTTTAGCCACTGTATTCACTCAGTAATAAGTAAATTGAACGATTCATTTGCTGTTTCTAAACATTGCACACAAACCAAAAATAGCAAAAAAAAGCACAAAACTTTATGCATTTGCAAATTTAGCCGAGAGCACTTGTTTTGCTGTTGGAATTTTCCATTTAACCCCTTGGATAGGTCTACACGGCAATTTGTGGCTGCGAAATTACGATGGCAAATTATGTGCTGCCAGTCGCAACTAATCATTGTGAATGTGATTTTTGTAGAAATTGGTCTGTCATATTTTGGGTCCAGCAAACAAACTCTTGGGTCACAGTGTGACCACTTAGGCTACAATTAGTTGTGATTTGGTAGCGGGTGATTCACTCAACTGCAAGTGTCCCTCTAGCCCTATGTCCAATGGTTTATTGTACTTTGCATCACTACAGTATAGCATTCTTGACATGTAGTGATAAGGAGACGTCACACTTTGCTTATTAAGGGGAACCTGTTAACAGGTTGTTGTTTTTTTTTTTAACCCAATTGTAGAGCAGCATGATTTAGGGCCCGGAGATCCTTATTTCAGCGATGTATCACTTACTGGGCTGATCGCTACAGTTTTGATTAAAAAAAAAAGTCTGTTTTATCTGCTACAGATCTTGCAGCTCTCTGAATACTGATCTCTGTATCACCTGCCCACACTACTGATTGCCAGCTTTGTGTGTAAACTCTGCAAAGGTAAAAATCTGCCAATCATTGTTGGAGGTGTAGTTTAACTACCTGGCAACAGGGCCTGCTAATTAAACAGTGATTTACTATTTAGATATTGTATAGTAAATGACACATCACTGGAATCAGGGTTTCTGTCCTGATGTCATGCAGCTCTCAGATTAGGTAGCAAAAACTTGTTCCCTTTAAAGGAAATCTATCAGCTGATACATGCTGCCAAAACCGTAGGCAGCATACATCAGCCACAGGCTGTCAGGTCAGTCATGTACAGGTGCTTATCACAAAATATCATCAAGTTCATTTATTTCAGTTCTTTAATATAGAAAGTGAAACTCATATATTATATAGAGTCATTACAAACAGTGTGATCTATTTCATGTGTTATTTCTGTTAATGTTGATGATTATGGCTTACAGCCAATGAAAACCCAAATGTCATTATCTCAGTAAATTAGAATAACTAAAAAACACCTGCAAAGGCTTCCTAAGCTTTCAAAAAGTTCCCTTAGTCTGTTTTAGTAATCTACAACAATCATGGGGAAGACTGTTGACTTGACAGATGTCCAGAAGGCAGTCATTGACACACTCCACAAGGAGGGTAAACCACAGAAGGTCATTGCTAACAGAAGCTGGCTGTTCAGAGTGCTGTATCCAAGCATATTAATAGAAAGTTGAGTGGAAGGAAAAGTGTGGTAGAAAAAGGTGCACAAGCAACCGGGATAACCGCAGCCTTGAAAGGATTAAGAAAAGGCCATTTGAACATTTTGAGGAGATTCACAAGGAGTGGACTGCTGCTGGAGTCATTGCTTCACCACACACAGACGTATCCAGGACATGGGCTACAAGTGTCGCAATCGTTGTGTAATGACACTCATGACCAATAGATAGTGCCAGAAGCGTCTTACCTGGGTGAAGGAGAAAAAAGAAATGGACTGTTGTCAGTGGTCCAAGGTGTTGTTTTCATATGAAAGTAAATTTTGCTTTTTCATTTGGAAATCAAGGTCCTAGAGTCTGGAGGAAGAGTGGAGAGGCCACAATCCAAGCTGCTTGAGCTCTTGTGTGGAAACTTCACACAATCAGTGATGGTTTGGGGAGCCATGTCATCTGCTGGTGTAGGTCCACTGTGTTTTATCAAGACCAAAGTCAGCGCAGCCGTCTACTAGGATTTTAGAGCAATCAATGCTTCCCTCTGCCAACAAGCTTTTTGGAGATGGAAATTTCATTCTCCAGCAGGACTTGGCACCTGTCTACACTGCCAAAAGTACCAATACCTGGTTTAAAAGCAACAGTATCACTGTGCTTGATTGGCAGCAAACTCGTCTGACCTTAACCCCATACAGAATCTATGGTGTATTGTAAAGAGGAAAATGAGACACCAGATCCAACAATGCAGACGAGCTGGAGGCTGCTATCAAAGCAACCTTGTCTCAGCTGTATGATTTGCGACTTGTAGACAGGCTGAATACATGTGGGAATTCCCTATCAAACAGGCAATCCCCACATGTATTCAAGCTGTTTAGCAGACACAAATCATGCAGCTGAGGCGACGAAAACTATATCTCCGAGCACGCCAAAATACTCAGAGACCACCCGAGCAACGAATATACTCACTCATCACTACTCCATACACATTAGCTGAACATGCCAATATATAGAGATTAAGTGAAAATCTACTGGATATGAGGACTTCCAGACTCTGCCTCAATATACACTTGTGCGCAAAAGTTTGCATATCCCAGCAGAATTTTTGCTTTCTTGGCCTTTTTTCAGAGAATATGAATGATAACACCAAAACTTTTTCTCCACTCATGGTTAGTGGTTGGGTGAAGCCATTTATTGTCAAACTATATAATAATAATAAGAATCTATATAGCGCCAACATATTCCGCAGCGCTTTACAGTTTTAACAGTTTCAAAACACAAATCATAAATAACCACGTTCACAATACAATAATTAAAGCAAAATAAGACGACCCTGCTCATGAGAGCTTACAATCTACAATGAGGTGGGGGAGATACAAAGTACAGGTGTGTATTTACAATGATGGTCCAGCCATCTTGAAGGAGTGAGGGATGGAGATAGTGAATGGGCTACACATGCACACTTACACATAGAATGACTTTGATTAGTGAACGTGATAGGCCTCTCTGAACAAATGTGTTTTGAGGGAGCGCCTGAAACTATGCAAATTGTGGATAGTCCTAATTTCTTGGGGTAGAGCATTCCAGAGGATTGGCGCAGCACGGGAGAAGTCTTGGACTCGTGAGTGAGAGGTACTGATTAGTGCAGAGGTTAGTCGAAAGTCGTTTGCAGAGCGCAGCGGTCGGTTAGGCCGATAGACAGAAATGAGGGTGGAGATGTAGGGGGGTGCACCGTGGAGAGCTTTGTGGGTGAGAACAAGTACTTTGAATTGGATCCTATAATGAATGGGCAGCCAATGTAAGGACTGGCGAAGAGCGGACGTGTTTTCTCTTTTTAAATCATAATGACAACCCAAAACATCCAAATAACCCTGATCAAAAGTTCACATACCCTGGTGATTTTGGCATAACATGCACAGAAGTTGACACAAATAGGTTTGAATGGCTACTAAAGGTAACATCCTCACCTATGACCTGTTTGCTTGTAATCAGTATGTGTGCATAAAATCTGAGTGACTTTCTGGAATCCAGACAGACTCTTGCATCATTCATCCAATCTGCTGACGAATGCGAGGAAGCGAGGTGCGAAACGCATGTCGGGGCTTCTGTGTGGCGCGGGGACACCTACACCATGGGCATGAGACCTCTGTGATTTGTTTATTTAATGGTTGCAACTATTAATGTTGTTGGACTATTATGTCCTTACGGTTTTTTCCATATAGGGAGTCTTGTGCATATTTTGACTTAATTGCACTAGTCTACCACCTTTGTATGGGTGGTGCCTCTATGCATTTTCCTTATACATAAGCCGCATGGGGTTTGACTCTTTCATTATATAGTACCCATTTTTAGATGTTTAATGGGGGTTTCGAATACCTTTTTGTTTACATTTTCCCTGCTCCACTACCATGGCTCCATCACTGTTCGCCTGTTGTCGATTTTATATATTCTATTCTTTGTAAATTATATTGTAGGATATTTTGTCATGTCCTGTCTTTTAATGTTTAATAAAGTGATTTCTTTCTCTTTGAATATAGTGAGACTTTATAGTTTTAGTTTATAATATCTTTATAGTTTTTTTTTGCATTTTTTGTTGACACGTCTTAAGGAGATTTAAGATCTCACTTTTTCCTGTGTAATGGTTGTGTCTGACCGTACAGGGACATGATATGATCATACCACAGCTCCTGGGCAGGGGAGGAAGCAAAATCATATACAGACATAACAGCATGGGATCACAGCCTATACTAACAGTAAGGTAAAACATTTCCCTGCCTATTTAAAAACATGTTTCTCTCTCACCCATGACAGCACCACGGAGAGAGGGGATTCCCCCTTCAGGGACAGGAACCTACAGATAAAAAGGGTGGTACCTCTCCTCTGCCTTCAGTTGGGTTCTTGTCCCTGACGGGGGGGACCCAGAGTACGGCGTACCTGTGTATCAAAGGAAGAGTCCGGATCCGGGGCCGGCCTGTCCGGTATTCGGCAGCGGGGAGGCCCCTGTCGCGGCAGGAACGGTGCCCGAAGCCGCCACCGCTGGGGCCAATGCGGGCTGCCGGGTGAGCGGGGGGAGACGCCGGAGTCGCCGCTCCGGAAAGGAGATAGGGGCTCGTGGGGACCCGGTGGAAGCGCGGGCAGCGCCATGGTACAGAGAGTACCAAGATGGCCGCTGCTCCGGAAGTAGAGGAGCGGCTTCCGGGTCCCTGAATCAGGCGCATGCGCGGGAGCGCGCTCCCCGACCAGCGCGATGCAGGATGCGAGCGGTGACGTCACTCGGGCGGCAACTTTTAAAAATGGTGGGTACAGAAACTCCTGGTTGGAAGCGATCCTAATAATGGAGGATAGCGACCAGCAACAGGAGCAGCATGCCAGGCAGCAGCTCAAGCAGCAGCAGCACCACCAACACCACCACCGACAAAAGGAACGAAACAGAGAGGGCCGTTCCAGCAGTCACTCCACGCGGCGTAGTATGTCAGCGGCAAGGAGCAAATCGCCACCAGGAGATCAGCCTATACAGGACCTGACTCCATCTCCCGAACCGGTACCTGCAGCCGCGCACCTCTTGGGGGTAAGTGATCTTCGTGAATGTTCACCCTTGTAATACAATTCCTCTCCCTTATTAGGGAAAGAAGGAGGCAAAAAAGAACAGGGAATGCCCCACTTGCGCTAGACCCCTACCTGTATCATGGGAGAAAAAACTGTGAGTCTTGCACAAAAGAAATTCTTTGTCAGGAGACTCCGGATTTCGCATCCGACCTAAGGGCCGCAATTAAATCAGAGATTCAGAGTGCCCTCGTGTCCCTTAAGCATAGGGCTAAAATGAGGAAGAAAGACATGTTAGAAACCTCCCAATCAGACTCTTCCACGTCGGGAGAAATCACGTCTAAAACCTCGGAATCCGGCTCCTCATCCTCAGACGAGGAAACAGGAGGGCGTCACTGTTTTCCCCTAGAAGAGGTAGACAGACTAGTAAAAGCTGTAAGATCTACCATGGGGGTATTGGACCCTAGGCCGGATAAAACAGTCCAGGACATAATGTTCGGCGGACTAGGCCAGAAAGAACTGAGAGTATTTCCGCTTAACGAAATTGTCAAGGGCCTAATCAAAAAAGAATGGGACAAGCCAGACAGGAAAAATACTACAGTCCCTTCCCTTAAAAGAAAATATCCCTTTGAGGAGGAGGCATCTACGTCTTGGGATAAAGCCCCGAAACTTGATGTAGCAGGCGCTAAAGCCGCATAGAAATTCGCCCTTCCCTTTGAGGACATGGGCACCCTCAGGGACCCCCTAGATTAAAAGGCGGATACCTTTCTAAAGGGGGCATGGGAGTCGGCAGGCGGTAACCTAAGGCCAGCAATAGCGGCGACATGTACCTCAAGAGCCCTAATGGTATGGGTGGACCAACTTGAGAAACAGCTGAGGGAAGGGGCACACAAGACATAAGATCTTAGATTCTATCCCAGTAATAAGGGGAGCGGCTGCATTCCTAACGGACTCATCGGCCGATTCAGTCAGGCTATTGTCCAAAACAGCAGCACTTTCAAACGCGGCCCGAAGGACACTATGGCTTAAAAGTTGGCCAGGGGACCTACAGACCAAAATGAAATTATGTTCAATCCCCTGTGAAGGGAAATTCCTTTTTGGGGAGACGTTAGATGACATCAGAAAGCAGGAGACAAGAAGAAAGGATTCCCAAATTTAGGGCCAGCAGCATTTAAGAGGCCCTTTCGAAATAGGAGGTTTTTTCAGAGGAGACCACAGAGGGAACAAAAGTGGGATGATAAAAGAAGAGATAGAGGGTTCTTCTTTAATAACTCTCCCCGAGACAAAAAGCCCTCCAAGTGACAGTACGCCCAGGGTGGGGGGAAGGATAACCCTTTTTCTCCCAGCCTGGAGGAGAATTTCAAACAACCCATGGATAGTAAACCTAATACAGGAGGGCCTAAGAATAGACTTTCTCTCTCTCCCACCTCAAATGTATGTAACAACGCCGCTGAAATCCAGTACGCGAGAACAGGAAGCGCTAGAAAGCGAGGTCCTAGGCCTAGTAAAAAAAGGAGTCCTCCAGGAGGTTCCCCTGCAGGATATGGGCAGAGGGTTCTACTCCCCCTCTTTTTCTAGTAACCAAACCGGACGGCACCTTTTAGAATGATTATAAATCTGGAAAAGCTAAACGAATACGTCAGGAATCAGAGCTTCAAAATGGAGTCGATCAGGTCCACCACCAAAGTCCTGTTCCCAAACTGCTACATGACTGTTAGATCTCAGCGACGCCTATTATCACGTTCCTATCCACAAAGACTCCAGAAATATCTCAGGTTAGCCGTCTCAATAAAGGGCAAGGTGAAAGAATTTCAGTACAGAGCCCTGCCGTTCGGAATATCGATATCCCCACGGGTATTCACCAAAATAATAGCGGAAATGATGGCTCATAAAAGGGAACAAGACATAATAATCCGTATCTAGACGATTTCCTAATAGCAGGCAGCTCGGCTCAAAAATGCAGAGAACAGAGGGACAGGGTGATGGACACTCTACAAGGCCTAGGCTGGCTTCTAAATCTAAAAAAATCAAGATTGGAGCCCAGCAGGGTACAAGAATTCTTGGGCCTAACACTAGACTCAAACATTCAGGAGTGTCGCCTCCCAGACCACAAAAAGGAGAAAATCGCTCAAATTACAGCGAGAGCAATCCAAAATCCCTCTATGACACTAAGGAAGGCTATGTCACTGCTGGGTTCCCTATCCGCCTGCCTTCCAGCAGTTCAATGGGCTCAGTTACACACGAGAGATCTCCAGTGGGACGTATTAGCCAACCAGGCAGCAATAGGGGGACACCTAGAGGGTCGTATTACCCTAAATTCAAGAACTATTCATTCCCTAGCTTGGTGGGGAAACCAGGAAAATTTGTCCAAAGGGATCCCCTGGGTAACAAAGATAACACACATAGTGACAAAGGATGCCAGTCCCACGGGATGGGGAGCACACATGAACAACGAGGTGACTCAGAACGTATGGGGAGATCAAGAACTAAAAGCCTCCTCAAATCAAAAAGAGCTTCTAGCAGTAGGCTATGCACTGACACACTTCCTACCCCTGCTCCAGAATCACCATGTCCGCATTCTTTTGGACAATCGAGTCACAGTGGCCTATATAAATCATCAGGGGGGAACCAGGTCCCAAGCCCTAATGGACACATCTGCCAAAATCCTCAAACTGGCAGAGGCAAACCTGCTATCTCTGACAGCCCTACACATCCGGGGTACAGAGAATCAAAGGGCAGACTTTCTGAGCTGCACCCAATTACGACAGGGGGAATGGGTACTTAAAGTGGTCCATTTTTTGGCAGATTGTAAAAATGTGGGGGACCCAAGACATAGATATGTTTGCCGATTTCAAAAACAAAAGAGTAGACACCTTCTGCTCCCTAGATCCCAGGGGGAATCCTCTAACTCTGGACGGGTTTATGCTCCCATGGATATAGAGTCTAACACATGCCTTTCCCCCAATCATGCTCATTCCAGCGGTCCTAAAGAAAGTCAGGGAGGACGGGGCAAGAATGATACTGATAGCCCCTTTCTGGCCCAAAAGAACCTGGTTTTCCTGGCTAAGAATGCTCTCAGTGACCGACCCATGGATCCTACCGGATCTCCCGGACCTGCTATCGCAGGGCCCAGTGTTACATCCTCAGGCACCGAACCTCCATTTAACAGCATGGAATTTGAGAGGGCACTGATGAGGGACAGGGGATTTTCAGAGAACCTGATAACTACACTACAAAAAAGTAGGAAACCGGTTACCATGAGAGCTTACGGCAGAACATGGAAAAAATTCCTATCCACTTCTAGGGCAAAGGTTCAGGACGGGGTTCAGATTGATAAGATCCTAGAATCTCTACAAAAGGGCCTAGAACAGGGTCTGGCGGTCAAAACATTAAAAGTACAAATAGCGGCGTTAGGCGCCCTCTATAACCATGATTTGGCAGGTGACCCCTGGGTAGCACGGTTTATTAAGGCCGCAACCAGATCTAGGCCAATAGCTAGTCAAAAGTTACCGTCATGGGACCTGAATCTTGTACTTTCAACACTGACAGGCCCTCCGTTCGAACCAATTTACTCGGCACCCCTAAAAATCCTATCACTTAAAACTGTGCTTCTGGTGGCACTAACATCAGCTCGAAGAGTGAGCGATATTCAAGCCTTATCAGCAGGGCCACCTTTTACAAAAATTCTAGAGGATAGAGTCATCCTAAAACCTGACCCGACCTATCTACCTTAAGTATCATCACATTTCCACAGGTCCCAAGAGGTAGTCCTAAGGGGGAAGAAAAATTCCACACTTTAGATGTTAAAAGGTGCCTAGTACAGTACTTGGAGGCCAACAAAAAATGTAGGAAGGAAGGCTCTCTTTGTATGATTCCAGGGTCCTCTGAAGGGGCTCAAGGCATCCAAGAGTACCCTGGCAAGGTGGATAAGGGATGCGATTGCCCTGGCATACTCATCCAGTGGAAATACCATCCCGGAGGGGCTGAGAGCTCATTCCACAAGGGCAATGGCGACCTCATGGGCTGAAAGATCTGAGGTATCAATAGAACAAATCTGTAAGGTGGCCACCTGGTCATCACCTTCAACCTTTTTTAGGCACTATAGATTAGAGCAAGCCTCTACGTCTGACCTGACCTTCGGGAGAAGGGTCCTTCAGGCAGTGGTCCCTCCCTAAGCTACCAATCTCTGTAATTCTCTCCGTGGTGCTGTCATGGGTGAGAGAGAATAGCTTAGTTACTCACCGATAACGGTGTTTCTCGGAACCCATGACAGCACCCGCTTATTCCCCTCCCCTTCATGAGTATGGTGAGCAAGTTTTTTCTGTGAGTAGAGTGTTTCCGTTTAGGCACGGTGCTTCTTGATAAATAAGCAATATTATAATGTTGTGCATATATTTCTGTTGTCTAACTAACCTGGAGACCCTCTGATGCTCTGTAACCAACTGAAGGCGGAGGAGAGGTACCGCCCTTTTTATCTGTAGGTTCCTGTCCCTGAAGGGCGGCTCCCCTCTCTCCGTGATGATGTCATGGGTTCCGAGAAACACCGTTATCGGTGAGTAACTAAGCTATTTACCTCACAGAATCAATCGGCTGGATTTCCAATGTTCTGTTGTCTTGCCAGCATATGTTACCTGTGCAGACCATATTCATGCACCGTCAGACACAGCCATTACACAGTACACAGGAGGGGCACATTTATAAGATTATCTCAGCACAGGAACATTTTTTTTGTTTAACAAATTCAATTGTGGGTGATATTCTTATTCCAAGACCTTTTTAAAGGGGTTTTCCAGTGTTGGGTTACAACTCTGCAGTCACTATGTGACTGCAGACTTGTGAATCCTCACAGCGTACAAACGGAGCGCTGTGAGGCTTCACAGTCACCAGATGCAGTGGTCATACGATTGCAAGAATGTGATTGCATACATGCGGTCACATGATGACTAGACTTGCCCGGCCTATATTCTGGGATCGGGTATTATGTTAGCCTGTCCCTGAATATACATGTTAATTTGACAACCCCAATGCTTTCCATAAAGCAAGATCCCACTCTCAGGTCCTGCCAACCTAGTTGCAGACCAGATTACTTTGGATTCTGAGGAGGTGACAAAAGGCACTTTTGAATGAGAATTGACTATTTTGATTGCAGTCAGGGACATGATCAAGAAACGGTAAAATATTAGGCAGATTTAGCTTTCTCATATAGCTCAATTTCACAGTCCGTTTCTTAGACTCCATATTGCAGTTTTTGTTTTTTTTCAAAATGACGGCTTTTGGGATAATTTAGGTTTCCTATGTGCGGTGAGCAGCCTAGAAAAAAAGTTTTATAGGGAAAAACTCACATTAGAGGCAGTCAATTATATCACCCGGCAATAAAATCAGATCATATGTGCCTTTAATAGACCCCATCAAAGAAAAATAAATGATTCCTCCGCTTCTGATACGAAACCAATGATATAATTTAGAAATCCAATGACAAGGCTTATTCCTCATGCTCTGACACTTTATACATTAAGGTGGAATAACAGCGCACAAGATGAACCATTTGTTCTAAATGAATCTAAAATAAGCACATCCTGGATCTAGAAATGACTAATATCTGGATAGATTTATGTGTTTAATATTTTGCAGTAGTTACATATGAATATGTTTTAGCCACAGTTCCCATTACACGGCAACTCAGGTAGGGTAGCATCAATCTTCATGTGACAGCTCCTTCAGGCATGGAGTCATGTCATGATGCCTGGAGCCTTGTTAGGGGTCTAAGTGTCGGCTGAGAAGGTTGTTACGAAGGAGGACTGGCCTCCAGAGTCCAGACACGGTAACGAAATTACACACACAGGATCCGTGTGGATATCACAACCCTCCTGCTGCAGCGGACGCCTGATATCTGGAGCCCAGGTGTACGCTAAAAGATAGGGAGAATAATTTAAGCAGCAATGGATCTTTCTATCAAGGCGAGATGCTGACACTTTGCTCTCCATCCTGTGTTTCAGTGATGAATAATTATGAAGAATGATATAGCACTTCTGCGGCCGGTAGATAGGTGAATGCATTAGTCTCGGGGAAATGACTATTATTTTTGCTCACATTTCATCCTATTTTTTCCTCAACTAGGCTGTATATAATATGTGCTTTTACAGTTATACCAAGATCGCCTTTCCAATTTCTACTGCAATATTGCATCTGGACAGGCGTAAATGATAGGCAAAAAATCTGCTTTTTTAATGATTGCCACACAATAAAAGGAGTTATACCACAAACACAGTGGATTTTAATTAAAGTCGCTGTCCAGCCTTGGGGGGGTCACTCCATGTGACTGCAGATTTGTGAATCCTCACAGTGCATGCAAGGCGCACAGTAAGGATTGTATAGTGCCGAGAGCAAGCAGTCATGTGACTGCAATAATACGATTTGCATACTTAGACACATTCCGACTAGTCGTGTCTAACCTCGCTCAATACACTTGCATTTAGAAATACAGACCCAGTGCCTATAATATAGACACTGGACCACAGGAAAAATCAAAACCACCTGCTACTTAGGCAAAGAAATATCCCTACACCCCATCTGCCACCTTTCCTCCAAAGATGGGGAACACAGAAAACCTGTCAGTGTAGGCAACTGTGTATACAGTATTTTTGTTGTGGCATACTTTACATTTTAGCTATTTATCAACTATATTTAATTTACCTTTTTGTGCAAAATCAACAAAGAAACTTTGCTAACTATTTGAGTCTAAAGCCCCAGTCACACTAAGCGAGATCGCTGCTGAGTCCAAATTTTTGTGACGCAACAGCAATCTCGCCAGCAATCTTGCTGTGTGTGACACGTATCAGCGACTGGCCCCCCCGCCGGGTATCGCTGATTGTGCTCTAATGTCCTGGGCCTTTTTTTGATCGTTGGTCTCCCATTGGCCAGCATGCATCTCTGTGTGTGGCAGTGGGAGACCATCGATCAGCGAGCTCCCAGCGCTGTAAGCAGACGCTGGGAGCTGGTATCCAAGGTAAACAGCGGGTAAATAAGCGCGCGTTTAGTTACCCGCTGTTTACCTTGGATACCAGCTCCCAGTGCGAGCACGCTGGTGTCCAGGGTACATGGCGAGTAACTAAGCGATGCGCGCGCTTGTTGCCCGCGTCGACGCTTGTCCTGATCGCTGGTGAGATCTGCCTGTTTGACAGCTCACCAGCGATCTTGTAGCGACACACCAGCGATCCTGACCAGGTCATATCGTTGTCGAGATCGCTGGTGCGCCGCTTAGTGTGACGGGGGCTTAAGATCCTGGGGACTATGGCGCAAATTCATCAGTTCAATTACACAAGAGTTCTGAGGTATAAATCACTTTGAAAAGTTGCAAAATGTTGCTACTTTTGATATATTCACAACCATTTTATCTACTGGGCAGTGCTGGGGTAGGACGTGGGTGTGATGCCACAGTGCGTCTAGTTTGTGACAAGCTGCAGTGTACCTTGAGCGCCCCTTACACATAGCGATATCGCTGTAACGTCACCGATTTTGTGACGTAGCAGCGATATTGCTAGCGATATCGCTGCATGTGATGCTTACCGCCGACCGGCTCCCCCGCTGGTACCGGCTCCCCCGCTGGTACCGGCTCCCCCGCTGGTTATTGCTGATCGCGCAAGAAGGTCCTGGAACATTTCTCGTTGGGCGCTTCCTGTGGCGCCGACGAGCGACACGTGGACCCGGGCGGGAGGACATCAGGATTGCCTCGTCTGACAGGTAAGTAGCGACCCCCGACCGCTGCTATGTCGCTGGTGAGATCTGCCTGTGTGGCAGCTCACTAGCGACCACTTAGCGATGCACCAGCAATCCATATCGTTGTCGGGATCGCTGGTGCATCGCTAAGTGTAATGGTACCCTTACACCATAAATATTACCCCACTGTCTGACTGAAGTAAGATTTATGCCACATGCCTCTTTCCAGATGCTTCTAAATCATTAAAAGGCTTGTGCCTCTTAATGAATCGGCTGCCAATGACCTCAGTACGACCTAATTTCAAGGCAGATTAGAATGAGAAAGACCGGCACCGTCCTTTTTTAGAAACAAATTGTGTGCTTGAGGTAGGGACTCGTGGTTCTGACTTATCGAGGTAGGAACCTCAGCACCACAAAAGAAAATGAGACACTAAGTCTTGCTGCAGTGCAAATTTATTTTGATCCGGAAAGGAGTCAAAAACATGACCCAACAATTTGACTGGGAGCGGTCTTTGTCAAGGACATCTGTTGCGGGTACGTGTAGACAAAAATCTAGCAATCACGTAAACCATCACTGATTGTGGAAACTTCACACTAGACCTCAAAAAGCTTGGATTGTGGCCTCTCCACTCTTCCTTCAGACTCTGGGACCTTGATTTCCAAATGAAATGCAAAATTTACTTTCATCTAAAAACAACACCTTGGAGCCCTGAGCCAACAGTCCAGTTTTATTTCTCCTTGGTCCAGGTAAGACGCTTCTTGTGTTGTCTATAGCCGTCATCTGAGAAAGTGGTGTACTATTAGTACAGTTTATTTAAATTAGTTAAGTGTAAAAGTAAACAAAACCCAAAGAACTCAGTTCCTGACCAATTTGTAAAAGTAAAGAATGTTCCCCCAATGTTTGAAATTAATGTTTTATGATTAATTTCTCCCTGTGAAATACCATTCTGTTAGCCTCTGCCCATTGTTCAAGCTTATCTAGATCCTTTTCATTCCTTTCTGTCGTCTCTATTGTTAAGGCCCCGTCATACACAGTGACATTGCTAGTGAGATCGCTGATTTTGTGATGCAACAGCGATCTCGCTCTGTGTGACACGCATTAGCGACCGACTCCCCCCCGCTGGGTATCGCTGATCGTGCAGGAATGTCCTGGGACATTTTTTGATCGTTGGTCTCCTGCTGGCCAGCATGCATCGCTGTGTGTGGCAGCGGGAGACCAACGATCAGCGAGCTCCCAGCGCTGTAAGCAGACACTGGGAGCTGGTATCCAAGGTAAATATCGGGTAACTAAGCACGCGCGGCACTTAATTACCCGCTGTGTACCTTGGATACCAGCGTGCTCGCGCTGGGAGCTGGTATCCAAGGTACACAGTGGGTAAGTGACGCAAGCTTAGTTACCCGATATTCACCTTGGATACCAGCTCCCAGTGCGAGCACGCTGGTGTCCAGGGTACACGGCGAGTAACTAAGCGACGTGCGCACTTGTTACCCGCGTCATCGCTGGTGCTGATCGCTGGTGAAATCTGCCTGTTTGACAGCTCACCAGCGATCATGTAGCGAGGCACCAGCGATCCTGACAAGGTCGTATCATTGTCGGGATCGCTGGTGCATCGTTTAGTGTGATGGGACCCTTAGCTATCCCTCCTAGCTTTGCATCATCTGCAAATTTGATTACTTTACTTTCAGTTCCCTTATCTAGATCATTTATAAAAATATTGAACAACACTGAGGCCAGGACAGATCAGGTTTTGGCTGCAGTAAAAAATTAGAAAAAAAGCAACTTGTGAATATAGCAAAAATATTTTTTTTTTTTACTTGGGGGGAAATGTAAAGATTCAGAAGGAGTTGTCCAAGTAGTAGACAACCTCTAATGATCTAAATTGCAAAGATGCTTTTTTTTTTACAAGCATTTTTCAATCTTAACCACATGAGGGCTTTTGACAACCCATTTGGGGTGTGTCCTAGTAGTTTTTTCCATAAGTTATGTGATGTAGGGACACTATTTTTTTTACGTTTTCTTTTTATACTTTGGCACACTATTAAGAATATTTTATTATGAATAGGGATACATATTTTCCACGTGGCAGTTCGATTTGATTTATAGTAATTAACCAGATCCTCCAGGCAGAGAAAATTGGTCCTAATTTTATTCATCAAGCAAATTTTAATAGTTTTTGAATATTCTCATATATGCTCCCAAGATCTCGCTCACACTAGTGTATAACTTGGACGAGAGCTATCTGATGTTATACTAGGGGGCGAGTCAGATCAGCGATCTTTTTCTCATGCCGATTTGGCATGAGAAAATCGCTGCATGCTGCAAGTGGCTCTGCAGAGCGGCCCATACGCACCCATACAAGTCTGTGGATGCGTTAAAACATTGGACTGCAGTCCGCTGTACGTGGACTCGGACAATGGAGAAGGAGAATTTAAATTCTCCATCTTCTCCACACCTGTGCCCCAATGCCCGCGTGTGAGCATATTGCATCACTGTCTGAGTTTGAGCTGAGTGTCATTAACACAGTCGGCTCCAATTCTTTTGCACGAGAGAATCTACGCTTAAAGCAGCCATTTTGTGAGATCTGTCACTCACCCATGCTCGGAAGCTTACCTCTTTGCATCAGTCGACTTTCCTTCTGTGACAGCACATCCCTGTACTCGGCTAACTGTGGGCTGTATTATTTTATATGTCCCTCTATCCCTTCCATCCTAATGCTTGCAGAATGAGCAGCGCATAAGAGCAGCTGAACATGAATGCATTCTCCTTGCTGGGTTGCAAATCTTCTCAAGTTTAGAGCTGTTTGAATAGTAAAAGACCATGAAAAGATCAAGCTGACGTGATGAATCATCAGGCCCTTTAACACAGTCTGGTAATTGATGAAATGAAGAAAGTGAGAACTCCTGTTCACATTGACAGGTGTAAACATGCCGGCAATCAGCTGACCAACAAGCAAACACTCTTCCTAGACTAATGACATGTTTTCTGCAATTTAACCCCTTGATGACTGCTGCTTTACATAGACACCAGCACTATGTGAAGCGGTTCAGTAGCTCAGTCCACCCCATGCAGAATGGTTGCGGCTCTGTCACACGGCACCTGAGAATCCGATATACTATTGGCTGTGATATAAAAGGGAATTTCTGAATACCATTGACTTTCCAATCAATACAATCAAGAGGCTCTGATCAGTCAGTATAGCAGCCAGAGTCCTACTGAAAATCCCTGTTTCTGCCATGGTAGAAAACTTTTGGAGACCTGTATCTGGACTTTTAAGGCTGTGGTCAAACGGCCATAGATTTTTTTTGCGCAAGAGAGTCGGACCGATTTTGATGCTAATGACACTTGGCTCAAACGCTGAATGAGTTTCAGTGTATTTTCATCTTCCTGTGCTCCGATTCTCTGGCATGCGAGGATCGGAGCACAGGTGTGAAGAAGATGGAGAAATTAATTTCTCCATCTTCTCCATTGTCTGAGTCCTCAGATGCCGGACTACAGTGGAATGACATCTGAGTGCAGTCCGATGTTTCACACGCCCCTATACACTTGTATGGGTGTGCAATGCATGGTCCAATTATCGGATGCACTAGAAGCATGCTGCTACTTTTTTTTTTTTTTTTTCACATGCCAAACCGGCAATAGAGGACAAAAGCACTTTTCAGCAATGTCCCATAGTATAATATTGGTGCAAGTGCTATCCGATCAAACATCAGATAACACTCAGCCATGTTATATGCTCATGTGAGCGAGGCCTAAAAAATATAGTTTAAAATTACACTGCGATACTACAGTATTAGGCCGGTTTCACATTTGCGCTTCAGGGTGCAACGACGGCCTGTGCATGGCCGCCGCTAAGCCCCCCCTGCCGCGCCTCCGCCGGTAGCTCCGCCTCCGGGCGAATGACGCTGCATTCGTCCCCTATCTTTATCACTGAGGACGTAGGCCGTGCGCAGTATGCATTTAGCGACGCCTGCGTCCTTTTGACGGTGCGCCGAGTGCAACCAAATTGCAACAGGTTGCATTTGGCGCTGGTCAGCGCACCGTCAAAAGGACGCAGGCGCCGCAAAAACGCATACTGCGCACGGCCTGCGTCCTCAGTGATAAAGATAGGGGACGCATGCAGCGTCTTGCGCCCGGCGGCTGAGCTACTGGCGGAGGCGCGGCAGGGGCGGGGCTTAGTGGCAGCTGTGCGCAGGCCGTCGCTGCGCCCTGAAGCACAAATGTGAAACCGGCCTTACAGTGTATTGCACAGATGATCAAGGCGTGGCAGGTGCAAGTCATTAATACATTTTTTATTTATATAAGGTGGCTCAGTGGTTCGAATCCCACCAAGGACAACATCTGCAAGGAGTTTGTATGTTCTCCCCGTGTTTGTGTGGGTTTCCTCCGGGTACTCCGGTTTCCTTCCACATTCTAAAGACATACTAATAGGGAATTTAGATTGTGAGCCCCATTGGGGACAGTGATGAAAATGTATGCAAACTGTAAAGCGCTGCGGAATATGTTAGCGCTATATAAAAATAAAGATTATTATTATTATATCCCTTTTTATTCCCACAGTAAATAGCAAAATGTATGTAATAAGAAAATGAAAAAGTAAAAGTAAAAATGTTTATCCCATATTATGAACACCAAAAAAATAGAAGTGCCAGAATTGCTATTCTTTGGCCGCTGAGCCAAACTCGTTTCTCCTACCACCCAAAAATGCAATACAAAAACACATATGAATGGTGTCACTTAATTGCACTCCTTTTTTAAGTGACTGGACTAGTAGAGTAGTGTATCCTTGTAGAAATCATTGGGACTGTATATATTGTCTCGACATAAGGAGAAAAGATATGAAGGAGCCTTGAGTTTGGCTGCTATAAAGCATTTTATGCAACCTTCTGGGTAAGAAGTCCCAGCTTTTCCATTGGTTCTTAAACAGTAAGGTACCTGTATCGGGTCACAGGGGTTACTTTTCCTTTAATTGTGTACTGAAGGTATTGTAGGCAGGCAGAGAAAAACACAATAACCCTTGATAACGTCGGCTCTGTGAAAAGGTTTTTAAGTGACATTGACACTCATTGGATGCAGACTGACATTTGCCTGCAACCCTGTGGATATCTCTCAAGCAATTGTTGATAGTCTGCTGGCAAGAAAGCAATAGACTACTGATGTATTGTGGGTGAAAGCCAAAGGCCACAGTAAAAATCAATCAGTTTGATTTAATGGCAATGTTGAAGCTGTCGGAATACATAAAATATAGCGATGTGAGAATGCTGACATATTTCTTTAATGCTCTGAAAATGTGTAACGATTTCCCTGTATGCACTTGAGTTAATTTTGTTGTGAAGAATCTTTTATTTTATTTTATTATATGGTTCTAGAATTTTTATCATGACTAACAAAAAACAATGAATGATACAGCACAATTTATTTTGCTGAAGTAAGATGATGATGATCATATAAAATGAAGACAAGTATTAGCAGGTGTAATAGTGACATTCTAGGAGCAAGTTGGCAAAACCCCCGACAGACCACAATTGCACCAAAATTCATACTCCAACACCAACATTCCAAGAAATCTACAGAACTTTGTACAACTCTCGCTGCCCACTTGGTGTTTGTCACTTCATCCAATGCACCCGGAGTATATTTCTTTATCTATCCTGTAGAGCTGTAAAGTAAAAATAAATGTTCTTACATCTCAAACCTTGTAGTCCAAGTTGTGATGCATAGTTAGTGTCAAACTGGGGTGCTAAGGACCCACCACTAACATAGACTCTGGGGGCCTACTGTTCAGCCATATGCAAATATTTAATTAACCTCATTCACAAATTTATATAATAACCTGGGTAGAGTGCGAAGTGAATGGTGAGATGCAATCTTTATCTGTACATAGTGAATCAAGTGTATTGTGCCAGAAACTGCTCATATAGGATGATGCGGAACTCACTCCTGCACAATGGCTCAACAGGGGTGCACCTATTGTTCAGTCCTAGTCTGGCTATGAGGTCCTGTTCACATTTACTTTACAGCTGTTATGGTAACGCCAGGGGATAGAAAAAGTGAACCATCAAGCTGAGTCATCTGCAGTTTTACACCTCTGGCATCTACTTGCCTATCCTGAAATCTGAAGAATTGGTTGTTTAAAGCACCACTCCAGCATTTTTGTGTGTTTTTTTTTTTTTTAAATTATTAACCCCTTTCTGCCATCTGACGTACTATCCCGTCCATGGGACCCGGGCCCCTATTCCCATGGACGGGATAATACGTCATAGCGATCAGCGGCGCTCACAGGGTGAGCGCCGCTGATCGCGGCCGGGTGTCAGTTGATTATCACAGCTAACACCCGGCACTATGTGTCAGTGGCGGTCACGGACCGCCCCCGACATGGTAACCCCTGGCACACTGCGATCAAACACAATTGTGTTTGATCGCAGTGGCTCCCTGGCTCCCTCCGTGCTTCCCTGAGACCCCCAGCACAGCGCGATGCGCTGCTCTGGGGGCCTCCTTACCTGCAGGTCCCCGGATCCAATATGGTGGCGGGGTCCTTCGGAGGCCTGCAGGGAGCCGACTTCCTCACTGCCTGCAGAGCGCAGGCATTAGGCAGCCTTCTGCAGTGCCTGTGTGAGATCGCTGATCTGTCACAGCGATCTGTGATGTGTCACATCAGCGATCTCACACATGACAGTGATGTCCCCCCTGGGACAGCATAATAAAGTAAAAAAAAGTATAAAAATAATTTATAAAAAATCGCTAAATTTAAAAAAAAAAAAAAAAAAAAAAAAAAAAAAATTCCCTAATTCATTTTTTGGAAACAAAAAAACCCAAAAGTATACATATTTAGTATTGCCGCGTCCGTAACGACCCACTCTATAAAACTGTCCCATTAGTTAACCCCTTTAGCGAACCCCTTGAAAAATAAAAATAAAGCAAAAAATACTTTATTATCATACCACCGAACAAAAAGTGCAATAACGCGCGATCAAAAAGACAGATATAAATAACCATGGTACCGCTCATCAGCGAAAAAATAAAGTTAGAGCTCGCAAAATAAAGTGATGCAAAAATAATTATTTTTTATATAAAATTGTTTTCATTGCATAAAAGCGCCAAAAAATAAAAAAAAAGACATAAATGAGGTATAGCTGTAATTGTACTGACCCAAAGAATAAAACCGCCTTATCAATCTTACCGCACACGGAACGGTGTAAATGCACTCCCCCAAAAGAAATTCTTGAAATCCTGGTTTTTGTTCATTCTGCGTCCCAAAAATCGGAATAAAAAGCGAACAAAAAATGTCACGTGCCCAAAAACGGTACCAATAAAAACGTCAACTCGTCCCGCAAAAAATAAGACCTCACATGACTCAGTGGGTCAAAATATGGAAAAATTATAGCTCTCAAAATGTGGTGATGCAAAAACTATTTTTACAATAAAAGGCATCTGTTGCGTGCGACAGCTGCCAAATATAAAAACCCACCATAAATAGTAAATCATAAATAGTAAATCAAACCCCCCTTTATCACCCCCTTAGTTAGGGAAAAATAATAAAATTAAAAAAATGTATTTATTTCCATTTTCCCAGTAGGGTTAGGGCTGAGATTAGGGTTAGGGGTGTGTTGGGGTTAGGGTTGGAGTTAGAATTGGGGGGTTTCCACTGTTTTGGCACATCAGATGCTCTCCAAACACAACATGGCGTCTGATCTCAATTCCAGCCAATTCTGCGTTGAAAAAGTCAAATGGTGCTCCTTCCCTTCCAAGCTCTGCCATGCGCCCAAACAGTGGTTTACCCCGACATATGGGGTATCAGCCTACTCAGGACAAATTGCAAAATAACTTTTGGGGTCCAATTTCTCCTGTTACCCTTAGGAAAATAAGTGAAAAATTGGGGGTAAAAATACCATTTTTGAGGATAAAAAAATCATCTTTTTATTTTCATGCCCGGGCGTTATAAACTTCTGTGAAGCACTGGGGGTTCAAAGTGCTCACCACACATCTAGATAAGTTCCTTGGGAGGTCTAGTTTCCAAAATGGGGTCACTTGTGGGGGGGTTTCCACTGTTCAAGTACATCAGGGGCTCTCCAAAGGCAACATGACACCCGCAGACCATTCCATCAAAGTCTGCATTCCAAAACGTCACTACTTCCTTTCCGAGCCCCAACGTGTGCCCATATAGTAGTTTTCTCCCACATATGGGGTATCAGCCTACTCAGGACAAATTGCAAAATAACTTTTGGGGTCCTTTTTCTCCTGTTACCCTTGGGAAAATAAAAAAATTGGGGACTAAAAGATCATGTTTGTGGAAAAAAATGTTTTTTTTTTTATTTTCACGCCCGGGCGTTATAAACTTCTGTGAAGCCCTTGGGGGTTCAAAGTGCTCACCACACATCTAGATAAGTTCCTTAGGGGGGTCTAGTTTCCAAAATGGTCTCATTTGTGGGGGGTTTCCACTGTTTTGGCACATCAGGGGTTTTCCAAACGTGGCATGGCGTCCAATCCCAATTCAAGCCAAAAAATGCAAATGGCGCTGCTTCCCTTCCGAGCTCTGCCATGCACCCAAATAGTGGTTTACCCCCACATGTGGGGTATCAGCGTACTCAGGACAAATTGAACAATAACTTTTAGGGTCCTGTTACCCTTAGAAAAATAAAAATTGGAGGTGAAAAGATCATTTTTGTGGAAAAAATTTGATTTTTTTTTTTTTTCTCTTTAATTTGACGACTGTACGTTATAAACTTCTGTGAAGCCCTTGGGGGTTCAAAGTGCTCACCACACATCTAGATAAGTTCCTTGGGGGGTGTAGTTTCCAAAATAGTGTCATTTGTGGGGGGTTTCCACTGTTTTGGCGCATCAGGGGCTTTCCAAACGCGACATGGTGTCCGATCTCAATTCCAGCCAAAAAAGTAAAATGGCGCTGCTTCCCTTCCGAGCTCTGCCATGAGCCCAAATAGTCGTTTACACCCACATATGGGGTATCAGCATACTCAGGATAAATTGAACAATAACGTTTAGGGTCCTGTTACCCATGGGAAAATAATAATTGGGGGTGAAAAGATCATTTTTGTGGAAAAAATGATTTTTTAATTGTATGGCTGTACCTTATAAATTTCTGTGAAGCCCTTGTGGGTTCAAAGTTCTCACCACATATTTAGAGAAGTTCCTTGGGGGGTCTAGTTTCCAAAATGGGGTCACTTGTGGGGGGTTTCCACTGTTTAGGCACATCAGGGGCTCTCCAAACGTGACATGTCGTCCGATCTGAATTCCAGCCAATTTTGCATTGAAATAGTCAGACGGCGCTCCTTCCCTTCTGAGCTCTGCCATGCGCCTAAACAGTGGTTCCCCCCACATATCAGGTACTTGCGTACACGGGACAAATTGCACAATAACTTTTGCAGTCCAATTTCTCCTGTTACCCTTGGTAAAATAAAAAAAAATTGGACCTGAAGTAATTTTTTGGTGGGAAAAAAAGTTAAATGTTACATTTTTTTTTAAACATTCAAAAAATTCCTGTGAAGCACCTGAAGGGTTAATAATCTTCTTGAATGTGGTTTTGAGTACCTTGAGGGGTGCAGTTTTTAGAATGGTGTCACTTTTGGGTATTTTATATCATATAGACCCCTCAAATTGACTTCAAATGTGATGTGGTCCGTAAAAATAAAATGTTGTAAAAATGAGAAATCAATGGTCAACTTTTAACCCTTATAACTTCCTAACAAAAAAAAATTTAGGTTCCAAAATTGTGCTGATGTAAAGTAAACATATGTGAAATGTTACTTAAGTTTATTGTGTGCCATATCTCTGTGATTTTAAAGGCATAAAAATTCAAAGTTGGAAAATTGAGAAATTTTCAAAATTTTCGCCGAATTTCCTTTTTTCACAAATAAACGCAAGTTATTTGAATGAAATTTTACCAGTAACATGAAGCACAATATGTCACGAGAAAACAGTGTCAGAATCAGTGGGATCCATGGAAGCGTTTCAGAGTTATTACCTCATAAAGGGACAGTGGTCAGAATTGTAAAAATTGGCTCGGTCATGAACGTGCAAACCACCGTTGGGGTAAAGGGGTTAATAATATTTCAGTGCTGGAGTGGTGTTACTAATGTAAATTCTCTGGCTCTGGTATATTTGCCAGCCTCCTTCGTCTTTGTGTTATCGGCTGAGCTGTGAAGTCGGTAAGCCAAACCTCTCCCACTTAGTCTTCTCAATTTCCCTGACTCTTACTCCCAACACCCTCATACATGACTCATGTTTAAGTGATAAATATACTGTAGTAATCAGGTTTTTACTCACCATTATGACACAATAATCAAGCTATTTACCATATATACTCGAGTATAAGCTGAGATTTTCAGCCAATTTTTTTTTAGGCTGAATGTGCCCCTCTCGGCTTATACTCGAGTCATTGTCCCAGGGGGTAGGCGGGGGAGAGGGAGAGCAAGAGCCGGCGGCTGTCAGATCATACTCACCACCTCCTGGCGTGGTGTCTGCACTTCCTTCTCCGATGGTCTCCGGTGCCGCATCTCTTCCTGTGTTTAGCGGTCACGTGGTACCGCTCATTAAGGTAATGAATATACATGCATATTCATTACTTTAATGAGCGGTACCATGTGAACGCTGAACACTGGAAGGAGCTGCCGGTGCCGGAGACCATCGGAGAAGCAAGAAATGCAGAGACCGCGTCAGGAGGGGGTGAGTAGGACTGAGGGAGCCATTAAATATTCACCTGTCTCTGTTCCACCACTGCGTGCTGCTCTGTCATCCGCATCCCCTGGCTGTGACGGTCAGGTCAGAGGGCGCGATGACGTGTTTAGTGCGTGCCCTCTGTCTGAACCGTCACTACCGAGACTCGGAAGACAGAGCAGCGTGTGGCGGTGGAATGGGGACAGGTGAATATCGCAGGTGTCAGGGCCCTGAGCCAGCGGCGACACTGGCACCTGGCCTCCATAGCACGCTGGTGTCCCCGCCTGCTCAGGACACGGGCACCTGGCCCCAAGCAACGAGAGGTTAGTATTTAATTTTTTTAATCGCAGCAGCAGCATCATCATATCGGGCATATATATCTATGTAGCATCTTATGGGGCCATCAACCTTTATCCAGCATCTTATGGGGCCATCAACCTTTATGGAGCAGCATATGGGGCATGTTATTCTATGGAGCATCTTATGGGGCCATCATTAACCTTTTATGCAGCATTATATGGGGCATATTTTAATATGGATCTTCTTATGGGGCCATTATTAACCTTTGTGCAGCATTATATGGGGCATATTTTTGGTATGGAGCATCTTAGGGGTCCCTTCATGAACTTTTTGGGACATTATATGGTGGTATTTTGTATGGAGCACGTTATGAGGCCCATCATGAACTGTATGGAGCATTATATGGGGCTCCTGATTCAATATGGATATTCAAAAACATTTAACCTACTGATGTCTCAATTAATTTTACTTTTATTGGTATCTATTTTTATTTTTTAAATTTATCCGTAGCTGCTGCATTTCCCACCGTAGGCTTATCCTCGAGGTCAATAAGTTTTCCCAGTTTTTTGTGGCAAAATTAGGGGCATCGGCTTATACTCGGGTCGGCTTATACTCTAGCAGTTCTGATATGAGTGCAGACATTCCTTCCCAGTGCCTTTTTCCTCTGATCGGTAGAGGAGGAGCTTCAAAATACAGCGTGAGCGCTCAGCTGTGATCAGAAGTATAAAGTTTACCTCCTGTCACTGATGTTGGCTGATGGGATTACAGCTCTCATCTGACACCTGCTGCTGCTAATAACAGTGACAGCAGGAGTGGCTGATGGTTATGTTCATTAGCTGGCTCCTGCACTGTAAATAAGTTAAAAAGAAAACTGCAACCCTCAGCTGTCAGCTTCAGCAAAGCTGGTTATCAAGAATAGAGAGGTCCCCACGCCGTATTTTTTAATTATTTAAATATGTAATTTAAATAACGTGGGATACCTCCATTTTTGACAACCAGCCTTGCTAAAACAGACAGCTGGGGGCTGGTATTCTCAGGCTGGAAAGGGGTCATGGATATTGGCCCCCCCAACCTACACATAGCAGCCCGCAGCCACCCAGAAAAGGCACACTTGTTAGATGCACCAATTCTGGTGCTTTGCCTGGCCCTTCCCACTTGCCCTGTAGCAGTGGAAAGTGGGGTTCGTATTTGTGGGGTTGATGTCACCTTTGTATAGTCCAGTGACATCAAGCCTACGGCTTAGTAATGGAGAGGCATCTATAAGACACCCATCCATTACTAATCCTATAGTTGTATTGTAAATAAACACGCAGCCAGAATAAAATGCATTATTAGAAATAAAATAAAACACACTTTTACTTTTTATTTAAAAATAACACATGCAGTTATACTCACCTCATGCCTAATTCCACCGAAGCCCTCGTTCTCCTGTAATAGAACTAAAATAAAACAACAATATACCATACCTGTTTGTCCTTCTGTCCCACGCCGTAATCCCCTGTCTGGGGGATAAACCGTTTTCAACCTGGATGGTGCCAAGATGCAACCATCCAGGATGAGAACCACTGATGACTGAACTGCTGCGAGCGCAGCCTGAGTGACCGGAGGTGACGTCACTGAGGCTGTGTTCCCAGCCGGGCTGAACAGCCGCGAACGCTGTGAGATCCCTGCTAGCACCTTAATAGTTTTTCGGGTTCGCCCATCTTTACTACTGAGTATGTGCATAAAGTCATCTCAACTGGAAAGCCCAGATTCTTAGATCAGGAGCAGAAAAACATTTACAGCACATACTGCTTTGAACTACTTAAAACAATCTGGCAATACTCTGGTCATACTATTTCTCGGTCTCTTAATGCCATATTGATCAACGTTGTGAATGTATTAGATATTTTTTTTTTTAAATGTGACCGTATAAACTCATGAGTGTAAATTGCTGCTTATAAGCATATCCATCTTTGCGGAATGATGGCTGAGCTGAAAAAAGAGATAAGGCCTCTTGATGACAAGGTGACAAAACAAATCTCTGACAATAACAACAGTTAGGCAGCAAATGTTGGGTTTTTTTTTCTTACTTTTCCTTTTGCACTGACCTATCCCGAGATGGGCACCCTATGATGACCACATTTAAAAAATATAATGGGTCACTATATTCTGTTGTGTGTGATCTGTTTGTTATATGGTGCTACCCAGTGTTTGCTTTGTTAACAAGTCGGTTGAGAGAGTTGCGATGCTTTGACATTAGAGCTAATGGTGTCATACGTGTATGCTCTAGTTCAAACTTGAAAGCAACTGTGGTTAGAAGAGACTGATGGCAACAAGTTTCTTTACAAAAATGTTATATATATAGCTAGAAGTACACTCTTTTTCCATTTTAGTGATCATGCTGCTTCTGTGGTTCAAAACAAAAGCAAAAAACACAAATATCCTAAAATAAAAAATAAAAAAATAAACTGCAAATAATGCATAAAGGTAATGTGGTTCTGTCTCCTCGATCCTTGTTCACATTCACGTCACTTGGCAAGTGGAAAGGTTTTAAATACTAGAGTTAGGACTGTCCCACAAGGGTTGCCTTGACTTGACGGGTTATTATTATTACCTTTATGCATTATTTGCAGTTTATTTTTTTATTTTTTATCTTGGGATATTTGTGTTTTTTGTTTTCTCTGTGTAATGGTCGTGTTTATATGCACTTACATTGTGCATACACATTAACTTACTTTCTCAGTTCAGACTCCAGTTTTTGTTTTTTTGTTTTTTTTCTGTGGTTCAAGAAGATTAAGGGCTCATTTGGAAGTCAATATTTTTCACGTAAAAGAAAAACGGACTGATTATTCTAATCGGAGTGTGGTCCAATGTTTTCTTCTGCATGTTGTTTGCACTTTTTTAAACTCCATCCACGTGTATTTTACTGTAAATTCTTCTCCTGCACAAATCTGAACCTGACACAGATGATCACGGTTTTGGGTTCCAGGTGCAAACCTTTTTAAAAAATAATGATTCTGTCTTTAATTTTCTTTGATTTCTTCTCCTCTGACTTCTGATGCAGAGCGTGACAAATACTCAGTGACTTATTCGTTGCCAACATTGAAGACACAATATAAATTCCCTCTTGCTTTTGGCTCGGTGCTTGATTTTAACTCAGCAGAAAAACCAATCTTCTAAATGCTTGTAATATCTATAAAGTCTCCCCAGACAGAACCTCCAAGAACCAGCTCACCGCGGCCTCTCCGTACATGCATTGACTGTGCATCGTAATAAAGGTTCGGCGAAAGCGCTAAACACTTTCTGATCATTGACTTGATGTGAGTTGTTTGCCTTAGATGTTCTTGTTTCTGACACGTCGGAGTACTGCACTTGAAGATCTTTCCGATATTCTTTGTGGTCGTTCGTATATTTTGCAGAGGTACTTTGATATTCTTACTTGTTTAGGTACAGGACTTTGTGCAGGTTATTCTCTTTGCGCATACTTTAGTATCAAATTATTAGCTTTTTTTCTGGCCACTAGTATAGAAGAACATATCCCACTTTCATATCCATATGAAAAATGTACATTACATGCGCTTTTCATGTGGTTTTTATACATTAAATTGAATACGAAAAAAACGCTGAATGAATTTTCATGCTTCTGACTTAAAAAAAAAAAAAACAAAAAAAAAAAAACTGCAAGGAAAAATTACATATGATTGAAATTTTAGAAATGTCATTTATTTTGCTGCTCTTTTAAAACAGATTTCTTTGTGCATAGAAAAATGCAGCAAAATCGCTGTGTGAAGAAGCCCGTTATTGTACAGCATCTTCTGTATGGCCCCGAAGTTAGTCTGTCTATGAAGTCCTGCGAGAGCCTCGGGTTTCATAGAAATATATAGAAGAATGACTCTCGGTCCACAGACAAGATGCTGCATGGTTTGGACAGTCATAATACAAGTAACCTATTACTGGGAACGGAACGGATATGTCAGCAATAGTCCAGTAAGCAAGTAACGCGGCTTCAGGAGACCCTCTGTTTTTAGAGGAATTTTTATTTCCCTGAAACATTTATTTATTTTTATTCTTTTTATTGTCTTTTGATTGGACAATGCCTAGTTTGGAGCAGACTTCATCCAAATCCAATTCAAAGAAATGACATGCACTTTTTTTTTTTTTTTTTTTTATTTTTTATTCCACCGAGCATTATTCAAAACCTCTTCAGGACAAAAAAATGCTCAAAAATACCCCTTGTATGAACATCAAAGATGGTTTCCCATAGAAGTGGGATAAGTAAGAGTTTTCCATGTGTTTTTTTAAGCCATTTTGAGGAGGATTTTGGATCAGATGCCCTTATAGAAAAAAAAACAAAAAACACTGTGAACATTTCCCAAAAAGAAGCTTCTTTTACATTTACCGTGTTTTTGCGGCCCCAATAGATCTCTTTGGGGCCGTAAAATTGGCCGGCAATAATCCCACAGTGTACCGTGTGCCATACGGCCGAGAGGGTCGTATTTGCGGCTGTGAAAAAAGATCGAGCCTGCTCGATCTTTTTCACGCCTTGCGGACACTGCCCCCATTGAAAATCAATGGGGCTGCAAAAACAACAGATGTTTGTTTTTGCTGTGCACCGTCACTTCCAATTTTGCGGAACGCCTGTTTTTTTCCCCAATACTTTTTCCATATTATTGGAAACCTGAAAAACGGCTATCCGCAAGTTTTTTGCGGTCCGTTATTGCGGCAGACCGTGAAAAATGCGGCAATACGGCCCGCAATAACGGTGTAAAAGAACCCTAACCTGCACTACCTTTTATCTGATGTACCATACAAACAGAGGCTAAGACACCAATTTTTCAGAGTGCCTCTTCAAGTCAGTCGGTGTAAACTGGACCAACTCCAACTCCTAAAATATTTAATATATTGGGTACAGTAGCACAATGCAGGACGTGCTGTAAATGTTTTCATAATAATTTGGGAAAGTTATGAAAACGTCCTATAAATGTCTGTTTTGTTCCTGATCTAAGGATCTCTGCTTTTAGGGGACGTGAATCTGTGCTGCACTTTATGCTCAGTGGGGCCAGTGCTGTGGGGTTAGGGGTCAGGGAAATTGGCTTACCACTCTACAGTCCTGGTTAGGATCACGACTACTAGCAACCAGCTTACTGTCACTAGATCAGTGATTGTAACTATGGATACTGAAGGTCCTGCAATGCCTACACATCAGGAAAGAGACAAAGTGAATCAGAAGAACTATACCACATTTCTAATTGGAGGTACTTGCTAATATTTTTACACCTACTACAGATTGGGATAGGATTTTGGAGATGGGAATTACCCCTTTAATGCTTATTAAGTTGGATGTTCAACTTTATAATAGCATATTAGGCTCTTGATCCGCCAGCTGTACAGTCTACTTCAAAAGAAGTCCCTCAAATGTTTTCTTCACACTAGCGTTTCCTGGAGCTGCGGAGAGATGCGCACGGCCGCTGTGAAGCTCTGCCCACGCCCCCACCTCCGGTCAGCTCCACCTATGAGCGCATGACGCTGCATGCGACCCGCGTACCCTATCTTTAGCATTGGGGACGCAGACTGTGCGCAGGTAAGCGTTTGCCAGCACATGCGTCCTTTTGGCGGTGCACCGACCCGCGCCAAACGCACCGTGTTGCACTTTGGTGCGATTGGCGCACCGTCAAAAGAATGCATGCGCCGGCAAACGCATACCTGCGCACAGCCTGCGTCCCCAATGCTAAAGATAGGGTATGCAAGTCGCATGCAGCGTCATGTGCCCATAGGTGGAGCTGACCGGAGGAGGTGCGGTCATGGGCGGTGCTTCACGGCGGCCGTGTGCATCCCTCTGCAGCTCCAGGAAACGATAGTGTGAAAGTAGCCTTAAAGAGACTCTTAAGCGTGTGGTATAACATACAGTAGCTGTCATCTCAGATATCACCTATAACTTTTTAGATGTTGGAAGTGGATGAATAACATTGGCAACAATTGCGCTATTGCAGCTATTAGACTGTGTTCAGATGTTGTGTTTTTTGCTGCATATTTCTGCTGTTTTTTAATGAAAGTTATATTAATATCCGCTTTTTACAGTACCAGCAAAAGCTGTGAAATTTCGGAAATCGCTTGTTTTTTTTCCTGACTGAATTGGAAAACTGCTGCTTTTTTGAAAACTGCAGCGTGTCAGTTTTTGCAGCATTTTTCACCCATAGAAAACAATGAATAAGTGTAATAATGCTGCTATCAATTTTTGCAGTGTTTTTGGTGAAAAGAAAAACACAATTACAGCAGGATATGAAACCTATTTCTTTTATTAATTTTTTAGTACAATTTTATTTAGAGAAGTGTTTACAGAAACAATGCCTGACCATCTCTGTGCCCTACCAGTGTGTGAATGTGAACAATGTATTATCCACTCAGTGCTCTAGCAGTGTGTTAGGTAAACAATGCCCGACCAATTCATCTTCTCCCACTCTTTTACATTTGCAATTATGCATGTTTTTCATGAACTCATGTAACCTTAATTCATGGCTGTGCTTGAAAATCCACCTTTTTTGTTCAGAATAGTCAGTATTTTTTTCAAACCTAAAAAACTTTTTCCCTTAAATAATGGGATCAAATTGCCCTGTTTTCCAAAAATCGTGTATAGTTTCACATACGGTACATCTTTGCATTGGTGGCCTAACAACCTTTATTGCATATGCTTGCAAGGTGGAAGCAAAGCTGAACTTTAGGATCCTGAAATATGCAGCAAGAAAAGTGTTGAAAAGGCAGCAAAATCTGTGTTTTGTCTGCAGCATTTTTCTGCCAAGAGATCAGGCTTTTCTGCAGTAAAAAAACAACAACCTGTGAGCATAGCCTTGATTTGATTAAGTCAGTGCATGATTTTTCTAACAGCTGTGTCTTCCACAGGAACTGCGTCAATGCCACCCTGTCTTAGACCTCCTTCACACGTCCTGATATTTCCGGTACTGGAAAAACTTGTACCGGAAATATCCATGTCTGTGTGTGTCATACATTTGGCCAACCGTGTTCCGCATCAGTATCTCACGTACTGGCACCTGAGAAAAGCCAGCGCAATTCACGCTGTTCTCAGGCGCCAAGTGCTGAAGACCGCTCACATCATTGTTGCCTTCTCTCCCTGCGATCAACATGAGCAGGGGACACTGTTGAGATTTGTATTCAGCCCTCACTGTCTACATTGAGTTTAAAATGAAGAATATAATTTAAAAAACACATTATACTTACCTCAACACCTAATCCCCTGAAGCCATTGTCCTCTGTAAAGAAAAAAAAAAAAAAAATCCCTCACCTGAAATTGAAGGAATCCATAGTGTCCCACGCTGTAATCCATCTGTGGGACATTTGCTTATCAGCATGAGCTACGATTGGTAGTTTTTTTTTTTTTGGTTATTTGCAGTGATTTATATTAAAACTAATTAATTTTTTTTGCGTAAATAAATATCTTTCTCAAATTTTTTTTTTGTACTTTTTTTTTTTTTTTTCTTGTCCAGCAAACTCTTATAAATGTCCTCTTTTTTATTTCCCTACAGCGATTGGTTTCGCGCTCTCTAGGTGTAAATCCTGATGATCTATCTGATCCAGTGAAAGTAACAATACCTCGCTATGTTCTTTGTGGACAAGGAAAAGATGAACACTATGAGTTTGAAATAAAGGTAATTGTAACTGTTGTGTTCATCCTTATAAATCATTATCATTTTTGTATAAATCGGCATGTAATTATGTAATCTATTGTATGTTTAGAGAAAACGTGTAATCTTTCCTTCAAACAAAATTTGCCTTTTTTCCAAGTGTAAAGGCTTTGTTCCATTTGCACAACAGCAGCAGATATTGATTCACAATGAGCATAGCTTCATAACGGTACAGGTTGATTTAAAATAGGTGTGATTGACCTTGGAGTTGCATTGTGTTTTTTCAGTGTTCCCTTAATTTTTTTGAGCAATGTATATATGTTAGGCGCAACATTTCTTGCTGAACTACATCAAATACTTCGTTACAGTTCCCTAATGAGTGGTGGTCGTTTTTTCTTGTGTTAATAGACACATTCTTAAAGTTTAAACTTATAACTATTATTGTTTTCCTACTTTGGTTGCTGTGAAATTCTTATTTAGTTTTTTTTTTTATTCTAGTCTGGTCATGTAATAACATAGGTTATTGCTTGAGTGGCATACTGACCCAATGGAGGTGGAACCCCATTGTGTTAAAGGGAACCTGTCATGTTGAAAATGGTATCTGATTTGCAGGCAGGAGGTTATAGAGAAGGAAGAGCTTATCAGATTTATATACACACTTGGAAGGAACATTTTCAGTAAACTTTGCACGTTATTAATTGAAATCGTTGGTGCTTCTATGCATAGAGTCCAGTGGATGGTCAATAACGCTTTTAACCTGCACGAGCACAGTATGTAAAATAGGGGTCAGGTCACTGAAAATGCAGTGACCTGTCATTTAAGCCTACAAGGGTTATGATGAGGCCACAGCACCACATAAAGCCAGAAGCACGAGAATCTCATTAACGGAAGACGGCAAGTAAAGATTAAACAACAACCACAAAACGGATTTCATCACCAGGTATCATTTTAACCAGTGTAACAGCGCCAGCTAAGTAGTTGGCAAAACACTGATGACCGGCTCGCTTTAATCATTGATCAGCCTTTTTAATATATTACATTACCTTACTTGCTTCCATATATCTTAAATACCATGCTGAAAATGCTGGCTTTTCTGCCTAGTTCATGCTTTCTTACTAGTTGACTTGAACTACAGGTCTAGCTAAGATCTCTGCTCCATGAGTTTCTGTGCTCCCATCAACCCCATGGCCAGACACTACTCCCTTTGTGAGCCAGGGGGAAGGGTAGCAGATAACCTCACTCTTTAAAGAAAATATGCCACCAGAAAAGATGACTAACAGCAGGCCCCAATTCAGAGTGAGTGTTAGGCAGTGCCAGGGGAAATGGTAGAGCCGCCGCTCTCTCTAATCAAAGCGGTGACTGAACCTGCGCTGGCGCTGCCATTGTGGCTGAAATCCAAACGCTGCCGCAGGGAATTAAGTTCATTTTCTCACCATAGCGACTAGTTAAATGAGGGCATTTGGCAAGTTAATAACGCTTTTAACCTGCAGATTAACCGCATATCTGCCGGTTAATAGCATTTTTTTTCTGGTGACTGGTTCCCTTTAAGGGCAGGTGCAGACGACCATATTTTTGGTCCAAGTGCATTCCAACTCACACCAATATTATTTTATGGGTCTGTACACATGTCTGACTTTTTTCCTCAGAGTCTGTCCCAGCATGAATTATTTACATAAGATATTCGGATCGCACTAAGCCATACAAGTCAGTGAATCTGTGGAAAGCATTGCAACTCAGATGGATGACATCAGTGTGGTGCAATTTTCAGAGACTGACAAGATGGAGATTCCCCCTCCCCCCCCCATTCTCTTGTCATCCGAGAAAACTAGATTACACAGATCAGAGTCTGATTATTATAACCAGACCAATTTTCTCAGGTTAGAGAAAATATGGTTGTGCGACCCTAGCCTAAGTCTAGACCTGCAGTATAAATCCGCTACTAAGGTTAGTTTCACACTAGCGTTCTTGGGCGCAGCGCAGGGCCGTCACTAAGCCCCACCCTGGCCACGCCCCTCCAGTCAGTTCCTCCTCTGATCGCATGAGGCTTGTCTGATTTTGCTGGCGCTGCGCCCAGAGCACAAACATGCAACATAGCGCCAGCAAAATCAGACCAGCGCACGATCAGCGTATCCAACACTAAATATAGGATACGCTGATCGCATGCAGCCTCCTGCGATCAGAGGAGGAACTGACCGGAGGGGGCGCAGCCGGGGATGGGGCTTAGCGGCGGCCCTGCGCTGCGCACAAGAACGCTAGTGTGAAACTAGCTTAAGACACAATTAACTAGGCAGACAAGCCAGGACTTTCAGCTTGGTATTAAATTTAGAAGGAAGCAAAATTAGGTGCCAGCTATGTTTTTCTCTGAAATGCTTTGGTGTTTCAGAGAAAGCATAGATTGAAATGCTGGACAGGAGCTAAAAGGTCTCTCCCAGTAACCTAGAGTGGAGTGGAAGAAAGTAGACAAGGGCGATGCAGAACTAGTCACGTTCCTCCTTATTGTCCCTAGGCGTCTCTTCGATCTGTTTTCTCTGAAACGCCGGGTGTTTCAGGAAAAAATATACCTGACTGCGATCGTACAGCCAGACTCTGATCCATGCTGCCCTTAGGCACCATAAATCTAGTAACAGGTTCCTTTTAATGCTAAATTTCCACACTTTTGAATTTTAATTGATTCTGTGAAGTAATTTACTTTTTCTTCACCTGGGTTACACTAATAGATTTCCATCTCAGAGGAGAGCTGATATCTCAGGGAACTCAAATCTGAAAAGAAGCCATTTTAATGAGTTGTCTTGTATTAAGCCCCCATCACACACAGCGATCTCGCTAGCGAGATCGCTGCTGAGTCACAAGTTTTGTGACGCAACAGCGATCTCACCAGCGAGATCGCTGTGTGTGACAGGTATCAGCGACCGGCCCCCTTGCCGGGTATCGCTGATCGTGCTCGAATGCCCTGGACTTTTTTTGGATCGTTGGTCTCCCGCTGGTCAGCACGCATCGCTGCGTGTGGCAGGCGGGAGAACAGTGAGCTCCCAGCTCGTATCCAAGGTAAACAGCGGGTTTCTAAGCGCCGCGCGGCGCTTAGAAATCCTCTGTGTACCTTAGATACCAGCACACTGATACAGGGAGCTGGTAACCAAGGTAAACAGCGGGTGTCTAAGTGCCGCGTGGCGCTTAGAAACCTGTTTACCTTGGTTACCAGCTCCCTGCACCAGCGCGCTGGTATCTAAGGTACACAGCGACGCGAGCGCTCGGCGTTGCTGGTTCTGATCGCTGGTGAAGCTGCCTGTTTCGCAGCTCACCAGCGATCATGTAGCGACACACCAGCGATTCTGACAAGTTCATATCATTGTCAGGATCGCTGGTGAGTCGCTGTGTGTGACGAGGCCCTTAGACTAAAATGTTGTCTTCCTAAAACAGTGTCGTCTAGTCATGGGTATTGACGTCATTATTGAACCTAAGCAGCAGTCCCACACCCAATCCGCGGGCCCTTTCAGCTCTTGGTTTTTGATAGAATTCGGTCATGTTTTTCTAATCTATTCAATGACTAATCATTGGAAGATTTGCCCCAACAATCTCATTTAAGCTTGTATACTACTTATGAATTCAGTATTAATAACGGGAAGTTGTACTATTTGTACCTTTGTCTTCTGCAGATAATTGTCTTAGAAGAAACTTGGACAGTTTTCAGAAGATATAGCCGATTCAGAGAAATGCATAAAACATTCAAGTTAAAGTACCCCGAGGTACAGTATCTTTTATAAACGTTGTATCTTTTGCTTTTTAATGTGCATTTTGGAGAATGGAGGTTTCTGTACCTTGGGTACACAGATCCATTTCTTGATGTACATTTACCAGTATTTTAGTTATAAAGTACCGTATTTACTCGTGTATAAGCCGAGTTTTTCAGCACACTTTTTTGTGCTGAAAATGCCCCCCTCGGCTTATACACGATTCATTGTCCCAGAAAGACGTCGGGGAAGGGGGATCGGCAGAGCAGCGGGTCATAGGAGGCAGGAGTTGGCTGCTGTGGCTAATGCCTGTGCCCACTGCTAAAGAGTGAATATTCATTTCCCATAGCGCGCACAGTAAGGGTATGTGCACACGTTGCAGACTTACCTGCAGAATTTTCTGCACGGAATCTGCATTTCTTGGCAGAATCCGCAGGTCAAAATCCGCGCTTTTTTTGCGAATTTTGTGTGATTTTCCTGCGGACTCTTTGCGGATTGGCATGCGTTTTTACCCCAGTGGATTTCTATAATGGAATGGGTGTAAGAACGCGTGCGGATCCGCAAAAAGAATTGACATGCTACTTAAAATAAACCACTGTGGATTCCTTGAGGAATATTCCACAGCATGTGCACAGCATTTTATTTTCTCCTTTGATTTACATTGTACTGTAAATAACTTGCGGATCTGCAGCGATTCCAAACAGAAAATCCGCTGCGGATCCTTAGCAAATCTGCATCATGTTCACATACCCTTACACTCGCAGCCGCCAGCTTCCAGCACACATCCTACTTGCCTTCCCTGCACACCCTCACTGCATCTCTTCATTCTAGCTGCAGCAGCTCTTCCTGTCAAGCAAAAACATGTTCAACACCTGCCGTCTGTTCTGTGTATTCTCCAAAAAAAGAATTTGCTTCCCAATGGAATGACTGGCAAAATTCACTCTTTGACAGTTCAGTTTTGGTTCCCCTTTAAGGGGTCATCCTGGGTGAAATTTTAAGAGTTGGCTGTATTATAAATATGTAAATGCAGAATTTGTACATAGGGGAGGATACTAAATGTATTGGTTTCTACAATGGAGATTTACTCCTCCCCCTTATACACAAATTTTCAACTTTTTCATACATCCCTGGGTAGTTTGGAAAAAAAAAAGGGATTTTTTTTTTTTTTTTTTGAAAAGTGTCTTTTTTTTTTTTTTTCTTTAAGTTAAAGCTTGTGCAAATTATTTTGACAGTATTGGATTATTGTACAGGTCACAGTAAATGCTACACGTGACAAAATCATTGTTTTGAAGTGTAGATATATAATCAATAGGATACATTGTAGTTTTGCAAAATGTTAGCTGCCAGTAATTTTTACTAAAAATATTAGGTTGACACAACTGCATAGCACAGTTTTACATTTAATGATGTAACATATAATGATACCATAATTGTATGATTCCTGGTGTTATTTTTAATGGTCTAGAGAGGTTTATGGCTTAATACTCAATCTCTGGTGGTGTAAGAAGGAGAAAGGATAAAATTTCCTCTCTGGGCTCAGACGAGGAAACACATACGGTACTGTGATCCATAAACCCCAACCAATATAAATAAAATATGAAATATAGACAATTTCGAAACCTCACATTAATACTTTCCTCCCTGTATTCCCATAATAATATGATCAAATATTTGACCAAATATATGTAGGAGGCTTTTTAGCAGAAACAAACATTTTAGACTTATATTTGTTGTTTTTTTTCTTTGGTGATTGACTGGGTCAGTGTCAGGGTATATGCACTCGAGATCCGTAAACACTTTGGGTTGGACACATGCTTGCGCCGTGTCCAACCCGCAACCGCCAGATATTACAGCATAGTGGATGGGATTTCAAGAAATATCATTCTCACTATGCGTCTAGAGACTCCCGTGGCTTACCCGCGGAGACGAACATGCGTGTTCCAGCATGTCAATTTCTCTTGCAGAGACTTTAGTCTCCTCAAGAGAAATTTCATCCATGCAATCTATTGGACACGGTGAATCCACACGGTTCAGTGAACACACACGGATTCACCTGCTTTTAATAGTAGCGATTTGGATGCAGCGAACATGTGCTGCGTCCAAAGCGCTGCCAGTTCCAGATCGTCGGCACATACCCTCAAAGATGAGACTGCTGCATTTTTCATGGTTCCCGCTAATTGCTAATAAGAAACTTTTACAAATTCAAGTTATTTCCAGGAAAACCTAACAAAACCTTAATCTAAACTAAGAAACCATCCTGAAACCATGAGAATAAGGAAAAATTGTCTAGCGGATTTTTGTACTCAGATTAGTTTTCATGGATGTTTTCAAGGGTAGTACGTAGGATCAATGCCTATGGGCCTAAGCTATCAAGCAGGGCACATTTTTAGTAACCAACCTCAAAAAATCATGTGCCATGAGTAGTCGTGATGCTGCTAGAAGAGGAGAGTAACTTGATGGATGATGGTTAGAGAAGGATGATTTTGTCCTAAAGAATTACAGCGTGAAGATACGAGATGTGCAGCATCTGACAATGGATACTGGAAGCCTGTGCTAGCATTTCTTCTGCGGTGTTGCTAGCAGTGTGTCAAGAGTGGGAGATGAGGGTTGCATTGACAATCCAACACAATGGGCAGAACTTGTAAATAACTCATGAAAGAATGAAGTTACATTAAAACCAAGCGCATCATTGTTTTTCTTGTGAAATTCTCAATAAGTTTGATGTGTCACATGACCCTCTTCCCATTAGAAAAAATAAAATTTGGATCCAAAATGACCGACTTCAGAATGGCCGCCATGGTCACCACCCATCTTGAAAAGTTCCCCTCCCCCCATATACTAATGCACCACAAACAGGAAGTTGATTTCACCAACCATTCCCATTTTATTTAGGTGTATCCATATAAATGACCCACCCTGTAGATGCAGTAGATTGGAACAACTTTAAAAAGGCATGAGAAGTTTTCTTCAATCGACCTTTATCTCAACAATTGTTTTAAAAATAGACCTTTAGAGCCGGAGGTAACCTCGGATCATCAAATTCATGACTAACGGCAGTGTTCGATACCCCAAAAATCTTACTCCAGCAGCGAGTGGAGTAGGATTTGTGGCATAAAGGTGTAGACTGCGCATCCGCTGCCCCTGATTCATGAATAGGTGTGCACCTCTTAGGTGCATCTGACTCTAGCTCGCCCCCTCATCAACACCAGCATGAACAACCCCGCTTTTAATGAATCCAGCCCTAGATGTCCAGAAACCTAATAGTGCTGATGTCTTTTTGAACCAAGTAGGATACCATGCACATTCTGCTAGAGAACTTTGTTTTACTAAGGTAGAGTGCATATAATCAAGAATGGGCAAAAAGATTTTGCCAGTAAACACTGGTTCTCCGTTTTTTATTACGCCTATGCCAAAAAAAAACTTATCCCACATTGGAACCATGAACGATGGCACCACTAGAGGAATGTGTAACCCTCTTATAATGAATAGAGTGGTAGTACTCATGATCTATCACCGCTCTGTACAGCAGGGTATCCTCAGAGTTCTCAGGATTGGTAGGGGCCATGATTGTTGGACCCTCCACCAGCGATCAGAGAGTTTTCTACTATCCCGTGGATAAGCGATAACTTTTATACTTGAGAACACCTCTTTATAGCACTCAAGGTTTATTAGCCTGTACTCGTTTTGCTCAAAAATGCTTCATCCAAAAGTCAATAGATTGGGGAATAGAGATATAATGTTAATGCAATCAACATGGTAAGACAGAAATGTGAGTGGGTAACAATTGGCCACATCTCTGAATGTCCATTTCATTTGCTTTGTGCTATCATAGAGACTGACACTCAGTCCCAGACTTTAAGGAGTAAGGAATATGTTGATGCATTCCCCACGCCCATGTTGCAGCATAGCAAAAATGTTTTCAATTTGGGAAAGATGGCAGCCATTTTAAAAAAAAAAAAAAAAAAAAAGAAAAAATCATCCACCTTTCTTGGAAACATCAGTCAAATTTTCACTGGATACATTATGATAATTCAAAGTTTAATTTAAAGGATATTATCATTTTGTCTTAGTCGAAATTTTTATTAAAGGAGTCTTGGGCAGCATTAAATTTAGTTATGCTCATTACAGTAATTGGTGTTTTACTCTTTTTAGAGAAAATATAGATGGAAAATGAGCCATGTACAGAGGAATGAATCCAGGCAGGAGAAAGAGTCCGCTGGGTGGCTCCTTCTGGGTGCTCATCATTCTTAGTTTGATTGACAGGTCCCTCCCCATGTGCAAACAGAGAGAAGACCTGGCAATGAATCACATCCCAATTGGAAGAAGGTAGTGGGAACCCTGTAGTCAACTCTTCTCTCCTCTCTTGGCTCATTTTTTGTGCTTTGCTTTCTTTGAAACCCCGGATGATAAAACAAAGCTTTTTGTATAGAGGGAGCCGGCCTGAATTTCATGCTGCCCAAGGATTGGACAGGTTCTCCTTACGTGAAAGTCGGATATGGAATTACAACTTGTATTGTGATTAAGCCATAACTTTTGTCTGTAAATAAGCTCCCTGTATTCAGGTGGCCTATCCATCCGGGTCACGGTACTACGGTAGCATATTCACACTGATCGGATTATGTTGGCTTAGTTACAGGTTACAATTAAGGAAAATACCGCTGGTTGAAGGAATTTTTTTGATGTGTGCAAGCTACTGTCACATCTCCCTTTATCTAGTGACTGCTGTCATCGAACTAACGTTGTCACTGTCAAAACAGTGTAAATATGATTTCCTCGCAAGTTTTGCCTTTTGCCGGCGAGCACCTGTGGCCTAATTATTTTGTATTTTTAAAATGTAATCTGCACGGCTGCCGCAAGCTTCTTTGCTAATCTGTCGCATTTAAACCAGATGAGTTCAAAACGCGTCAATGAATAGTAAGTGTCGGAAAGCCACACAGCCTATTTCGCATTTCTTTTCCCTTTTAAGTTTAGAAAAAGGTGATACTTTCAAGAATGAAATGTAAAACCGTTTTAGGCAGTTCTGTTAGATTCCTATAGATTAAAGTATCCAAAGTTTGGGAGAGGAATACGCCTGCTGAGCCGCCAGCAATATCTCGGCCTGTGTGGTTTCTATTTTCCTATCTAATCACTGAGCTCCTCGGCTAACAGATTCAAGTGTCAAATCACAGCAACGCGAGGCATTACTGAGAATGCTCGTCTCTCGAAGGAGACTCATTTCTCTATTTCCTAAGACGCAGCCAGTCTTGTAAGTAGATTTTGTTTCAGTTTATGTATGATTTAAAGGGTTCCTACACTTTCCCTAAACATTATGGTTTATTGTTTTTCATTACACTTAATATATATCCAGTAGTGCAAACACTTGTGTATTGTGGCTGTGTTGATCAGGTACATGTGTATATTCTGTATGAAAGTGCCATTTCCAGGTTCAATTTATAAATTGCTGATGATTATACAGGTGCTTCTCACAAAATCAGAATATCATCAAAAAGTTAATTTATTTCAGTTCTTCAATACAAAAAGTGAAGCTCATATATTATAGAGTCATTACAAACAGAGTGATCTATTTCAAGCTTTCTGTTAATGTTGTTGATTATGGCTTAAAACCCAAAAGTCATTATCTCAGTAAATTAGAATACTTTATAACACCAGCTTGAAAAATGATTTTAAAATCTGAAATGTTGGCCTACTGAAATATATATTCAGTAAATGCACTCAATACTTGGTCAGGGCTTCAGTGCCATCAATTCCTGCATCCATGCGGTGTGACATGGGAGGCGATCAGTCTGAGGCACTGCTGAGGGGTTCTGGAAGCCCAGGTTGCTTTTATAGCAGCCTTCAGCTCGTCTGCATTGTAGGGTCTGGTGTCTCTTATCTTCCTTTTGACAATACCCCATAGATTCTCTATGGGGTTAAGGTCAAGTGAGTTTGCTGGCCAATCAAGCACAGTGATACTGGTGTTTGCAAACCAGGTATTGGTACTTTTGGCAGTTTGGACAGGTGCCAAGTCCTGCTGGAGAATGAAATTTCCTTCTCCAAAAAGCTTGTCGGCAGAGGGAAGCAGGAAGTGCTCTAAAATTTCCTGGTAGACGGCAGCGCTGACTTTGGTCTTGATAAAACACAGTTACATCAGCAGATGACATGGCTCCCGAAACCATCACTGATTGTGGAAACTTCACACTAGACTTTAAGCAGCTTGGATTGTGGCCTCTCCACTCTTCCTCCAGACTCCAAATGAAATGCAAAATTTACTTTCATCTGAAAACAGCACATTGGACCACTGAGCAACAGTCCAGTTCCTTTTCTCCTTGGCCCAGGTAAGACACTTCTGGCGTTGTCTGTTGGTCATGAGTGGCTTCTCATTCATTCACCAGTAGTTTACAGCTGGGGCGGTCGCATTTAGCACCGCTCCGGTTGTAAACTGATTATTGCCCAGATATGGATTATGACGTGGGACAGCGCGAAAGACAGGTATGGTATATTGTTGGTTTATTATTTTATCTTTATTACAGGATATGGAGGGCGTCGCTTGGATTAGCAAAACTGTGTGGTGGCAAAACTGTGTGGTGTATGATTTCATTAAAATACTTTATTCTGGCTGTGTGTTTATTTAAACCTTTAACAACTATAGGGTTAGTAATGGATAGGTGTCTTATTGACACCTCTCCATTACTGAGCCATGGGCTTGATGTCACATTACAATAGAAGGGTGACATTAACTCTATTTGACACCACTACAGGGCAAGTGGGAAGAGCCGGGCAAATCTTCAGAATTGGCGCATCTAATAGATGCACCTTTTCTGGGCAGCTGCAGGTTGGGGGGGGGAAAGACCATATCCATGGCCCCTTACCAGCCCGAGACTACTAGCCCGCACCTGTGAGTTGGGCCTGGTTGGTTCAAAACATAGGGGGAACCTACGTCGGGTTTTTCATTCATTCTCCTCTGCTTGCACCGATCGTCAGCAGAGCAGGGGAGAATAAGAGCCTTGTTCAGTTCCCTGGTGGCCGTCCGTGCACACGGAGGACATCAGTGTGTGTTCTCCGTGTGCGGGACATTTTACTGTCCGTGGTGACTGCAAAAAAAACCCAGACATGTCCAGCATGTTTTGCCCATGGACACACGGTCTGTGGAAACACACTGGCAAGTGAATGGGTCTATGTGTGTATGTGCCTCCGGTTTGTGTGAAAACTGTAACCACACGTACCGGAGACATGGACGCGTGAAAGGGGCCTCAGATCACACCATCCGTCGTTGTATGAGCCAAATGTTTGGACTTCATGGGAAACTACCAAGGAAGACACCATTGTGGGAAAAAAAAAATCATAAAAAGCCAGACTGGAATTTGCAAAACTACATGTTGGCAAGCCACAAAGCTTCTGGGAGAATGTCCTATGGACAGATGAGACATACATGGAACTTTTAGGCAAGACACATCAGCTCTATGTTCACAGTGGGAAAAATGAAGCATATCACGAAAAGAACACTGTCCTACTGTGAAACATGGAGGAGGCTCTGTTATGTTCTGGGGCTGCTTTGCTGCATCTGGCACAGCGTGTCTAGAATCTGTGCAGGGTACAATGGAATCTCATGACTATCAAGGGATTCTAGAGAGAAATGTGCTGCCCAGTGTCAGAAAGCTTGGTCTCAGTTGCAGTTCATCGGTCTTGCAACAGGATAATGACCCAAAACACACAGCTAAAAACACCCAAGAAAGGCTAAGAGGAAAACATTGGACTATTCTGAAGTGGCCTTCTAAGATCCCTGGCCTAAATTCTATTGAGCATCTTTGGAAAGAGCTGAAACATGCCGTCTGGAAAAGGCAACATTCAAACACGAGACAACTGGAGCAGTTTGCTCTTGAGGAGTGGCCCAAAATACCTGTCGAGAGGTGCAGAAGTCTCGTTGACAGTTATAGGAATCGTTTGCAGTGATTTCCTCAAAAGGTTGTGCAACAAAATATTAAGTTAAGGGTACCATATTTTCTATCCAGGCCTATTTGATGATTTTAATTTTTTTTTTGTTTGTTTTAAATTCTGTGGAAGCATGGTTGAAAAGCAATGTCTGACTTTCATTTGTTCATTTTCTTACATTTTTGATTTACTTTTCTCAGATTCAAGTTATTTCTGTCACCATTGTGGGTTTTTCTGTCATTAAACGAGGGGTACCAACAATTTTGACCACGTGTGTAAGTTGAGAATACCTTTCTCCTTCGTCTCATTGGGGGACACAGAGACTGTGGGTGTGTGCTACTGCCGTCTGGAGGCTGACACTAGGCATACAAAAAACAAGTTAGCTCGTCCTCCTCCGCATACACCCTCGCCCCTATAGCGGGCGGAAACCAGTTTTTTGCTTAGTGTCTTTGGAGGCACACGCAGTCTGGTTTCTCCAGACTAGGTTTCTTTTTTCGGTTCTCACTATGAAGAGGAGATAGGGGCGACGGATCCTATAGAAAGGGTCCAATCTCCCCAAACCATCAACGGGCGAGCACGCGTTGAGCATCGCTCCGCGTATCCTTTCCCGCACCGAGGGACACCTCTGGGACTTTTCCCCAGACATCTATTTTTCGTGTTTGTTATTTTTTGAAGACGAGAAGGGGCAACGCATCCTATAGAAAGGATCCGATTTCCCCAAACCAGCAACGGGCGACTACGTGCGAGAGTCCCTCCACGTCTCCTCTCCCGCGACGTGGGACACTATGCCAGACTTAGCCCTGTCCACCCCTAGGTATGGAAACCATGGGCTTGCACACGGGCACAAGACTAGTCTGTGCGCCCCCACTGCTCCACCAACGCTTGACGGCGGTGCTGCACGGCGGCGGACGGTCCCTCTCCTCGCCCTACAGGGCAGACGGAGTTAGGGTGCCTGCACCGTCCAAGAAGGAGACTAGCAGGTGCGGAGGGCCCAGGGCGCAGAGGCCAGCAGAGGTCACCCCCCCCAAAACCCCCCCCAAACCCCCAATACCTGGGGCAGAGCGGGCAGTGGCTGCACAGGAGGTGGAGGAGAGGACGTCGCTGGGGCCCGGCGTTTGGACCCCAGGTGGGTAGCACCATTAATTTAGCCCGCGGCTTCGGCCTAGGCTGCGGGCGGAAGTAGGCGGCAGCGCTCCGGCCGCGTCTTTGGCGGCGTCGCTTCGGCGCCCCCCGTCCCCGGTATCGGCGTTACAGGATCCGGGGCGGGGGTATCGTAATTTAGGCCGCGGCTCCGGCCTGGTCCGCGGGCGGAAGTCCCGCCCCCAGCGCGGCGTCCGTCGGCGTCACTTCCGGCGCCGCCCCCCTCCTGGCAGGGCGGGCGCCGGATAAAATGGAGTCCCCGACGGCAGTCCGGGGTAGGCCGCAGGAAGCGCAGCTTACCGCACAAAGCGCGGCAGTCCCCGGAGACCGCCACCAACGCAGCTGGAGGGGCCTCCCACGGCAGGAGCCGGGAAAGGACTTACAGAGGGGTAAGTGTGACCCCGGCCTGATGGCCACGCTAGGGCATATACGGCTCCCCTCTCCTCCGCATTCGCCCTCCTTAAAAATATATATATATATAATCTATTTATCTATTTATTTTTCTGGCCTTTTCCAGCAGTATGTCTGGAAAAGGTAAAGCGCACACATCCTTCTATGCCGCATGCGTTTCCTGTGGGGTTAGATTCCCACGAGCGCAGACCAGTAAATTATCTGAAACCTGTGACACCGAACGCGCCCAGGAGCCCTCCCCCGCAGCAGAGCCCAGGGGTCCGGAACCCCCAGAGTGGGCGGTATCCCTCTCTCGGTCTATGGTATCATTAACAAAGGCAATTGAGACCCTTCAGGCCCCGGATAGGGGTAGAGATGACGGCTCGCCTGGTTGGGAGGGTTCTGCCTCCTCACATGAGCCGCCGGCCTGCAGGGGCCGCACTCTCTCTAGGCAGGCACATAGGAAGAGAACCCATACTGTGTCGCCAGGCCCCTCCGGTGCTTCAGCATCTGCGAGTGTGGCATCACGCTCGCCGTCACCCCTTTCAGGGAGCGAGCAGAGCTCAGTAGAGGATGTGGAAGAATCCTTGGACCTGGACACCCCAGGGTGCCGGGAGACGGTGGACAGTCTCATTGAGGCTGTCAACCAGACTGGGTATTGATGATGAGGTCACCCTAACCGCAGGGCATAAGGTGTCTTTTAAAAAGGCCCGGAAACGCGGAGAGTGTTCAGCACTCATCCTGAGTTCGAGGATATAGTGCAGCGGCACCGGGAACGGCCAGACAAGTGTTTTTCGGGACAGAAGACGCTAGGATCAAGATATCCATTTGCGCCAGAGCTCTGTAAAAAATGGGCAGAGTCTCCGGCGGTGGATCCCCCGGTATCCCGCCTGGCCTCAAGATCCCTGTTATCAGTGCCTAGTGGTTCGGCCATCAAGGATCCCACGGATCGGCTCATAGAGGGATTAGCGCGCTCGGTGTACGAAGCATCAGGATCAGCGCTCTTCCCTTCCTTTGCGGCAACATGGGTAGCCAAAGCCATGATGTCCTGGTCGGACTCTTTAAATGAGATCCTGCAGGATAGGGAGTTGCCAGCAGAGGTGGCCGAGATAACAAGTCAGATCGCAATGGCGGGTGACTATCTAATTAATGCATCCTTGGATGCAGCTAATAGCGCAGCACTTGCAGCAGCAAACGCAATCGCCATTAGGAGAGCCTTGTGGTTAAGGCTGTGGCGGGCTGATTCGGTGTCTAAAAAATCCTTGACTTCCCTGCCCTTTCAGGGTAACCGACTATTTGGGGAAGAATTGGATAGACTCATTTCGGACGCAACAGGGGGTAAAAGTAGTTTTCTCCCACAACAGAAAACAAGGACGCCATTTCGTCAGCCTCAGGCGCGTTTTCGGGCATTTCGCGCCCCCGCGTGGACGGCAACGACCAGTACCCCCGCTCCTGCGCGCTATAACCATGACAAAGAGCGTCAGGTCATCTACAGGACCAACCCGCTGGGTAGGATGCGAGGGCGTCCGCCCAGATCAAGGGGGGCCAGGTCCCAGAGGCCCTCTACAAAATGACTCGAGAAGTGCGGTACCCGAGGACAGCAGGATTGGCGGTCGTCTGCGCCGGTTCTGTCACATATGGGCTGCGGTGGCACGCGACGCATGGGTGACGGAGCTGATATCTTCCGGGTACAAGATAGAGTTTATAAAACGTCCGCCAACACGATTTTTTCCCTCCCGGCTTCCCAAGTCAAGGTCTCGGGCAGAGGCATTACGGGGGGCCATCGAAGTGCTGCAGCACAAAGGGGTCATCGTTCCGGTGCCAAGGAGCGAAAGAACCCAAAGGTTTTATTCCAACCTGTTCGCAGTGCCCAAAAAGGATGGAGCGGTAAGGCCGGTTCTGGACCTAAAGCTACTAAACAGGTTCATCAGGGTCAGGCATTTTCGCATGGAGTCCCTCCGGTCGGTTATATCCTCCATGGAGAAGGGAGAATACCTGGCCTCAATCGATGTTCATCCCTATTTTTCCCCCGCATCAGAGATTCCTACGGTTTGCGGTCGAGGGACGGCACTTCCAGTTTGTGGCGCTGCCTTTCGGTTTGGCCACGGCCCCCAGAATATTCACGAAGGTGATGGCGGTCGCCATGGCCACTCTTCATTCCCGGGGCATTGTGGTGTTGCCATACCTTGACTACCTTCTGGTAAAGGGCCCGTCCCGTCCAGCGTGCGAGGAGAGTGTCACCATCACACTAGATACCTTGTCTCGTCTAGGATGGATGATCAACAGGAAGAAATCATTCCTCACGCCGGCCCAGAGGATTGTTTTCCTAGGGATGATATTCGATACCTCCCAGGGATTGGTAATTCTCCCTCAGGACAAGGCTCGGGCACTCCGACAGGGAGCTCGAAGACTTCAACAGCCAGGCCTCCATACTATCCGATTCGGGATGGGGGTCCTGGGCAGGATGGTGGCAGCGATGGAAGCAATCCCGTTTGCTCAGTTTCATCTCCGCCCCCTGCAGCATGCCCTGTTAGCGGCTTGGGACAGGAGCCCGTTCTCACTCGATCACCCGTGCAGGTTGTCCTCTCAGGTCCAACAGACTCTTCAATGGTGGACACGCGATCAGTTGCTTCTGCAGGGAAAGCCCTTTCCTCCGGATCATTGGTTAGTGATCACGACCGATGCGAGTCTCTCCGGTTGGGGGGCAATCTTCCGCCACCACACGGCACAGGGGCAGTGGTCGCCTCAGGAAGCTCGTCTCCCTATCAATCTGTTGGAGATTCGAGCAATACGGTTGGCCTTGCAGCAGTTCCAACACGTGCTAGCAGGATACCCGATTCGGATTCAGTCGGACAACGCCACAGCAGTGGCGTACGTGAATCACCAGGGGGGCACACGCAGCAGGGCAACCATGCGCGAGGTGGGACATGTGCTCCGCTGGGCCGAGAGGAGCCACTCGATGATCTCAGCGGTTTACATTCCAGGCGTCGAGAATTGGGCAGCGGATTTCCTAAGCCGCCAGGACATCACGGCCGGGGAGTGGTCACTACATCCCGAGGTGTTCCAGCAGATTTGCCAGCGCTGGGGAACGCCAGACGTGGACTTGATGGCCTCCAGGATGAACGCCAAAGTGGGCGTGTTTGTCGCCCGGTCTCAGGATCCGCAAGCAGTCGCAGCGGACGCATTGGTGATACCCTGGAACCAATTTCGGCTCCCATACTTGTTCCCGCCGCTGCCACTTCTCCCCAGGGTTATCAGGAAGATCAAGACAGAGGGGGTTCCGGCAATTCTGCTGGCCCCGGATTGGCCCCGACGGGCATGGTACGCGGATCTGGTACAGCTCATCGCAGACGTACCATGGCGGCTACCGGAACGAACAGATTTACTGTCCCAGGGACCGATCTGCCACCCGAACTTAGGGGCCCTGCGTTTGACGGCGTGGCCATTGAATCTTGGGTGCTGACCCAGGCGGGGTTTTGGCGCCAGGTAGTCGTGACAATGGTAAGGGCCCGAAAGCCAGCCTCGGCAAGGATCTATTATAGCACTTGGAAGGTTTTCTTCCAGTGGTGTCGGGAACACGGGGTTCCGCCATTGTCCTTCTCTGTGCCCAACATACTGGCTTTCCTTCAGTCTGGCCTAGACGCAGGTTTGGCGCCAAGTTCCCTTAGAAGACAGATATCGGCCCTGTCGGTCCTGTTTCAGCGAAAGATCGCTACCAATTTGCAGGTCAAAACGTTCCTGCAGGGGGTCGTTCATTTAGTACCTCCCTTCAGAGCACCATTGGAGGCCTGGGATCTTAATCTGGTCCTGTCTGTACTACAGGAGGCTCCGTTTGAGCCACTACAGGATGTTTCATTGGCATATCTATCCAGAAAGGTTGTGTTCCTGGTAGCCATAACATCCATTAGGCGAGTATCGGAGTTGGGAGCGTTATCTTGTAGAGCCCCTTTCCTGACCTTTTTTAAGGACAAGGTAGTCCTTAGGCCTCCGCCACCTTTTTTACCAAAGGTGGTGTCCTCGTTCCATATTAATGAGGACATTGTGCCGCCTTCTTTCTGTCCAGCGCCAGTTCACAGGGTGGAAAAGGCGCTCCACACATTGGATCTGGTAAGAGCTCTCAGGAGATACGTGTCGAGGACAGCACCTTTCCGCCAGACGGATTCGTTGTTTGTGATCCCCGAAGGGCGCAGGAAGGGCCTCGCAGCCTCACGGTCAACCATAGCCAGATGGATTCGCCTAACCATTCAGGAGGCTTACCGTATTAGAGGCACGCCAGTTCCAGCTGGAGTAAGGGCGCACTCTACTCGGGCAGTGGGCGCCTCGTGGGCGTTTCGGCACCAGGCTTCGGCAGAACAGGTATGCAAGGCAGCAACCTGGGCCAGCCTGCACACTTTTTGTAAACATTACAGTGTGCATACTCAGGCTTCGTCAGATGCGAGCCTGGGCAGAAAAATTCTCCAAGCAGCAGTGGCACACCTTTAAACAGGAAAGCATGCGGCTTGGATCGGTGAGTGTTATCCCACCCAGGGACTGCTTTAGGACGTCCCACAGTCTCTGTGTCCCCCAATGAGACGAAGGAGAAACATGGATTTTTGTGAGTACTCACCGTAAAATCCTTTTCTCCGAGACGCTCATTGGGGGACACAGCACCCACCCTGATAGCCGGTTGGCTCATACTTATTATTTAACATATTTTCTTGTTTAAGACAGGGTGATCCCTTTTTTCAGACATATGATTTATTGCATTAAGGCTAATTTTTGTATGTCCTCCTACTGCTTTTGCACTAAACTGGTTTCCGCCCGCTATAGGGGCGAGGGTGTATGCGGTGGAGGAGGAGCTAACTTGTTTTTTGTATGCCTAGTGTCAGCCTCCAGACGGCAGTAGCACACACCCACAGTCTCTGTGTCCCCCAATGAGCGTCTCGGAGAAAAGGATTTTACGGTGAGTACTCACAAAAATCCATGTTTTAAATTTGCTTAGCTACACAAAAAAAATGACAATCTCAGAGGTTGTTTTGATCATTTTGTTTTTGAAAATTTGTACAGAAGAAACATCTGTTCATTGCAATAAAGGCTCTTGTGGGTTTTTTTTTCTTTTGGAAGGTCAGATGTTTTGATTTCATCTGCTACCATTCTATGTTCTTCTGCCATTTTTTTTTTTTTTTAAATATTGTGAGGTCTATAAAATTTAGAATCATAGAAGCATAGAATCGTAGAGTTGGAAGGAACCTCCTGGGCCATCTGGTCCAACCCCCTGCTCAAAGCAGGATTCGCAAAATCATCCCAGACAGATGTCTGTCCAGCCTCTGTTTGAAGACTTCTATTGAAGGAGAACTCACCACCTCTTGTGGCAGCCTGTTCCACTCATTGATCACTCTAACTGTCAAAAAGTTTTTTCTGATATCTAATCTGTCTCCTCCCATTCAATTTCATCCCATCGCTTCTAGTCTTTCCTTGTGCAAATGAGAATAAAGATGATCCTTCTACAATGTGACAGCCCACGAGATATTTGTAGACGGCTATTAAGTCTCCTCTCAGTCTTCTCTTCTGCAAACTAAACATTCCCAAATCCTGCAACATTTCCTCATAAGACAGGGTTTGCAGACCGGTCACCATTTACCATTTTTTGTTTAATCCCACTTTATAATTATTGGTATTTTTCGTTATGTGAATTCTTCAGGACTCCTATTTTTCTATTTCTTTGTTTCAGTTATATGTATTAATTCGACAATTACTGTTATGTGCGGTTGAATATTAATTATATACAGGATATGTTTTTCTCGTATTACCAAGTATTCATTTGTGATGGTAATACACAGGTTTGAACACGACTTAATTATTATCAGCGAGATTTGTGGTCTTACTGTGCAACGTGGCGATTATTAGTAATGTTACTGTTTTCTAATTGAAAGAAATTTCTAAGTTCAATAGAACGCTGTAACTTCTATGAAAAACAATGAAAAAGTCGACATGACGTCTCATCTCGGAATCACAATTATTCAGTAGCAGTATGTTTGCTGGAACTGGAATTATTTTTTTTATTCTCATCAAAGCCATAATTAACCTTTTGTATGTTTTCTGTGCTAGTTTATTTCTCTAACTTTTCATGGATTTGTAGTTTTTAGAGTTTTTTGTTTTCTGTATATATACCATAAATAGACTATTACCATGTCTTCATTTTTGTTAATAAGAAAGATCCTGATTCCTTTGGTGGTAAGCTTGCTGTTATATAATGACATACATGTGCTCAGCTTTGATCTAAAAAAATAAAAATCACAAATTGCCAAATGGCAAAGAATCCCTAACTCAGAGCCATAAAATTTTACTTTAAATGAATACTACTAAAGGAAATGTTAAAACTCGCAATGGTCAGTTTAATATAGGGGACAATAATTGAGGATAAGTATCGAGGAGGCTAAGGGCAATTTTTTAATTAGCAATAGTCTGTGAAGCAATGTTAGGGCAGTTTCACACGTCAGTGGCTCCGGTACGTGTAGTGACAGTTTTCTCACGTAGCGGAGACACTGACACACATAGACACATTCTAATGAATGTGTCTATGCAGATGTCAGCGTGTTTTTACTGACCATGTGTCCGTGTGCAAAATACGCTAACATGTCCATTTTTGTGCAACAGCACGGATCACACGGACCCATACAAGTCAATGGGTCCGTGTAAACACGTACCGCACACGGATGGCGTCCGTGTGCCGTCCGTGTGCGTTTTTAGGAGTCATAGGGTTAATATTGAAACCAATTATTTCACTACACGGATGGTACACACGGACAAACGGATAGCACACGGATGGCCTACGTATCCACACGGACACGGATAGCTCCGGTACCGGTTTTTCCGGTACTGGAATTATCTGGATGTGTGAAACCGCCCTTATGGCAATAGATATGGTGTATAGGTAGCGGCCGCACCTTGACCCATACGCCTGAAATTGAATACAGTATTGGGACTATGAGCACTTTCTGGGACGTGAGTCTAATTAATGGCATATTAGTGTCCCCCATGTTAAACTGACCAGTGCGAGTTTTAATATTTCCTTTAGTAGAATTGATTTTAAGTTAAATTTTATGGTCTTGAGTTAGGGATTATTTGCCTTTTGGCAATTTGTGATTTATATTTGTTACCCTACACTGACTCTGGACAGCAATTTTGTGTTTAACAACTTTGATCTAATGGGCAATGAAAAGAGCGTTCTTATAGCAAATTTACCTTGGTTCACACGTAGAGTATTTGGTCAGTGTTTTCGCCAGTATTTATTTATAAGCTAAAACCAGGAGAGGAACAATTAGAGGAAAAATATAATAGAAATACGTCACCACTTCTGTATTTATCACCCACTCCTGGTTTTGGCTTACAAATACTGATGTAAAATACTGACCAAATACTGAACGTGTGAATGTGGTCTTAGATTGCACTTGGCCGAACGACAATCTAACATTTACGGGAGCCTTTAAGGCCATGTGCACACGATGCATTTTTCCTGCGGATCCGCAGCGGATTTTACCGCGCAGAAACGCTGCAGATCCGCAAAGTGATTTACAGTACAATGTAAATCCATGCAAAAAAAAAAAAACGCTGTGCAGACGCTGCGTTTTTTTCCGCGCGGTACAAAAAATGCAGTATGTCACTTCTATTGTGGGGTTTTCCACCTGCTCCATTCTCCAAATCCGCAGGGGGAAAACCGCACATAAACCGCAATAAAAAAGGAAGAAATCCGCAGGAAAATTGCAGGTCATTTGACCTGCTGATTTCTTCAAATCTGCGCGGAAAAATCCACAGGAGGAAAATCTACGTGTGCACTTAGCCTAAGACTCATTCCCTTTTGTTTATCGGAAAACCCAAACAGTGTCCAAAATGGAGCTGTAGCAAAACAGTACCTGCTACTAGTAGGTGGCTGCCTATACTATTTAAAGCACCACTCCAGTGTTTTTTTTATTGTTGTTTTTTTAAATTTCAACACTGGTGTGGTGCCGATAATGTAAGTTCTCTGACCCTAGTAATAGAAGGGTCAGGGAATGCTAGTAAAACTTAGCTGCCTTCTTCAGCTTTTCCAAGCACCACGCCAATAAAAGATGAAGACAGCGGTTGGCATGTATAATAAGGGCAGGGAACATTCATTAGTGACATAACTGCAACCAAGAAATAAAAAAAATGGATTGGTGGAAAACAATAGTCAGCAACATATTGAAGACTTTTCTAAATTACCTGTATTAAAAATGGTAAAGCAAAAACTTTTTAAACTGACTGTGAAGGTTCTGATACTTTATCAAAAGTCAGACCATACTTCCAGGTTGTGGGATCTTGGCATGCCAAACAAAATCCCACAAAACTCTGGGGCCATATTTGTGGTTAGACTTCAAGATCTCACTGTTCGGACTAAACTAGAGCTGTTTGATGTTTACAACATCAGTTAGCGATTGCCAACTTCTTCAATGTTACCGATCAGTAACTTAAATTTAGTATAAGTGCTTGTTTTGTACAGTTAGAAAAGAGATTATTTTGTGACTGACTATTCATTTCTTAACGGGAACTTGTCACCAGGGTTTTACTACATAATCTCAGAATAGCATAATATTGGAATTGGAGGTATCTTTTCCTACAAAGTAACACTCAGTTTACTGGGTGCAGCAGTCGTGACAGTCAGTTTTTAGATGTAGCATTTAGAAAAGCTCGGAAAGCTGCCCCTACCAACGCCACAGTTATGTGTACATTGCCTATTGACAGTGAGCTGCTGATCACAGGAGGGAGTGTGGCCGGACCAGGGCTCATGTGAGCTATAATCCAGGCAATGATAGTGTCCTGGTGATAAAGCATTTATTGCATTGAAACAGCAGTCAGTCTAATAAGTGACACATCCCTGAAATCGATCATCAGATTACATAGCAAAAACCTGCTGAGATATTCCCTTTAATCCCTTCACGACATATGATGTATATATACGTCATTTGTCTTGTTTACCCCTTTAATGCTGTCTCTATCACTGATCCCACATCTTTCCATCAGCTGACATGTGCCCCTAACAGCTACGTATGGAATCTCGATCCACCCACAGCTGTTAACATCTTAAATGCCGCTGTCAATCTCTGACAGGTTTGCTGAGCGTAGATGGAAAAGATCACAGTCAAACTAGGACTTCATCACATTCTAACAGTCCTTCGCTACTTTCAAGGCTACACTCGCCACAGCAGAACAAACCTATTTCTCTCTCATATCCTCCCTGTCTCACAACATTAAACAGCTATTCAACACCTTTAATTCTCTCCTGTCCCCACAGTACCTTCTCCCTCTCCAATTATCTCAGCTGAAGACTTTGCCTCATTCTTCAAACAGAAGATTGATAACATCAGACAAAGCTTTGGCCTACAACCCTCAGAGTCCCTCCTACCCAGCTTCCTCCTACAAAACCAGCTTCTCGACCATTACAGAAGACAAACTTTCCGCCCTACTCTCGAGATCACATCTCGCCACCTGTGCACTTGACCCAATCCCATCCCACTTCATCCCTAACCTCACCACTGTCTTCATCCCAACCCTAACCCATCTCTTCAACCTATCACTAAGGCTAGTTTCACATTTGCGTTTGGACTCACAGCGGACGCTCACCGTGAAGCTCCGCCCCCTGCCGCACCTCCCCCGGTCAGCTTCCCCTATGGGCGCATGCCGTGGCATGCGGCCTGCGTACCCTATCTTTAGCATTGGGTACGCAGGCCGTGCGCAGTTATGCTTTTGCCGCCGCATACGTCCTTTTGACGGTGCGGCGACCGCACCAAAACGCAACGCAGGTCGCCGCACCGTCAAAACGACGCATGCGATGGCAAAAGCACACCTGCGCACGGCCTGCGTACCCAGTGCTAAAGATGGGGTACGCAGGCCGCATGCAGCGGCATGCTCCCATAGGCGGAGCTGACCGGAGGTGGCGCGGCAGGGGGCGGAGCTTCATGGCGAGCATCCGCTGCGCCTCCAAACGCAAATGAAAGTAGCCTAACTGGTGTTTTCCCCTCATGCTTCACACATGCCTCAATCACACCCATCCAGGGCAGCACGGTGGCTCAGTGGATAGCACTGCAACCTTGCAGTGCTGGAGTCCTGGGTTCGAATCCCACCAAGGACAACATCTGCAAGGAGTTTGTATTTTCTCCCCGTGTTTGCATGGGTTTCCTCTGGGTACTCCGGTTTCCTCCTACATTCCATTTTCAAATAACTTTATTGAAATTTTTAAAGATAACAGTAATATTTGCCATGACAATTAAATGTAGAGTTTACATTTATACAAATGACTAGGGAAGGAAAAGATAAGGGTTTCGGAGTGGGTTTTAAGTTGTTTTGTTAAGACAGACAAAGGGCAAAACAAAAGGAAGGGTAGGTAAGGGAATTTTCAAATATAACAGTCGTATTATACCTTAACATGTTACATGTAGAAGTAAGACTTAAAATTTAACAGTAATGTGATACCTTATTACAGTAAGAGGTACAATATACAGTACTATACTATAGTATGCTAAACTTAGCAGTTGACAACTAACCTAGTTTGTAGTTAGGGACCAAGTTGCTGAATAAATAAAACACTACAAATTAAGACATGAGAGAGAGCATAGGACTTTGTGTATCAGGGAGCAAAGTTGGACCAAGATTTCCATCTTCTAGTATAAGTAGCATAATAGTTGTTAGCAATAGCATGACTTTTTTCATAAGAGTCATGTAATACCATTTTATCAAGTATATCATTAACCTTGGGAACTGAGTCTTCTTTCCAAAGTGTAGCTATTGCATTTTTAGTTATCAAAAATAGATGGATAATTACGAGTTGGTGAGAAGGGTGAATAACGTCAAGATCTAATGAAAGCAGGGCCATTTGTGGTGTTAAAGTAATTTTTTTCTTATTAATTTTGCTAATTATTTCCGTAATTTCTGACCACAACGGCCTAATTTTAGGGCACTCCCAGAACATATGGAGCAAGTTACCTATAAATCCACAATTCCTCCAACAATCTGGGGATTTTCCTGGAAATATTCTGGCTAGTTTGAGAGGGGTAAAATACCACCTGGTGACTATTTTATAAAAGGATTCATGGAGAGAAGCACAAATGTTTGAAGAATATGTTACTTTAAAGGCTTTTCTCCATTGATCTTGAGTTATTGACATATTGAGGTCTTTCTCCCAAGCAATCATATGTAAAGTTTTTTCACATTTAATGTTCAAACTCAAGGAGTCATAAAGATTCCTTGACATCCAATGAATTTTGTTGTTTGGGTTACATAAAAGCAAACAAGTCGACTCAGTTATAAATGTTTTTTTCCTCATAATTTTAAGAATATATTTTTTTAATAGGGAAAAAACTCAATCATGGATAGTGAATTTATATTGGCTTTTTAATTTTTCAACACTGACAAACTGTGTACCATCATGCAAGTCACCAACTTTCCTGATATTGACTCCTTTCCAAGATGTTGGAATCTCCTTTTCCATCAACATGCCAAAAATCTTTAAAGGAACATTTTTGATTTGTTGGTACTTAAATCCCCTTTTTATTTGGACATAAGGTTTGGCTAAACATTTCCAGGCAGATAATGTGGCCAGGATCGTTGTAGGAAAATACTTTACAGGATTAGAAGACACAAGATAGTCTAAAATTAACTTTGGAAGAGGTGAATCATTGTTGCAATATCTTTCAATATTCGTCCATATTGGTTCGTTTTCCTATTTAAACCAAGATAAGGATTGCCTGACTAGGTTCGCGTAATAATAGTTAATTATATTCGGCAGAGCCAAACCACCCTCCACTTTTCTTTTAGTAAGAATATTAAATGCTACCCTAGCTCTTTTCTGGTTCCATACAAATTTATTAATTACAGATTGTAATCATCTTAGATATTTTAAAGGGAAGACTAGAGGTATAGCCCTAAAAATATAGAGTATCTTGGGAAGCGAGAAAAGCTTGAACAGTACTATTCTCCCCACCCAAGAGATTTCAAATTTCGAGTCATGGTTTAGTTCAGATTGGGTATTCTTGATAATATTTTTCATATTTAACTCAACTGTTTTAGAGAAATCTCTGGTGATTGAAATGCCAAGATATACAATAAACTCTCTCTCCCATTCAAATTTAGTGTGTTCTTTTATTTAGTTTATATGATTTATTAAATTAAAGATTCTTCTAGTTCCATCACTAGTCTGACGACCCCCTATGAAGCCCAATTGATCTCTGTGGACAATAGTTGGCAAAAATTTTTTAAGTCGTATTGCTATTATTTTCGAAGAGATTTTTACGTCCGTATTAATCAATGATATAGGCCTGTAATTTTTAACTAGTTCTAAATCACCTTTGGGTTTGGGAATTAACAAAATGGTAGCTTGAAGCATTTCCATAGGAAACTCCCCAACCAAAGAGGCTTTATTGAATATCTGCGTTAAATACGGGGCCAAAATATTAGCAAAGGTCAAGTAGTATTCATTAGAGAAGCCGTCAGGACCAGGGGATTTTTTTTGGTTTTCAGAGTTTTTATAGTTTCTAGAACTTCAGGAACTGTGAAAGGCGCCTCAAGACAGGATAACTGTGCTTTAGAATTTTTGGGAAGGTTTAAATGTGAAAGAAAACCAGCTATATTTTGTTTATTGGGTTGATAAATATCTTGATTGGAGTTTAAATTGTATACGGAAGAATAGTATTCAGCAAATTATATTTGCAATATCTTTTGGGTGCTCTATCACCGAACCATGATGTTTGATTCTATGTATTCTATTTCTTACTCTGCTTATCTTAAATTTCTGAGCCATGAGTTTGGTTGGTTTGTTAAACGAAGAATAATAATTGGACTTCAGAATTCTTGCAAAATTTTCGTATTCATTAAAGAGAGCAGACCTTAGTTTAGTTCTTAATTTAAGAATATCTACATGTATATCTGGAGAGGGTAGGGGCAATTTTTTCTGAGTGTCTTCCTTATTTTTAAGGTCTAATTGGATCTTACCAATCTCCTCTCTAACTTGTTTTTTGTTTGAGTGAGCCATATATGTCTTTACTCCTCTAATTACTGCTTTATGTGCATTCCATATAGAAAATGGGCACATACCATCTATATAGTTTTCTGTAAAGTAATTGTTAATAGCCGTTTCAATTTCTTTTTTAAGAATAGGTTTATATAAGAGCAAGGGATTACATTTCCAAAGGAAATTGGGGCTCGCTGACCTTCCCAATGAAATTTCACATGAGATAGAATGGTCCAAAAAAGATCTAGGACAAATTTCCATTTTTTTAAATTTAGAGATAGAAAAGGAGTCAGTTAAAAGCAAATCTATTCTGGAAAATGTCTTGTGCGCATCTGAGTAATGAGTGTACTCTAAGGAAGATGTGTTTAGGCATCTGAAGACATCGAGATATTCGTGATTGTGAAGCCAATTTCTTAATTCCGGGAATAAAGATCTGGAAGGTGAAGTGGAATCTACCGAACTATTGGGGACAATGTTTAAATCTCCGATTAAGATGAGCGCTCCTTTTTTAATTTCCTGAATTTTGCTGTCCAAGTCATTAAAGAAACGCATCTGACCTTTGTTGGGTGCATAAATGTTTACTAGAGTGGTCAGTTGGTTTTCAATCAAGCAAACCAAAATCGGGTACCTTCCCTCAGAATCCGAATATTGATCGATAAGCTCAAATGATATAGAATTTTTGATTAAAATAATTACTCCAGCTTTTTTCTTTTCGTTTAAAGATTTAAATAAAAATGGAAAATTTTTGTTTTCTATTCTGGGGTGACCCTCTCTAGCCCACTTTACTTCCTGTAGACAAATTATATCCGCTTTACTGCTCTTGATCTCTCTCCACGTTAAATATCTCTTAACTGGACTGTTTAATCCCCTTACATTAAATGATAAAACCTTAACCATAACCTATGAAATAAAATAAAAGGAACAAATTACAACAAAATCAAAATCCGACCAAATCCGGAGAATCCAATACTTCTTGGATATGTCTCCTATATGGGAAAAGTTCGTGGCAAAGCTCTGAGAACCTCTGCATATTGAAATAAAGAAAGTTTCCATTTTTCCTGGCTTCAACCTGGTGTTTCGTTTCCTTTACTTAATGAAGAGATAAATGACATTCCATCCTGGGGAGAAAGTATTGTGATCATCCTGCCCCCATGGTTGATTAAAAGCTTCGTAGGGAAACCCCATCTATAGACCACACCTTTTTTCCTAAGCAACATGGTTATTTCGTTAAAATATTGCCTAGCTTTGGCAGTGTCTTTTGATAGGTCAGCAAAGATCTTTATATGATCGTACGGGGAGGGAAATAATTTTTTGGCTTTTATGTAGTTAAGAAATTTTTCTTTAGTAGCATAAAAGTGAAATCTCAATATAACATCTCTTGGAATCTCATCTGAAATGAATTTCGGGCAGGGAAGTCTATGTATTCTATCGATCATGAGTTCAATGTCTGGGACAGAGGGTAAAACCTTGTTTAATATCTCCCCACAAAATTTTTGAAGATTATTTTGACCTATTTTTTCTGATACTCCTCTGAGTTTGATGTTATTACGTCTGCTGCGGTCCTCAAGATCTGCAACCTTGCTGCGCAGGAACTGTACTTCTTTTTGACTATCTGACTGCTGTTTTGCAAGGAGACAGATTTAATTTCCAGTGCCTCTATTTTTTTCTCATTTTTATCAATTCTGAGATTAAAGGAGTCTAATTTAGTTTGCAATGAGTTAGTTTGTTTATCTATTTTTGACTCGAAACTTCTATCTAAAGCCAGTATCAGATCTTTAATATATTGTTCCGATGCTCCTTTTTCTGAAGCCTGTATGTTACCCAACTCCTTTTGAGCATCAGAATCATAAGATGGTTGACTTTCATTTAACCTTTGCCTATTTTTTTCGGGACTTTGTGAGGGAGATGTTTCATAAAAGTCTTCCTCCGAATCAGAGGAGACTATTCTCCTTCCATATTTTTTCTCATCTCTTTTGGTCTTTTTTGAATTTAAAGGAGAAGATGTATCCATCTCAGCCTGGGCAATATCTTCCAATTCTTTAATCATCTGAGATGTTGTTTCCTTCTTGCGTCCATCTTTATAGCTAGATTTAAGGCTACCCTTCAAAGATTCGGAGGGAGGGCTGGTATTTTCAGTCGCATCAGTTTCCACTGGGTTATTTACCGAAACTAATTTGTTTGGGGATTTGTCCCTTTGGGGTTGTGATCTGGTATTTTTTTGACTCCCTTTTTTTTTTTTTTTTTATTATAAACCTAAAATTTAGCTATTTGAAAAAATATTTATTACAATATTAGCAAGTATTTTTGAAGTAGGTTATTATTAATCCTGAGTTTCAGATGAACAAAATGATAACAGATTACACCTTCAGGTGTGTATAATCAGTCAACCTCAAAAAAGCAAATTATAGCTTCTTAAAATTATAGATAGAGCACCAATGCAACATAAAGAAACCCTCGACACTTATAAAGAGGAGATCTGCTGAAGGGCAGGTGTCACAAAGAGTTACTTGTTTTACCAATTTTCTTATAAAATAACTGCGATATATGTTACTCAATTGCGACAACCTTAACCCAGCATCACAGCTCCGTTTGGTCTAAAATTATTATATGGTCTCCTCTTGTTTTATATGTAACACACCATTAGAAAAACAGTCCAAGAATTTCTTATGTCAGACACTTCCTATCCGAAGCACCTGTCAATCAAGCATCAGATCATGGAGTACCACGGCTAAAAACAAATGAGGATCCAGACAAGACGCCTATTTCTCTTTCCCCCATGACGGCACCACGGAGAGAGGGATCTGCCCTCAGGGACAGGAAACCTACAGATGAAAAAGGCGGTACCTCTCTCCCACATCAGTTGGTTTCCTGTCCCTGACGGGGAACCTACAGCACGTACCTGCAGTCGACGTGGGATGCCGGGGACCGAGCCAGTCCGGTGATAGGCAGCGGGGCTCCCTGCCTCGGCTGGGTCGAGGCCTTGCGCAGGCTCCCCCCGTAGCACCACCACGGAGGTCGGCGGGCCTTGAGGGTGAGTGGGGGAGAGGCAGCAAAGATCCGTGGACGAAGCCTGATCCCAGAAGAAAAGAAAAAAAAAAAAGGAGGTTGCTGTCTCCTTAAAAAGAGTGACGGCGGTCACTCAAGGAGAGCCCCTCCCCCGCCGAGCGCCAGACCCAGAGGATGGCGGCGGCCACCGGGACCGCAAAAAGTACAGGGGTCGTGGGCAGAACCTGGGAAGGGGTGGCGGCGGCCACCAGGAGCCGCAATGTATATGCCCGCAGGGCTTGCAGCGATGGGGGTGGCGGCGGCCACCAGGAGCCGCAAGGTATATGCCCGCAGGACTTGCAGCGATGGGGGTGGCGGCGGTCACCGCGGGCTGCTGAACGCCGGTACCGGATGCACGCGAGCGGGGAGGAGGCACCAGATTAAAAAAAAAAGTATATATTAAAGCCCAACTAAAAGAGGAGAGGCGATCATTATGAGTGGAAAGCCTCAGAAAGAGGAGACGTGGCAGCGATCCCTGAAGCAGGGGCGGCAGCCACGAGAACAACGCCAGCACGTCTCCTCGCAGCAGCGGTCATACAGGATCGTGGCGCAGCCAAAGCTCCACCATGGCAGCACAGCCAGAAGTGGATTCAGCAGTGGAAATAATCCCTACGCCCGAGACGGTACCTCTCGTTCCACAAGGGGGTGAGTGATCTCCGTGAAAGCCACTTGCTAGTGTGCGATTATTAATTTTTTTCTTCTCAGGGGCGCATATGCACAGCAAAATCCAAGCACATGGTATGTGCTATATGCACCGAGGAGCTGGCCCCTACATGGCAGATAAAGCTGTGCGCAGCATGCATAGAGCAGACTATACAGGAGGAATCTCAGAGGTTTGCTTCAGACCTCAAAACATTGATAAGGACCCAGGTAGAGGACGCCCTCAAGGGCGTTAGAACCACTAAGAAAAAACGTAGATCCAGGCATAGATCTCCAGAGTCCAGTGTTAGTAAATCAGGGAGTGAATCATCTAACTCGAGTTATTCATCATCCTCCCAGTCATCATCATCCTCAGAAGGGGAACGCAGCTGCTTCCCTATTGAGGAGAAGGACGCACTGGTAAAAGCCGTAAGGACAACTATGGGGCTGGTAGATGAACGCCCTAAAAAAACGGCGGAAGAGTTAATGTTCAGTGGACTGGAACAATAAAAACGGAGAGTTTTCCCAGTGAATGAAAAAATCCACTCTCTAATCAAACGAGAATGGAAAAAAACAGGCAAGAAAGCCCTCCTAACACCCAAGAGCAAATACCCTTTTGATGATCCGGCCTGCTCCCTATGGAGTAAAGCACCTAAACTGGATGTGGCGGTTGCAAAGGCTTCTAAAAAATTTGCCCTGCCTTTTGAAGATATGGGTACCCTGAAGGACCCAATGGATAAAAAGGCAGAAAACTTTTTGAAAAACGCTCTGGAAGCGGCAGGAGGGGGACTAAAGCCAGCCATAGCAGCCACATGCACGGCACGTGCCTTAATAGTTTGGTTAGACCACTTAGATTCCCAAATAAAAGAAAAAGTCCCAAGGGAAACAATACAAAGGCAGTTTCCATAATGAAGGGAGCAGCAGCTTTCCTGGCAGATGTGTCAGTAGACAACTAGGTTGGCGGCCAGAGCAGCCTCCTTCTCAAATGCCGCGAGACGCGCCTTATGGCTAAAATGCTGGCCGGGGGATCTGCAGACTAAAACCAAATTGTGCGCAATCCCATGTGAGGGAGAGTTCTTATTTGGCCCAACGTTAGACGACGTCTTGGAGAAGGCGGGGGACAAGAAAAAATCCTTTCCCGGTTTCCCTAATCAGGCATACAAACGGCCTTTTCGGAACAGGAGATTTATGCGGCGAAGACCCCCCAAAAGGGAACAGAGAAGGTTGGGAGGATAAAAGAAATAAGAACAAAGACTTTATGTTCAACAAGCCCCCCGATAACAAAAAGCCACAATGAAGGTGCTCCCCGGGTCGGGGGAAGATTGTCCTACTTCTTCCAGGCCTGGGAAAAAATATTCACGAGCCCGTGGATTCTGAACATAATAAAAGGACTGAGACTAAAATTCAATACCCTCCCCAACCATTTTTTTGTGATAACGCCCCAAAGGACATCACACGAGCAGCTGGCTCTGCAACAAGAGGTCGCGAACCTAAGGGAAAAGTGGGTACTACAAGAAGTCCCCTACCAGGACAGAGGCAAAGGTTTCTACTCCCCTCTCTTTCTCCGCAGAAAGCCAGACGGAACATACAGGGCCATAATAAATCTAAAGAGACTGAACAAGTTCCTGGAGATTCAGCGTTTCAAGATGGAAACAATAAAATCTTGTGTAAAATTGCTTCCCCCATCATGCTTCATGGCTGTATTAGACGTGAGAGACGCATACTACCATGTACCTATTCAGAGACCACAGGAAATACCTCAGGGTGGCGGTGACAATCCAGGGGGAGATAAAACATCAGTTCAGAGCTCTCCCCTTTGGGCTAGCTGTTGCCCCAAGAGTATTTACAAAGATAATGTCGGAAGTAATGGCCCACATAAGAGAGCAAAACATCCTGATAGTCCCATACCTGGACGATCTCTTAGTAGTAGGCGTCACCTTTCACCACTGCAAACAGTTGGACATGGTCATGGGATCTCTAGTGAATCTAGGATGGATGCTAAATTTGCCCAAATCCAGACTCGTACCAAGTCAGGTACAGGAATACTTGGGAATAATACTGGACTCAACCGATCAAAAATGTTATCTTCCACAGGCGAAGATTCAAAAGATGACACAGATGGTGTCACAAGTGATAGCTTCCCCAGTAACTACCCTGAGAAAGGCAATGTCTCTATTGGGGTCAATGACAGCTTGCATACCAGCAGTACAGTGGGCACAAAGCCGCACGTGAGTCTTACAGTGGGAAATATTAGACGCAGACGTTTCCCTACACGGGAATTTAGACAGGCGGTTAGACATCTCACCAAACACAATACACGCCTTAGCGTGGTGGACAGACCCAGCCAATCTAACCAAGGGGGTCCCTTGGGCGTTACCAACAACAAAAATCTTAACCACAGATGCAAGCCCGTGGGGGTGGGGTACACATCTAGACAGCCAGGTAGCGCAAGGGCCCTGGGCTCAAAAAAAGAGTCAGTTTCCTCAAACATGAAGGAGCTGCTGGCAGTGAAACTAGCTCTCGTTCATTTTCTAGACTCACTTCGCTCCCAACACACAAGGGTCTTCTTAGACAACCGGTTAGTGGTAGCATATCTAAACCACCAGGGGGGCACCAGGTCTCGAGCACTGATGGAAGTAACAAAGTCCATCTTACACCTAGCGGAACACAGTCTGGAATCCCTGACAGCCCTCCACATAAAAGGGTCGGAAAACCGAACAGCGGACTTCTTGAGCAGAACACGCCTAAAGCAGGGGGAGTGGGAACTAAGCCAGTCAGTCTTCAACCAGATTGTGAACCTCTGGGGCCGACCAGAGATAGACTTATTTGCAAACAGCCAGAACCGGAAATTGGAAGCCTTCTGCTCAATAGATCCCCGGGGGGGGCCCAGTAGCTCTAGATGCCTTCACAATTCCCTGGGATTACCATCTGGCTTACGCTTTCCCTCCAATATCTTATTCCCTTAGTACTGAGGAAAATACGGGGGGACAAAGCGATGGTAGTAGTAATAGCACCCTTCTGGCCCCGGAGAATATGGTTCCCCTGGCTGAGAAGAATGTCCGTAACAGACCCCTGTGTTCTGCCAGAATCTTCAGACCTGCTATCCCAGGGACCAGTGTATCACCCACACATAAAAAAACCTACACATGACAGCTTGGCTTTTGAGAGGGAACTCCTAAGCAATAGGGGCTTCTCATCAAACTTGGTAATCACGTTACTGCAAAGTAGAAAACCAATAACCACTATGGCATATGGGAAAGTATGGAAAAAATTCATATCAATATCAGATTCTGACCCAACGGGGGAGATCCCAATAGGAAAAATTCTGGAATTCCTACAGAAGGGGTTGGAAAAGGGACTAGCTACAAGCACCCTGAAAGTACAGGTGGCGGCGTTAGGGGCTTTGTATAATCATGACTTAGCCGGGAATCGGTGGGTTAGGAGGTTCATGAGGGCCGCAAGTAGATCTAGGCCGATCCCCCTACGTACCAACCCCCCTTGGGATCTAAACCTAGTGTTGAACGCACTAACCAGATCTCCCTTCGAACCCCTGGCGGAGGCTCCCTTAAAAATATTATCCCTTAAGACCTGCCTCCTCGTAACCTTAACTTCCGCCCGCCGCATTAGTGATATACAAGCTTTGTCGGCCTACTCACCCTTCACGCAAGTTCTGGATGATAGGGTAGTTCTTAGAACCGACCCAGCATATCTCCCCAAGGTGTCCTTACAGTTTCATAGGACCCAGGAAATCTCCCTACCCGCCTTCTGTCCCAATCCCAAAAACAAAACAGAGGAGGTATGGCACACTTTAGATGTAAAAAGATGCCTGGTCCAGTATTTAACAACCACAAGGGAGCTTAGGAAGGATAGGGCTCTGTTTGTCTGTTTTCAGGGTCCTCGAAAGGGTCAAAAAGCATCAAAGGCCACACTGGCGAGGTGGATAAGCGAGGCCATCACCCTATCCTACTCCTCCTGTGGGGCGGCCATCCCGGAGGACGTAAGGGCCTATTCAACCAGGGCACTGAGATCATCTTGGGCGGAGAAAGCCGGCGCTTCAATAGAACAGATATGTAGAGCTGCCACTTGGTCTTCCCCCTCTACATTTTTCAAACATTACCGTCTAGACTTGACCTCCTCTTCAGATCTCACCTTTGGGAAAAGGGTTCTGGAAGCGGTGGTCCCTCCCTAGATGTACAATCTTTGTAATTCTCTCCGTGGTGCCGTCATGGGGGAAAGAGAAAATCGTACTTACTTACCAATAACGGTATTTCTCTGATCCCATGACGGCACACACACAGGTGTGCACATTAGAGTGAGTTAGTTAGCTTTAGTACTTAGCCACACGGTGCCTCTATTAAGCTTAAGTTGAGTAATTTGATTAATTTTGGATTTTTTTATAACCATTTGAGTTGCAGCCTGAAGTTATGTGTAATGCTCTGTAAACCAACTGATGTGGGGGAGAGGTACCGCCTTTTTCATCTGTAGGTTTCCTGTCCCTGAGGGCGGATCCCTCTCTCCGTGGTGTCGTCATGGGATCAGAGAAATACCATTATCGGTAAGTAACTACGATTTTCTAAACCAGAGAACCAAATGTGTGCTACTCCGCAGATATTAATAAGTTTACGCTGACTTAGTAGATAGTATAGTCTCCCCAAAGATCTTTAAGCCCAGGTGAGCCCAGCACCTCAAAGACCACAGCAGTTTCAAGCACTCCCTCCAAGAAAAAAAATAAACCCACAGGCCACACCTATCACCCAAGCACCAGCTACTGTAAGTCACTGTACCACCTATAACTTTAAACTGGACCACCTCGGTGATACCAAGAATCCCAGTGTGTCAGGTGCCAAAATACTAAGAGGATTGAAGAAGATCAAGTTCTCCCTAAGTCCAAATCTGCAGGAGTGAACAGTGCTTCTAATAATGATTGGAGCTTACAAGAGCTCCTGTCAATCAAGCACCAACTTACAGCACAGAACCGCTAATGGTTTTAAATATGATCTAATTTGGATGACAGAAGGACCTCCAGAAGCCCCACCAACCAACAAGAACCAAGACAAACTACCCAAGAGGAAAAAGCAGTCAAAATTCCATAAAATACAAAAGTATACACAAACACAAAACACAGTACATAAAAATACATAAAAAATACATATATACCGAAATGGGTAATACCCAACCCATCAGTCTACCATAGGTAGATATATAATATCCCACATAGGTATAGATATAACCACACAAGAGATTCCAAAGACATCATCATGGATCCATCCGTCAGCCGACTTATGATTCCAAAAGAACCTCGGACCCTTCATAATCTCAAAGGACAATACGTCATGTTCGAATCACTAGAAAGATTAAAAAAATAGAAAATAAAAAATGCACATAAAGAAAAACACAAGACCACAAAGCTCATATTAAAGTACGTTGGATGAATTACAAGTATGGGGCATATGAAATGTTTTCATTTAATCCACGTGGATGGATGGTACCCAACGTCCAGATCCATCTGGTTTTGGACCTAGCCAGCCTATTAGACAATTTACCACCCCTTATATTGATGTTAAGAGCATCAATGCCCCTTATTCTTAAGAGTGTGGCATTACACTGGTGCAATTCCTTGAAATGCCTAGGTAGCGTCTTCAGGTTTGAATCATCAGTACAAGTGGCGGCTGACATTATACCCAGGACATGTTCCCTAGTACGTACCTTCAATTACCGTGTGGTCATGCCCACATAAATGAGCCCACACGGACAGGTAGCGTAATATATCACGTACCGAGTGGTACATGATATACGTTGCTTAATGGAAAATGTCCTGGTACCATCAGAATTGGTAAATGAAGTACTACGTTCAATATTAGGGCAGGCTATACACCTGCCACAGGGAAAGCAACCATGTCTAATCGGATGATCATCCAAAAAAGTATATGCTGGATGGTCAACATAATGACTGGCCACCAATTGGTCACGTAGGTTTTGATTTTTTCCGGATCCCACGTCAAAGTCAGCTTGATGTTAAGATCGTTGCCATTCAGAATGGATATAAATTGCAGGAGGTCGATGGAGCTGCCCTGAAAGATAAAGTAGATGTCGTCGATGTAACGCGCCCAAAAAGGGACACGTTCAATCAACCCCTGTTTATCAGACAGAAAGAGATCCCTCTCCCACAGCCCCAGGAAGAGATTGGCATAGGACGGCGCAAAGGCCGCACCCATGGCAGTCCCCTGGAGCTGCAAGTAGAAGGACCTCTTAAACACAAAAAAATTGTGTGTGAGAGTGAACTCTAAAAGCTCCAGGATGAGGTCCCTAAGTCCCATAGAAATGGTGGAGGTGGATAAATAAAATCGTACGGCACGTAGGCCGTCGATATGCTTGATGTTGGTATATAGGGACTCAACATCAACCGAAGCAAGAAGAGAATCACTCTCCAAGCAGAGTCCATCGACCTTCCGCAAGAGATCACCAGTGTCCTTAAGGAAGGAGGGCAAACTAGATACCAGCGGCTGAAGATGATGGTCAATCCATTTGTTGATGTTCTCAAGGAAATTCCCACGACCAGATATAATAGGTCTGCCCGGTGGTGATCTGATGTCCTTATGGATTTTGGGCAGGAGGTACAGTGTGGCTATAGTAGGTTCTTTTACGGTGAGTGCCGAAGCCAGCTCTTTGGTGACAATGCCGTTAATAACGGCCCTGTTGATGATCAAATCCAATTTGGCAGAAAAGGCCGAGAGGGGATTGTAAGTAAATTTTTTATAGCATACCGAATTATTTAATTGGCGGAATGCCTCTCTCTCGTACATTGCCGTAGGCCAAATCACCACATTGCCACCTTTGTCAGCTGGCTTCAGCACTACATCCGGAAGATTTTTGAGATACCTTAGCCTCACCCTTTCTTCCCTAGTCAGATTGTCACCTGCCATATTTGGGAATCTTCCTGAACTCATCAGTCACCACACGCACAAAAAGGTCTATGCTAGGGCATGATGTAAATGGGGGGAATTTCACAGATCTTGGACGAATGGATGGGGGAATCTTACCTCCCTCACCATCATGTTCAGCCGCCAGCACCTCCAAGGTTCTTATTGCCTCCTGCTCCTCTTCTGTGGGAAAAAGACACTGGAGATCATTATTAAAGAAATACCTTTTAAAGAGCAACGATCTGGCAAACAGGTTAAGATCTTTTACAGCTGTAAAGGTATCAAAACCAGAGGTGGGTGAAAAAGTAAAGCCTCTTTCCAATAGTGACAAATCAACCCTTGTGAGAACATGTTGACTAAGATTAATCACCTTATTATCCTTATGGTATGGTTCGGATTGATTCATTAAATGTCTTTTATAAGGATGGAACGAGTGGTCCCGTAACTTGCGGGGCCCACCAGTATCATAGGATGAGGTCGAGACTTGAGATCCATCAGATTGCCCACCTATGGAGGTAACTGAAGTGCTAGAGAATGAACGATGTAATTTAGGATTATTGCTATTTCTCCATAGGTAGACTTCTTTCATCTGATAATCTTTAACGTCCCTGTTGAATTTGGTCAGTTGGTTTTGCTGGATTTTTTTAACCACCATGTCCATAGATTTCTCTAGATCGGTTTCAAACGATTGGATTTTATCAGGAGAACAGCCCTTGCGGATCTCTTCATGACACAAATCAATAGATTTATCAAGCATCTCTATATTACCAGAGTAGAAATTAACCAAAAGTTGTAAATAGGTTAGAGAACACACATTAGATGCTTCCTCCCATTTTGTAATAAATGTGTCATCCTCAATGGAAAAAGTGGGGATGACTTTAACTCTCAAACCTCTGGGGATCATTTGATTTGCTATATATTTCTCCAGGAATAACCTGTTCCACCACAGTCTAGAACGTTTGAGGAGTAATGTTTTCATATGTTGCAATTTGGCATCCCAACTTGAATCAACCATCTGTGGAGCACTGCTCCCCCCAGAACCAAACACCTGGTCCACTTGATCGAGCCAGACTTTGTCTCTTGCTCGATAGTCCATCCCGTCCACAACCAGAATACCTGTGCATAACACAGTGAAAATGTAATAGAATAAATAGGTAGAAGACATAATAATGTGGAGGCCGGATAAGCAATGGTTAAACGGCCATAGAAAAATGATCAATAATATATATTGTATATCATGATCCACATATTAAGACTAACCAATAAAGGAACACTGCACATTTAATAGAAACTACCCTAGAGGAAAAAGCAGTCAAAATTCCATAAAATACAAATTTTATTAGATAATGTTTAAAAAATATTATAAGGACATACAGTGCATGTTTGGGGAGAGACAGGAAATATGACGACAACATGGTCAAAAGGACCAACCAAACTGCGAGCATAGCACCAGGAAAAAAATGTGTAGGATGTACGCAGATTACCAATAATCGGTCAGGGAAAAATGGCAACCATTAATATGGCAAGGAGTGTACAGAGACATCACCATGTAGCCAAAGGCTACTGCCCTTTCAAATAAAGGAATTCCCTGCCCATAAAGTGCACATAGCATACATAACCGATGCCCAGTAAAGCATCACAAATGGAAGCAAATAGCAATATTCCTATACCTGGAAGCAGTGGTGGCAGTGAGGTGGATCCAGTCCCCGACGCGCGTTTCGGAGTCAGAGGACTCCTTCCTCAGGGGGTGTTAGAGAGAGGTGCGACCACCGAGATTATATAGCGCGCGCCCGCCAGAGGCTGTCTGCGCGCACGAGATGCCCGCCCTGCGCCGACCGGATCCATGCCGTGACGTCACCGGAAACACGCGGGCCCACGTGATCCAGCACGTCAAGCAGGGAGCACAGGCGGCCGCGCGACGGACACCACGCATGCGCACAGACAGCGTCGGGCAGGAGCCGCCATACATACAAAGGGCAAGAGTATGGGCAAACAAAATATATAAGGGGAAATTAGGTACTACTTGTGTATACATAAATGAAACATGCCAACTATGCACTGCATAATATCAATACATAGAAAATAGTATATTGGCAAAGAACCAAGACAAGTCAGAATGAGAATGAGGAATGGTATCGATCTCACCAGCAGCTCCTGTCAATCAAGCGCCGGCTCCCGCAGCTCCAGATACCGCCGATGATTTTAGGTCAGGGAAAATCAGTGCCACAACGGATTGTGGCGTGTCAGGTGTCAATCTGTTCAGGAAGATGTCCCTGGTCCAGGAAAAAAAACTGCGCGTCGATCCGAGGCTCAGAGCGGATGCAATTACTGAAAAACCGCGGCGGTGTTAAATTGCCGATACTCAGCTGCTCCCGGAACCGCCAATGATTTTAGATAAGGGAAGATCCGTGCCACCACGGATCACAGCGTGCCAGGTGACCTTCTATTCAGGTGGGGCTCCCAGATCCAAGGAAAAAGGCTGCCCACCGATCTGAAGCTCCAGAAGCATGTAGTTCATCAAAAACTGCGGCGGGGTACTCACAGCCAACAAGCTGTCATTCAGGCGCCGGCTCCTGCAGCTCTCTGATACCGCCAATGATTTTATATTGGGACAGCTTGATTTTAGCCCGGATCTTTGTGTGCCTGGTATTAAACTGTGCAGGGGGGTCTCCCAAATCCTGGGAAACTGGCTCCCCACCACTCCAAAGCTCTGGGAACTCGGTGCACCCCAAAAACTGAAGCGGGATTGGGCTAAAAGCTAACAGCGTACCTGCATCGGAGGTCCTGCCTCTGCTCCCAATCCAGAGTGTTCACTGCTGAAGTCTTCTAGCAGGAGGTACCGAAACAGATCCGCTCCAAAAACAGACACTGTCCCACAGCTCAGCAGACGGTATTTGTATGGGAGTCCTCCTCCGCTACTCCAAGTCTGGGTAAAGATGACGCTGCTTACTGTTCCCCTCAGAGTCCTCTTGTAACCTCTGAAACTACGTGGAATATCACTATCTCCCCTCCAATTATGATCTTTCAAGAGACAGGATGGTATCTCTTCAGTCCGTTGGAGTCTCGGGGAGCAAGGAGGCTGCTGCCCACTGCAGCGTCGACGGAGACCTAGGCTTCAACTCCGCTTTCTCTGAGCAGGCCTCTCTCCTGCTCCCGGTCTTCTATGCAAAAGTGAAGTATATGAAGGACACCTCCAGACTCCAAAGAATGCCAAGAATCCAGAGAAAATTCTTCTGAAACTCGAAACCTTTTAAAAGTCTCTTCAAATCGTTGCTTTTCATGAAGCCCTCAGGAGCTCTGCGAAGGACGTCTTACTCCATCCAGCAGCAAGCCACGCCCCCCCTCCCACATTCCAAAGACATACTGATAGGGAATTTAGATTGTGAGTCCCATTGGGGACAGTGATGATGTGTGCAAAACTGTAAAGCGCCACAGAATGTTAGCGCTATATAAAAATAAAGATTATTATTATCCTTAAAAAGCACTCGCTTGACCCATCCTCTGTATCTAGCTATCGCCCTATATCACTTCTCCCCTATGCCGCAAAACTCCTTGAACAACATGTCCATTTCGAACTGTCCTCCCACCTCTCTTCCTCTTCGTCCGCTTGCAATCTGGCTTCTGACAGCGTCACTCCACTGAAACTGCCCTAACAAAAGTCACCAATGACTTACTGACTGCCTTTGACACAGTGGACCACTCTCTATTACTACCGACCCTCTCATCTCTTGGTATCACTGACTTGGCCCGATCTTGGATCGCATCACACTTAACAGACCAGACATTCAGTGACTCCCACTTACATACCACCTCCTCACCTCGCCCCCTATATGTCAAAGTCCCACAAGGTTCAGTCCTAGGGCCCCTGCTCTTCTCCATTTGCACCTTTTGGCATGGGACAGCTCATACAATCTCATGGCTTGCAGTTTCACCTCTGTGCTGATGACACACAGATCTACCTCTCTGGACCTGATAACACCTTCCTACTAACCAAAATTCCAGAATGTCTGTCCGCTATTTCATCCTTCTCCACTAGATTTCTAAAACTTAACATGGGCAAAACATAATTCATCATTTTTCTCCATCTCACTCGACTCCCCCAGCAGACCTATCCATTAAAGTAAATGGCTGCACACTCTCCCCAGTCCAACAAGCTCGATGCCTTGGGGTTATCCTCAACTCTGATCTCTCCTTCAAACCACATATCCAAGCCCTTTCCACTTCCTTTTTTTATTTTTGTTGGGCTCTTCATGAATGTGTTGTGATTGTCACACAGCCGCGATAGATGCAGCTGCAGCGCTGAACTGTACAACGGGAGCGCTCTAGGTATCCAGGTTACCGATGCATCTATTTGGGAAGCACTATAGCTATTCGGATAAGGACTTATCCGAAGCTATTCGCTGATTCCTAATCATTATCTGTTTCTAGAAGCCATCCTTTTTTCAACTTCAGCTTTTTTACAGATGGTGTTATGTTTGCATCAAGAATTTGCTGCAATTTCATTGAATCCATTCTTGATTGTACACATGAAAATTTTCTCGTGCCATTGGCTGCATCACCAACCCCAAAGCATGATTTATCCACCCCCATGCTTAATAATTGGTGAGATTTTCTTTTCCTAAAATTCTGTGCATTTTTTTCTCCACACATACCTTTGATCATTGTGGCCAAAGAGTTCTATTATAACCATTGGTTCGCAGGACTTGTTTCCAAAATGCATCGGGCTTATGTAGAAGTTTTTTAGCATACTAATGACGCTGAATTTTATGGTGAGTAGGAAGGAGAGGTTTCTTCTGATGACTCTTCTATGAAGGCCATATTTGTGCAGGTGTCTCTGAACCGTAGAACGATGTAACACAACTCATGGAATGCTAAATCTTTCTGAAGGTCTTTTGCAGTCAAGCGGGGATTTGTATTTGCCTCTCTAGCAATCATACGGACAGCTAACTGAAATTTTGCTTGGTCTTCCAGACCTTATCTTGACCTTCACTGTTTCTGTTAACTGCCATTTCTTAATTCCATTTGGAACTGAGGAATGGGCAACTTGAAAGCGATTTTCTATCTTTTTATAGCCGCCTTCTGCTTTGTGGGCTTCCACCATTTTTATTTTCAGAGTGATAGGCAGCTGGTTAGAAGAACCCATGGCTCCTGTTTTTTACACAATGTTAGAGGAGGCTGGGTTTTTATAAAGCTGTGATGTTAGCATCACCTTGCCTTTCATAGCGATGATGGTGATTAATCAATAACCTTAACAGGCTAATTAAGGTCTTTTTTGCCTAAAATCCGAAGGAAACTTATCTTTAATTTTAACACTTTTAAAAATAATTTCATCATCAATTTTCTTAACTGTTCACAATAAGAGTAATTTTGATTAGGGGTGCAAAAACTTTTAAATGCTACTGTACAATTAAGCAAGGTAAAGGAAGCAACAAACAACATCTGTAGAGGTTATATCTGAATGTACAGGATGGGATTTGTAGTGACGGGTCTATATCTTTTCTTTTGCGCTGATCTTTTTATCACTGTATGTTGCTACTGCTAGTATTCCTCCTCCCTATAATTGCCTAACACTCCACAGCAATTGTTATGACAGCTTTGGACAGCATGTCGCAATTGACTTGTTACACTGCAGGGAAGCACTGTACTGAGTAGTCATTGTTACATAGCTTTGGTATTTTAAGGGTTGTTGGTTATTTTAGCCGCTCCACATTCTTCGTTCTCCTAAGCGTTGGAATGACATGTACCAGTAATTCAGCATGTATAGCATTGCTGACATATCCTGAGGTCTGAGGCATGGCTGCCCCCGAAGGAAATGTGGCCTGTTGTTGCTGAATATAGTACAGTATATCTGTATAATGATGTTAAAGAGTTATTCCCACTATGGATAGCTCTTCCATTCTCTGTTGGACTGCTGAAAGTTTTTCTAGCAAAAGATTGTTGTGGTGTCCATGCACGGCTAATTCATTCCAACAGGGCATATCAGTGTCCCTTTCTCCAACTGCTTGAACCCCACCGGCATGGAATTTAACGCCTATCATTTGGATTCAGCTTGCAGATACCTAGAGGATCAAAGTAAAAAAGAGAGTAAATGAGTGAATAAAAGCAACACAGAGACATTTCTAGTTTCTAGTAAGTGTTTATCTCACCCCAGAGCTGGTCATACATTGCTCATTATTGGTCTGTAAAGGCTTTTATGCTTCTGCCTCTGAACATCTGCTAATGTGTGGGATGCACCATAGCGGCTAGCCTCCACCCACCAGCTCAGAAAACAGGAACTTGGAAATGGAGACTGCAGATAGAAAAGCTGGTGAAAAATGCAAGTCTTAAGTAGTAATATCCAAAAAATAGTGATATTCCTCATGCATACTCACAGAACAGCTTCTTCTGGATGAACGCTGTTCTATGTGTAGCTGATGTCAGGGGTGGACACAGATAGAAGAGGGCCCCTGTGCAAAAACAATGTATGGGCCTTTTGTAGTCCAATAGCTCATCATAATGCATCATTTTACCTGATTTAGAGATAGAATGGCCCTTACCTCTTTGCCCCTGTGTGCCTGCACAGATTATACCAATGATATGTCTGCCCCTGGCTAGTGTAACAAGAGATCCGTATGATTTTTACTGATGTGCGACGCACTGTTGTACCTGAGGACGAATTCCTGCTTCGTGTGTGTATTTTTTTTATCATTGTTCCAGTGCTGTATTGAGATTCCATGGTAGAGTTCACTAAATCCTTTGTGCATGCATCCATATATTAATGTTCGGCTCTTCCTTTGACATGTGCAGTAACAGTAGAGCAGTGGTTGATTATCTCCCATTGATTGGTTTAATCCTCAGGCTTGACTTGCAAAGAGAGATTAAGATGTTTGGGAACGTACTATTTTAATAAAACTCAGTTCTTCTAAGGCTTAGCTGAAGGCAAAGAAAAAAATGTGCTTCCAATATCCATGAGTATTGTTAGCCATTAACGCTTAGATGCCATAAATCGGCTTTCCTGCCTCCCATGTCAACTTTATTATGATCCAGAATAAAGTATCGGTTTCCTCCTTTTGGAATGTTTCCCGTATAGCTCCGGGACACTTTAAAATAAAAGCAAATTTTAAAGCGTAGTAAAAAATGGTATAAAACGTATCGTATGACACATCGAAGCACCGGTCTACAGATAGTTCACTCGCATTATTCTTGATAATCTCAGTCTATCTAAACAAGCCAGCTCTTCTGAAGCCGCAATAAATCAACGATTCAAGGATAAATTTTTATTTGTTTACAATCATATTTCTTGGTGACAGTTGCTTTTATGGCATCGTGGGATCGGCTATTAATTTTGATGACTTGAAGTGTATCCAGCCAGTGAGAGTAACCACTGACCTTTGATGGGTTTTCATTGCGATATGTTTGGAAAAAGCTTTTGAGAACTGTGGGCTAGGTTTTTAGCATGGGCAATGTTGATTCATTAGGTCTATAAATAAAGGCTACGTAGAAACCTAAACAGTACTTCTCACAGAGCAGTAAACTTAATGTAGCAATAACCAGTAGATTAAAAAAGTATATATCAGAAGAAGAAATGGAAAATGAATATTGGTCAGCTACCTACTACGCTCTGCTTATATGACTATTGAAAGTCATTGAGGTCTTGTTGCGGTAAATTGATATTGCACATTAAAGATTTTTCCTTTCCCCATGACAGCACCGCAGACGAGAGATGATATCCGCCCCCAGGAAACAGGAAACCTGTAGCAGAGACATAAGAAGGGGGCGGCACCTCTCTCCTCAGTTTGGTTTCCTGTTTCCCGCAGGCGGATGCCTGGGGCAGAGTCCATACCTCCGGAGGGATCCCCCTCTGATGTTAGCCGGCAAGGAGGCCGAGGTCCGCGGGGAGAGGAAGGCAGCGGGGCGCGGTGGCGCGCGCCTGTCAGCCCGGCTCGGTGGGCGCTGCAGCGGCCTCCTCGTGAGACTCCCCGGCGGCCGCTCCTGTGGGAGACTGGGCCAAGGGAGGCGTGGCCACCTCGACACTGGTGCCGACTGAGTGGTGACGACTTGCAGGGTCACAGCGGAAGTGACGTCACACGCCGGGGGAGCGGTGTACTGGGCACTTCCGGGAGGGAGCAGTCCCAGAGGCGCGCACTGCTCCTCCATTAAAGAAGGATAAGGCAAGGTGCCACTGGTCCCTGAGAGGCTGCATACAGGCTCCGGAGTTGCCGAGCCAGACCAGCAGCCAGGCAGCTAAAGCGTCAGATGGATCCTGAAGGCGAGATGCGTGCACAGGAGGAAGAGCCACCGGCGGCCGGGGTACCCAGAGGGCCAGGTGAGTGCCTTTGTAAGGCAACACATATTAACAACTGCCCTATGTCATGTCTCTCTTAGGGAAAGGCCAACTCAAAGCAAACGAATAAGGAATGTGCATTATGCAAAAAGGCCCTAGCTAAAACTTATGAGAAGCGACTCTGTCGCTCATGCATTAAAAAAACAGTGGCCGAAGAGTCACCGTCTCTACTCCAGAGCATTAAAACTATGATCCGGGATCAAGTAAAGTCGACAGTCAAAGATGAATTGAAGGAGCAGACTACATTTAGCTCCAACGTAACACCTGCTTCACCCCCACCTCCTCCTCTTCCTCCTGCAGAAATAACTATCGACATAGAGTCTGAGGAAGAACAACGGGAGCTAGGGGCCTCGGACTCAGACCTAGACTCCTCAGGCGAGGAAAAGGGTTGTCCATATTTCATATCTGAGGATCTGAGGATATTGGGAAGTTACTAAAACTTGTAAGGTCCACAATTGGACTTGAAACACCGAAAGAACCAAAATCAATTCAAGATACTATGTTTAGTAATCTTGAGGGGAAAAAACGAAGGGTTTTTCCCTTTCATGATAACCTGTTAAATGTAATTAAGAGGGAATGGAAAAAACCCAACAAAAAAATGTCCATACCGCAGGTGCTCAAATGTAAATACCAGTTTGATGAGGAGGTATGCGATAAATTGGAAAAAGCTCCCAGGCTAGATGCCGCCATTGCTAGTACTTCCAGGGGGATAGCATTGCCATTTGAGGACATGGGCGCCCTAAAAGATCCCCTTGACAAAAAAGCGGATGCTTTTCTAAAATCTGCTTGGGAGGCATCGGCTTGGTCGTTCAAACCCGGGGTAGCCGCCACTAGTACAGCGCGTGCTATGGTCAAGTGGTTGAACGAATTAAGTGACCAAATTAAAAATAAATGTCCAAGAGAGACACTACTGGAGGCAATACCTTCCCTACAGAAGGCAGCAGGATTCCTGGCTGACGCCGCAGTAGATTCCGTCCGAGGTGCCGCCCGTGCATGCGCCCTTTCGAATTCAGGCCGCAGAGCTCTTTGGTTAAAAAACTGGTCGGCCGACTTCCAGTCAAAGGTCAAACGCTGCGCCGTCCCCTGTGAGGGTCAATACCTGTTTGGGAAAGCATTGGATGAAATTTTAGAAAAAGCATCAGATAAGAAAAAACTGTTTCCAACCCCCTTCCCTAGGCGTCGGTGGACTGAAGCTCGCTCGTCCTTTCGTGGAGCAGGGAATAGAGGGAGCTGGGGTCGGCCAGACGATAGAGCCATGCGGGGCAGACTCTGGAAGGAAAGGAAAGAGAAAGGATTCCGCTTTAGCAAAACCACCCCGAGACCCGATACTAAGCAATGACGCCAGGGCGGTTGGGGGAAGGCTTCGGTTCTTGGTCCATCAATGGGTTGCATTGCCCGCCTCAAAGTGGGTAACTGACCTGTTAGCCGGGGGTCTACGACTAAGTTTTCTAAGCCTTCCACCGCATTGAGTAAAAGTGACCCGGGTAGCCAAAAAGAACCAGGCCATGCTGGAAAAGGAGATTCAACTCCTCATACAAAAAGAGGTACTAATAAAAGTACCGTATCATCAAGTAGGGAAGGGGTTTTACAGCACTCTGTTCCTCACTCCAAAACCAGATGGGTCACTAAGAACAATATTCAATCTCAAAGCCCTAAACCAGTACATCAGAACAGAAAAATTCAAAATGGAGTCCTTGGGATCAGCAGTGAAGCTACTTGACCCAGGCTGCTACATGGCAGTAATAGATCTTACCGACGCCTATTACCATGTGCCAATATAGGGAGAACATCAGCAATATCTAAGATTGGTAGTAGAGATTGCTCAAGTCCCCACTCATCTCCAGTACCAATACCTACCCTTTGGGGTATCAGTAGCCCCTCGTATATTTACAAAAGTCATCGGGGAGGTAGCGTCCTTTATAAGAAGGGAAAATATCCTGTTGGTACCCTATTTAGACGATTTCCTCGTCATAGCAAACAGCAAGCAAAGTTGCAAAAATGCAGTTATGGAGGTTCTGGAAATATTAACCAGGTTAGGCTGGATGATCAATCTAAAAATATCCAGATTAACTCCAGTTCAGTCACAAGAATTCCTTGGAATTCAATTGGACTCATTAAAACAGCAGTGCATTCTTCCAGAAAGGAAAGTTGGGGCTATCCAACAAAAAATACAACGGATACAATCCGGTCGAGCCATATCAATAAGAGAGGCAATGTCGCTCCTGGGCACTTTGACAGCAACAATCCCAGCGGTCCGGTGGGCACAAGAACACACGAGAGAACTACAGTGGCAGATCTTATCCGAGCAGGGGAGGGGTCCTTACAATTTAAATTGGGAGATAATTCTCTCACCTCAGGTGCAGGATTCCCTAAAATGGTGGCTGAGCACCGAAAACTTAAACAGATCAGTGCCCTGGACTACTCAAAACTAACTAACCACAGACGCAAGTCCGAGTGGTTGAGGGGCACACATAGAGAAACGAACCCTACAGGGCCAGTGGGAACCTGTAATGAGGGATGCATCCTCAAATCTGAAAGAATTGGCGGCTGTAAGGCGAGCCCTTGTCCTAGTAAAACAAGGAGTGCAAGGGAGGCATGTCACAATATTATCCGACAACAACACGGTCATGGCATACATAAACAGGCAGGGGGGTACAAGGTCGGCAACCCTTATGGCAGAAGCCAGGGAATTATTCGCATGGGCGGAAAACAATCTTCTGTCCTTATCGAGTACACATTTAAAGGGGGCAGACAATTATCTGGCCGATTATTATTTAAGCCGTCATGTACTACACCAGTGAGAATGGTCCCTAAATCAAAAAATATTTGGGGAAATCTGCGCTGCCTGGGGCACACCGGAGGTAGACCTGTTTGCTACAAGACAAAATCGGAAAGTGGACAGGTTCTACTCCCTAAATCCAAGAGAAGGACCAGAGGGGGTGGATTCGCTGCTACACCGTTGGAAATTTCGTCTGGCCTATGCGTTCCCCCCCCCCCCCCCCCCCCGTTTCCGTTGATTCCAGTAGTCTTAAAGATCCGACAAGACAAAGCTTGAATAATCCTGGTTGCGCCCTTCTGGCCGAAAAGGGCATGGTTCACATGGCTCAGACGCATGTCTATCTCGGACCCATCGGTCCTCCCAGATACCCCGAATCTGCTATACCAGGGCCCAGTAGAACATCCCTGAGTTCACAGGCTCGCCTCACTGCGTGGAACTTGAGGGGACTCCTTCTAGCAAAGGGTTTCTCAGTCCCGTTAGTAACCACCCTGCTCGCTAGCAGGAAAGAGGTAACTTCACATAAATACCAGAAAATTTTGGAAAAATTCTTACAGTTCACGGGGCCAACAATGGACTAGGACAGGCCAAAAAGTACCAATAAAAGAGATCCTAGAGTTCCTCCAGAAAGGACTAGAAAAAGAACTGACCACAAGCACCTTAAAGGTGCAGGTATCGGCCCTGGGGGCGTTGTTTGATCAGAAATTGGCTGACCACCCATGGATCTATAGATTCATTCGGGCCTCTTTTACATCCAGGCCCACAAAATTGCCAACAAAGGTAGCTCCCTGGGATCTAAATTTAGTGTTAAGGGCACTGACATCGTCTCCATTTGAGCCTATTGCTTCCATCTCAATAAAGGCGCTAGCGCTAAAAACAGTACTCTTGGTGGCCCTGACTTAGCTCGTCGTGTCTGCGAGCTGCAGGCAATATCCGTAAATTCACCATATACCACCTTTTTGGATGATAGAGTGATCATAAAAACTGATCCGGCCTTCCTACCGAAGGTTAATTCCACAGGGAGCAGGAGATAATTTTACCCTCGTTTTGTCCAAATCCCAGGGAGAGAAAACCTTCCATTGCCTAGATGTCAGACGTTGCCTGCTTCAATATATAGAAGCCTCAAAATCATGGCGACAGTCATCAGCCCTTTTCTTCTCCTTTCAGGGGACAAACAGGGGTAAGAAAGCTTCAAAGTCAAAGATTGCACGATGGCTACGTATGGGTATTGCACTGGCTTATTCTTCTTCAGGTCAGACTCCCCCACTGGGTGTAACAGCTCACTCTACGAGAGCTATATCCACGTCCTGGGCTGAAAGGGCAAATGCTTCGGTTGAGCAGATTTGTAAGGCAGCTGTATGGTCCTCGCCATCCACTTTCTTCTGACACTATAGACTAGACCTAGGGCCCTCAAATCTGGCCTTTGGGAGAAAAGTGTTATCTGCTGTTGTCCCACCCTAGGAGTCTATTCTATCTTTCCTCTCATGTCTGCGGTGCTGTCATGGGGAAGGGAAAAAATGATAATTACTTACCGGTATTTTGATTTTCCAGAGCCATGACAGCACCGCATTGTTCCCGCCCTATCTTGGTGATGGCTGTGTGGTGCACCAGAAAATTTAAAGTTGTATCTGGATATGTAAATTTATGTGAAAATATATATATATAGATATAAAAAAAAAAAAAAAAAGGAAAAAGGTGAATATTAGTGACACTGTTATATTAACATATATGTAAACTAATAAGGCGGTTACCTTTGCATACTCAGAAAAAAAACTGAGGAGAGAGGTGCCGCCCCCTTCTTATGTCTCTACTACAGGTTTCCTGTTTCCTGGGGGTGGATACCATCTCTCATCTCTGCGGTGCTGTCATGGCTCTGGGAAATCAAATTACCGGTAAGTAATTATCATTTTTCCAAGGTATAGACTTGTGAGATCGACACAAAATGTGAAGAACCAAAAGGGCAAATCTTCATGGCCCATAGGTTTCCTAACACCAAAAAAAAACCACCAAACAATTGATACTGACTCAGGCTTTTATCTAAAAAATTAAAAATAAAGTAAGTCACGTATTAATACAAGGTACTTGGTTGACACTATTTTGATTAAAAAAAGGAAAAACCATCCCACCTCTCTAAGGTGTACCCAATCAGGATTTACTTACCTCTAGTATTTCACCTTTCTGTGTGCCATCAGGCCTCAATAGACAGGAACAGAGCCAGCCCAATTCTTTGGATTTGCATTAGTTGCTTGTACTATGTACATAGTGGCATTGTGCCCCCTATTTAGGCTGTGCATCTTGTCTATATAGGTTTCTGGAACAAAGAGAGGTGAAATACTAGAGCATACACTTTGTTGCGGTGGGACGGCTTTTAAGCTTTTTTTTTTTTGCTTAAATCAAATCAGTGTCAACGGACCATCCTATATTATTTACATGTACTTTTACTATTTACTACAGGGAATTTGCTCACGATAATTTCCCTTGCACCTGCATTCCTTGAGTAGCACAGGTGACCTGGTTTCACTGTCTTTTTCAGCAATTGAATTGCACTTATACCAACAGGAGTCCTGACTGATTTCTTTGTTGTATACTTTGAAGATCAAAAACATTAATTTTTATCTTAGAATATTCTCTCTTCTGCATATAATTTTGGCACATGAGTCATAGCGGTCAACCTAACAACCGTTTGGCAGCATGGACTCTGAATGGGGCGTGCCAATAAATTCGCCCCAGCAGTGTTTTATTGGCCATGACAGTGGTCTGTGGCCTCTGGACACGAGAAGGAGTGCCACCTCTTAGCTGGTGGCATCCGTGGTTCTTCAGATTAGTTGACCTGGCGCAACATTACTTGCGTTACACCATGACCGTGTTGTCACACCAGGCCAGTTAAAGGGAATTTGTCACCATTTTTTTGGACTATGAGCTGCCGGCATTGACATCAGGGGCTTATCTACAGCATTCCGTAGTGCTGTAGATAAGCCCCCGATGTAACCTGAAAGATAAGAAAAAAGAGTTAGATTATACTCACCGGGGGGCGGTCCGTTCTTGGTCAGTTGGGTGTTGCGGTCCGGCGCCTCCCATCTTGCTGTGATGCTGTCCTCCTCTTCCCTTCCTGTCGCGGGACCTCTCCTGGCGCCTGCGCACTGCAGGACTCTGCTCTGCCCTCAACAGGACAGAGCAGTGCGCCTGCGCCGGAGCCACGACAGGAAGGGAAGAAGAGGATGGCATCGTATGAAGATGGGAGGCGCCGGACCAGACCGCAACACCCATCAGACTGGACTGCCCCACGGTGAGTATAATCTAAGTCTTTCTTCTTATCTTTCAGGTTACATCGGAGGCTTATCTACAGCATTACAGAATGCTGTAGATAAGCCCCTGATGTCGATGCCGGCAGCTCATAATCCAAAAAAAGGGTGACCGATTCCCTTTAATCAAAAGAAGAGCCACAGATGCTGCCAGGTAAAAAGTCAGTACTTTTTCTCCCATCCAGCAACCACAGATCCATTGTCTTGGCCAATGAAATGGATCATGAGAATCAATTCGCACTAACTGTAGGTCTGATTATTTATCATTTATATTAGGTGTTATAGGGTATGCACACGTGTAGGGTTTACAGCGGTAAGGCTGTAAATCAATGAGGGCAAAGTGCAGTATTACAAAGTGTCTACTTTTACATTTGATGCTACCCACAGGTTGGGCAGTATAATCTGTAACAGCTCAAACCCTCAGCTCGTGTCTTATGCTGACGATGGTTGTTTTTTTTTTTCTTTTCTGATATGTGCGTAACATTTCCTACATTTTCGCGCACTATGCTGTCACTGTAAAGAATACTTTGTCAGTTTATCTTACATTTCTTCCATTTTTCTTGGAAAGTTCATAGTATATGTGAACGGTGTCGTAGTTGCTTTTTGTTCTGACCCAAAGTCAGGTAAGCTAGATCACCAGTGAGTCCAGATTAGGAGTTTTATGCCCTTAATTTACAAGCGCTTGGAGACAAAAGAGACTGCTCACACACACGGGCCGTGGGCATATCACTTTATCTGACGTAATGAAATACAAGGCAATCTTTTATACCATTTACAACAATATGTAATTCTATATGGCGCTCATGTGGCCCCCACCATCACCTTCAGGGTCATACTATGTTTACAATGTGCCCAGAACATGCTGTGGCTGACTTTTGAGGACATATATGATAAGAAGCATTTTCTCCTTGAAGAGGAGACGGGCAAAACTGCAGCGTCATAAGAATGAATGAAAGGCAAATGGAGAATTAAAGGCAATTAAAGGGATATAATGGCAAACCATTAGCTCTTCTATATCAATTTCCCCTTTTGTAAATGGTATAACCTTTGCCACAGAGTCAGCTGATGTCCACAAAGGAGCTACTGTCTCATGGATCTAGTACCCATAAGGGGGCTTCCTACCTGCTTCACCCATCCACCCTCAGTGTGGACAGTCACTTTCCCCATCAGCAATGACTATCTGGGGTCTATGATACACTACAGAAGGTTCAGCCTTAGATTCCTTTTATGCACATACATTATTCAGTAGCTTAAGCAATACATATATTAGCGCTTTTACGGCTACATAAAACAATAAGCAAAGCAACAAAATTTGCATACAAGTCTGTACAATGCCAAAAATCCATCCTGCTACGCCATTAAACCAATTTGCTGGATTTAAAAAAAAAAAAAGAGAATGTGTTACCCTACCAGGAGTCTCTGTTTGCACTGTGTTGTTTTAACCATTGGTCTCTAAGTTCACCTATTTTGCCTATACTGGCCCTGATCTGGAGATTGCCAGCAGGGTCGATATAATTACAACAGGTGGGACCAATTATTTGACACATTCCTCCTTCTTTTGCTGTCAGGTAATCTAGTACTATAGTATGTTGGTTAGTAACTATGATTAATTGTCTCTGTATTGTATTAGTTTCATTAAGAACTTCAAGAATCTGGAAAATCTGATCATCCAGGTAGTCGGTAGCTTCCACTAATTTATCCCACATTTGTGTTATGAAGGGGTATATTAGCATACTACTGAATATTTTATTTGTTATCCCCATTTCTACTAGATGCGGCCTACCATTTGGCCGGGGCTTATTGTCTGCAGCCCTTCTATACAAAGTATGAATTGGAACTGCTGCTGTGTCTATTTTATTAGGAGGAACTATGAAAGTGGCTTGTGTCAGTTTGGCAAGAGTGCAAACCCCTCTTATGTCTTGGCTCACCCCCCTGTAGGCACGAAGTTCGCAAACCAAGAATACTCCTTCGGGGAGAACACTAACATGACCAGGGGTCTGTATACATTGGTATAAACTGAAAAGTCCTGACATAGGCTTATGGGCACACCAAGTATTATTCATTTGTTTTCTATTTATACTAGATGTACATTTACCCCTTTCTTTCCTTATTATTTTACACTTAGATGCTTTACAGCCTTCAACACCATCTTGGTACACCGTCTCATTAACCTGTGTTTGATTATGAGTGTATATACGGAAGCTGCTATTGTCCTCACCACAGGTATTTGCTCCAGTGTGTTGAAGACTGAACCACAGTTCACAGTTCAGTCTGGGGTGCCAATGAGGCAGATATTCACGGGGAACATCTTTTCCCCAAAACCTAGATTGAGTCCAAGTCTCATTGTGTATGCAGTGTGGGGTTAATACCTTCCATGGCTCCAGAGGTAAGGCTAAGTATGGCATAGTCCTTGCAGATACTGGGCTGTGTGTACAGATCCAACAGTCTTTCAGTTTCTGTCTTTCCATGTCCTTTATAAGAAGAGCATGATGCCGAATAAGTTTGTTGTCCCAGTCAACATTTAAGAGTTTGTCCTGTGTCTCTGTAGAGTGCAAGTAACCCTGTCACTGCCAGCAAGGTGATTAGGAGAACAGTCATTCTGCTGTTAAAAGGACTTTCTTGCAATGACTGGCGTGGATCCAGGTGGGCTTTCCCTCAAGTTTTACTGAGGTGGATGTGGTCAGCTGGACTTGGAAGGGGCCGTCAAATCGTGGGTCTAGGCTCCTTCTCACGTGTCTGCGTATATCCACCCAATCACCTGGATTCAGCTGATGCACATCTGCACTGGCATTAGGATTTGGAATGGATGAGAACACATGTTTATGTACCACATTAAGTCTTTTCTGCAAGGCCTAGACATAGGCTGTGATAGCACCGTGTTGCATTTGTAGCACCTGTGGGAAGTACAGACCAGTCTTTGGTGCACTACCAAACAGGACTTCAAAAGGAGACAAAACCTGTGTTTCTATTTGGAGTGTGTCTGACTGAAAAGAGTGCAAGAGGCAAGCACTCTACCCAGCTCTCTCCTGTGTCTGCCATGGCCTTTTGAATTTTCAGTTTGTGTCCCATTTAGTCTTTCCACTTTCCCACTACTTTATGGCCTATATGGTGTATGAAATGCTTGCTGTACACCCAGGGCCTGCATGACTTCCCTCATTATTTCTCCCGTGAAGTGTGTACCCCTATCGCTTTCTATGGTTTCTGGGACACCATACCTGCAGATCAGTTCTTTCATCAGTTTGTCTGCAGTCGTTTTAGCATTTTCACATTTTACCAGATAGGCTTTCGGTCAACCAGAGAAGAGATCTACACATACTAGGACATTTGCATATACTCCTACCTTGGGAGCTGTGTGTCGTCAATCTGCAGTCTCTGAAACGGGTAGAGAGGCCTAGGTGTCGCTTTCTTAGGGACTTTTACTGTTTTACCTGGGTTGTGCTGTGCACAGATGAGGCATGATTGTGCAAGTTTCGTGATCCAGAAGGCATCTACCATGGCACACATGTGACTTTTTGAGGCGTGAGTGGGGCCATGTGTTGCTTGCGCCATGATTGGGAACAGGGACTTCGGTAGGCACAATTTATCCTTATTCTCCCATACTCTATTTGAGTTCAGCTCAGCTCCCAGTCTCCCCCAGTGTACCTTCTATGTTTGGGCAGCCTGTTGCTGGAGGGATTTCAGGACATCTAGGCTTAGTGAGGCTGGAATATGCTGACTCCCTGCCACCGTCCACTGCTCCCTAGGCTGCCTTGCTGCTATTTTAGCAGCCTCGTCTGCCCTTCTGTTTCCCTCTACCTCCACGGAGTCACCTTTTGTGTGTGCTTTTACCTTGACAATGCCAACCTGGACTGGTAACATCAATGCCTCCATTAATTGTTTCACCAGCTCTGCATTCTTAATGGGCTTACCGGCTGATGTAAGAAACGCTCTGCTTCTCCAGATGGGGCCATAATCATGGGCTGTTCCTCATGCTTAATTTGAATCTGTGTAAATATTAGCAACTTTACCTGCAGCGGCTCTACACTCCTCAGTGAGTGCCCTCAACTCTGCCTCCTGTGCCGACATGTGAGGAGGGAGTGGTTCAGCTCGGATTACCTCATGTGAGGATACTACTGCATATCCAGTGTAGAATCGTCCATCCTGGTGGTATCTGGAGCCATCTACAAAAAACTCAAAATCTGCATTAGGAATAGGGTTTTTCATGAACATGTGCAAAACCCACTGTCTCCTGACTCATCAGTTCTATGCAGTCATGTTCATGCGTCATGTCAAAGTATTCCTCCTCACTTGCTAATACGGTCACCAATTCCCCCTTTTTCTGAATCCACAGGCAGGGGGGTGGCTGGATTCAGAACATTACACCTTTCGAGGGTGACGACATACTCTAGAATTAGGAGAGCGCACTCAAGTCGGAGCTGTCTGGCCATAGACAGATGTTTTTGGTTGAACTTGTACGAGTATGGAATGGATGTCATGTGGGGAATAATTTGTCAAAAGAAACGTCAGTGTGATCTCACATGCCTTTCCTAGTAGTAGTGCAGCTGCTCCTACCGCACAGACACACGTACTGTAGGTGACCCTCTGATCACTGGGTCTAATTATGCTGAGTAGTAAGCTATTGGTGTCTGTTTCCCTCCATGATGTTGTTTCAGTACTGCGGTAGCATGTTCCCCCTGCTCTGTGCAATGGCTGGCCAGTTTAGAATGCCTAAGGCCGGGGCTGACACAGTGAGCACATGAGACCTTGCAGCCCTTTTCTGCTAAAAAAAAAAAACATAGCAAGAAAACCTGTAGCTTCCCTGCAGGACCTTTGGTCCAGGCAGAACAGCAAGAGGTCATCCATGTACTGTAATATTACAATCTGCGGATGAGGTGGTTGCCACTACTCAAGGATCCCTGCCATCACTGCTGAATAGATGGTAGGGGATATCTTTCCCCCCTTGTGGGAGGACTGTCCAACAATATTGTTTACCTTTTATGAGTAAAGGAAAAAGATACTGACAGTCAGGGTGCAGGGGTACAGAGAAAAATGCACCCGTTAAATCAATGACTGTGAAACATTTTGACATCACTGGGATCTGTGACAGTATTGTGTGTGTGTTAGGGACAATTGAGGTCACACTTTCTGTAGCATCATTAATAGCCCTTAAGTCATGAACCATTCTATAAGTGTCAAGGGAACCCTTCGGTTCTTTTTTCATAATGGGATACACAGTGGTGTTGCAAGGGGAAGATCTTTGCACTAGAACCCCTGCCTTAACATACTGTTTAATATTCCTGCTCGGGGCCATTGATTTGGCTAGGCTCAAGTGGTATTGCTTTAAACAAGGAGGAGTGGTTCCTTTTTTTTTTTTCAAATTTAATCATGACGGGGGAAATGGGCAGCCGACCCACATCAGTTTTTCCCCTTGCCCAAACAGTGTCTGACACCTGTCCCATTTCCTCATCCTCAGGCATTTTGGTGTCAGGTGTTAGTTTCACCGCTTTTGTCATATACACCATTGCCGCAATCTTACACAAATGTTTATCTGAGAGGGGACTTGTGACTGTAATACCCTCAGGAGAGTACTGTATGGTGGCCTGGATCGCACTCAGCACATCTGCTCCCAGTAAATTCATAGGGGTATTGTCACTAACAATAAGTTTTGTTAGCACCACTTGGCTATCTCGTTATTTTAGTCTTATTTGTTTAGTCATAGGGGGGTTCTGTCACTTGCCCCTCTACCCCCACACATTCCACAATCTCATTAGTAATCATGTCTTATCGTCCTTGTTGCTCAACTTCTTTAGCTACCTTAAGGAGGTCTTTCGGATCTGCATGTCTCCATTCAGGTCTGGCTGTCTGTACTGCGTCTCGTAAGTCTTTGTTCATACCGTCAATGAATGCATTCACCAGTATTCTAACATCAAGTGGGTTTATGCAGATGTACCCCATGTCTGCCCATTTCAGTTGTAACCGTCCAAAGTACATCTCTACACTCTCTCCTTTTTGCTGTGCCACGTTAGTCAGGAGTACAGACTGCTCTGATTGTTCCATTGTAGACTATTGTTTTAGTGACTCACAGTATGTCTCCCCAGGCCTTGCAGATTTATCATCCATGCCCCAAGCATGATTCTTTCCCACATTTGTATGGGTTTTAATTAGATGCCCTGGTATGTCACCTGCCTTTAAACTCACCAACCTCTCTAGGTCTGCCCAGGTACACTTATGTCTGCTGTATTTCCTTTATGTGTCTGTAAAATGGGAATGGTTGGTTTTCAGGGTCAGGCAACTGCTTCAACAAAGCTAGCTGGTTAGAGGGGCTCCAGGGATAATACACCTGCATCTTTCTTATTCTAGTCACCCTTCTAGGTCCTGATGGGGTTGGTCGTCTGGTGTCTACTGTCAGCTTACTCCTCAAAGGTCAATGTCCCCACTACCCACTAACCACACTATTATGTCAGCTTCTTATGTCACTACATATGATCTTGTGTGGACAGGATTTAGCGCAATTCGCTTAGGTCAGTTGCACAGGTCACACAAGTAGCTATTCAGTCTAGGTTTGTCTGAGTCTGATCACAGTGTTTACAAGTCCATCTGTTTTGTCTGGGTCTCTGGTTAAACTTTGTCAATCAAAACATTTATATTACACCTTACTTCCGTACTTCTGCACATTCTCAAACATCATTTATTCACTTGCTATTTTCTTTCCATGTCTGAGCCTTTTTGTACATCCAAACATTCACACTCTGGCATTTTTGCCTTTTTCAATATTGGTCCCACTTGTTTTACTGCTTCCTTTCTTCTCTGTCTTTTACAATTTGAATAGCTATCTTGGATCCCATTGGGGCACCGACTGTACACAGAAAAAGTTGCCCATGGCTTTAGTTTTTCCTCTCGACAGCTCACCTTTCTTCTGAAATGCCCTTCTGTGTGTCTGGACCACTGTCTTACAGCCCACACATAGCAAGTCAGAGAGAGCCTGCCAAGGTGTAGCGGGAAGGCTCCTTGCCTCTCACCCGGTAGACCTACAGGATGTAACGATAAGGCTCTCTGCCTCTCACCCGTTAAATCAGCTGGCTAGAATAGGAATAGGCCTTTTTCCTTCTAGCCCAGCTCCATGGAATGTGGGAATGCTTGCTTCAACTTAGACAGCTCGTCTTTCTTCTGAAATGCCCTTCTGTGTGTGTGGACCTCTGCCTTACAGCCCACACATAGCAAGTCAGAGTGAGCCTGCCAAGGTGTATCCAGAAGGCTCCTTGCCCTCGCCTCTCACCCACAACAAAAAAAATCCGCTGACTAAAGTAAGAAGGCCCAGGTGTGATAGGCCTCTAACCTACTTTATCAGCCATACAGTCGGCTACCTCCTTTGCTGATCCACAATTTGCCATACAAATTAATCACACAACTAGAAGCAGGTTCAAAGCACATTAATGACCAAACAATCACTTACAATTTCCTTCTAAATTAGGCACCATATTTTACTTTCAACTTCCAACTTCAACTTACAAAATTTCATTCCACTTCAATTAAGTACTGTTGCTTTAAAATGCACAAATCTAATAGCGAGCATTACACCAAGGACAACCACAGAGAATTTTGAGCGCAGCTCCTTGAATCCTCCCATTAAACACTCAGCAGAGATAAGACGAGAGGAGAGGAGAAACTGCGCAGCGGCATAATTCCCCCTCCCATCAGAATGTAGTGTCCTTCATAAAGTAACAGAATGCTGTAGCTCTTTAGATTTAATCAAAATCAATTTCTACAAAAAACTCAAAATCACGGGATTTCACTGTATAATGTGAGTAACAGAGTCTTGCCCTTTTATGGCCAAATGCTTCCAGAAAACTTTACAATGTCATACCACATATAACACGAGCTATATCATTACTCAATTCATTCAACCTGAGATGTAGATTGAAATATCTGTAAAGTAACCGTACTGGACCTTGCACTAGAACTGGAAAGGTAACAATATTAGGAGTCCATGAAAAAGTTCTGTAGGTCTCTGCCCCTTGACTCAGTACCCCTATAACTCCTGTGCAATCTTCACAGAATGGTGCAAAATTCATCAAATTCATTCACGCATGCTCATTCAGGGATTTTTTTGCTTTCACTTTTCAGTGGTCATTTGATTTTACAAAGAGAAGATAACAAAAATCCCTTATACGCAATTACTCCTCTCTCATCTCATTCAGAAGTTCTCATAGACATATATACAAGGATTCACACAGCCTGCCTATCTTGCACTTTGGATTTGACACCTTAACCTACAGCAGTGTCCACTGACACGCTGAGAAAACCAAAGCCAACTTCTTAAATAACAAGAATCAATGAAACCCAAAACAACCAAAACCCACAGCCCTATACAATATACAGCCTCATATGATTTACTGCCAATCCAAAATAAACACTGCACGGAGTCTATCCCAGGCTCTGTGCTACACAGTACACAACCAGTTAGTATATTATTATATTATCAGAACAGATTGACAGATAATACAGATGACAATTATTATCTTATTACTCTATTATTCAACTCTCATACGGACATGCTCACTGGTGATGTAGGTTCTTGAACCGTGTTGTACAGCCTTACCCAGAGATATGTAGACATCCTTAGAGAGGTTGCAAATGCAAAATCAATGTAAGAATAAATGTTGTCACCTGCTGCAGCCTGGATTTTGCATATTCAACCTTCCAGGAAACTCCCACATACGGATTCTAAATAGGCTGGGTTCCACGGTCCCCGTTGGGCGCCAAAACTGTCGTAGCTGATTTTTGTTCTGACCCAAAGTCAGGTAAGCTAGATCACCAGTGAGTCCAGATTAGGAGTTTTACGCCCTTAATTTACAAGCGCTTGGAGACAAAAGAGACTGCTCACATACACGGGCCGTGGGCATATCACTTTATCTGACGTAATGAAATACAAGGCAATTTTTTATACAATTTACAGCAATATGTAATTCTATGGAGCTCATGTGGCCCCCACCATCACCTTCAGGGTCATACTATGTTTACAATGTACCCAGAACACGCTGTGGCTGACTTTTGGGAACATATATGATACTAAACATTTTCTCCTTGAAGAGGAGACAGGCAAAACTGCAGCGTCATAAGAATGAATGAAAGGCAAAATGCAAATGGAGAATTAAAGGCAATTAAAGGGATAAAAATGGTAAACCATTAACTCTTCTATATCAACGGAGATGTCCCACCTTGGCTCTGGCTTGATATACAAATGATGATCACTGTGGCATTGGGGGCAAGTGGTAAATGTAAACCAGACCTCCCCTACCTACTTGTGCTTTGTATTAGGAAAGGCAGGGGAGATGTGGTTTAAACTTACGATTGCACTGTACAAATGGCTGTGGCAGCCATCTTTGAAGGAGGAGGAACAGATCGCCAATCTTGGCAGAGGAGTAAGCGGAAGACAAATAGAAGGCACCAGCTAGGGTGGTGATTCATGAGAATAAGGGTCACTTTAAGGTTGCTTCATCTTTTAAAAATTTATGAGCCTTATACAGTTATGAGTCTGCAAACCAAAGTGAACGACGCGCACTGAGCGATTTATACCGGATCGCTCAGTAACTGCCCAAAGGCTGCCATAGGTCTGCACAAAAGATCATTTCACCTGATGAATGAGCGTTTTGCTTGTTCTTCAGCTGATCGGTGGCCTGTTTACACTGAAAAATTATCATGAAGCGTGTGCTTTTAACAATCTTCGTTCACAATTATCTTGCAGTGTAAATAGCCCCTAAAGAAGGTTATAGACCTAAAATACTTATCAATAAATTTACCCAAAATTGAAAAATAGTTGACTGATATCTGCTGACAACCTTTTTATCTGTGTTGGTCAGATAAGCAGCTGCCAGAGTTTTCTGGTGATGGCTTATTCAATGTGCATTGAAAACGCATGGCATGCTCAGGTAAGCCGGGTGTCCATGTATTCTGTATGGGGGCATGGGAAGTAATTGCGGTCAACTGAAAAAGCAACTGTAAATAGAAAATATATATTACACCTGCGCTGGCTGACTATATCCCGTAATGACACCTGAATAGGTCATAAACAAGTACTTACTTCGTATAAACTGTAGGGCTGCGAGTGGATCCAGCGTGCGCCACGTATGGAGGTGAATGTACCAAGGTGTGACAGGAGACGCAGCACCAAGGAGGCGTCCCTCCTGTGGGCAGTGGTGCGGGAGCGTCTCTAAAGCTGACAGCCGCTGGGCGCGCTGAATGGTGGCGGCGCGCTCCGGCCGAGAGGCGCCGCCGGCGTGCAGCGGCTGAGAGGGAGGAGATCAGGTGACGTCACCAAAAAGGGGGGAAGGAAGCGCGTGCAGACCAAACTAGAAGCCAACGCGTTTCTAAGGTCTACGGACCTTCTTCATCAGGGCCCTGATGAAGAAGGTCCGTAGACCTTAGAAACGCGTTGGCTTCTAGTTTGGCCTGCACGCGCTTCCTTCCCCCCTTTTTGGTGATGTCACCTGATCTCCTCCCTCTCAGCCGCTGCACGCCGGCGGCGCCTCTCGGCCGGAGCGCGCCGCCACCATTCAGAGCGCCCAGTGGCTGTCAGCTTTAGAGACGCTCCTGCACCACTGCCCACAGGAGGGATGCCTCCTTGGTGCTGCGTCTCCTGTCACACCGTGGTACATTCACCTCCACACGTGGCACACGCTGGATCCACTCGCAGCCCTACAGTTTATACGAAGTAAGTACTTGTTTATGACCTATTCAGGTGTCATTACGGGATATAGTCAGCCAGCGCAGGTGTAATATATATTTTCTATTTATTGTTACTATTCTTCCTGGGTGTGCACAGACCCAGGACATTCGCCAGCAGTGGCTGTATTGCACATATCCACCATCAGTTGCATCAGGGAGCGCCGGTGTATATTTGTTATCTACGATCCTTGCAAAAGCAACTGGTTGTTCATTAGCTATGAGTATGGCCATTATTACTGCTTCTACAAGAGTTGTCTCTCTTCTTTCCTTGAATCCTGAATGATATATGGACAAGTCATTGTCACAAATATGAGTAGGAGAGATGTTTTATTGTTACAGGAAATATATAAATCTTTGTACTATGTTAGCCAGTAGATAGAAGAATTTTTAAGATTTGAGAGTCCTCAGTTGTTGATACCTTGTAATAGCTAACTGAAAAGATGGTAACCATTATTTCTGTGCTGTGTTGTGCATAAATGTGACTCTTCAGATTTTGTATTCTATGCCTGATGAAGAAACCTGAGTAGTCTCAAAAGCTTGCAATTTACCATCTTTTCAGTTAGCCATTGATAGATATCAACCACTGAGGACACTCAAATCTTAATATTCTTATGTTTTATTGTTGAAACTAATCAGATGTGCCATCTAGGAATCTAGAATATCTTAATGGCTGCTGCAAGCATGGATGTGACAACAACATTTCAAGTTTCAGAATTTGCCTCAACGCTTTTCGCCCCTAGAATTCAGCTAAATTCAGCAACCATGAAATCAATTGTCCAATGGTGCAATTAGCGGTAAACACCCGCAAGTACCTAATGATTGATTTTTCTTTTTTTAATTAAAAACAACATTAAGCCTATGTGCACATGTTGTGGATTTGCTGTCGATCCACAGCATTTTTTCTGCATGGAATTGCGCCAGATCCGCAGAGGATTGCTCAAGCAATGTTAATTAATGGGAATCCAGAATTGTTGTGCACATGCTGCGGAAAATTCTGTCCTGATTTGCAGCGTTTTGTTTTCCGTAGCATTCCATTTCTTTTTGCGGATCTGCAGCGTTTCTGCACCCATTGACTTACATTGAGTCAGTCAAATCCGCAGCCAAACTGCAGGTGTAAAATGGCTTGCGGATTTGCGTGCCAGAAACACTGCAGAATGGAAGGAGAAAGTGTGTGGGCGGAGAATGTGTGCGTGTCTGTCTGCGGGTGTCTGTGTGTTGACTCAGGCATTCTCTGATGGGACTACTACTCCCATCCGGCTATGTCTGCTGTCACATATAACAGTGACAGTATGAGCCGATGATGGGAGATTAGTCCCATCATCCGGCGACTGTGTTCAATTGTAAAAAATAAAAACACTTACAAAATTACATACAATATACACCCTCACCAAACACCTAATCCCCGACACCTGCGTCTTCTGCAAAAAAAAATAAAATCATAAACCAACATATACTCCCTGTCCGCCGTAGTCCATTTAATTACAAGTGTCCCACGACGATCTCACGTGTATAACAGTCACATCGGGAGATGTGATTGCTTGCTCTACCCAACCTCCGGTGATACACTGACAGGAGGTGATCCCTCCCGTAGTTTATGACTGCACTGCCGAGAGAGTTCACCAGAGTACATCAACTGATCAGCTCCTGGACTCACTTGCATCACCGCTCCGTGGTGCTGCAAGTGAGAGTACAAATCCCTCCCACAGTGTATCACCGGAGGCACGATGTGCTAGACTAGGAGGAGCTGATCAGATAGTTATACGTTTTTGGACAAAAATTTCAGTAAACCTTGCATTTAGTTTATTGAAATGTTACTGTTTGTATTCATGTAATTCCAGTCGGCTATCCTGGTGAGTGATTGACAGTCTTCTCTGCATAACATTGCATGCAGATAGTGGTCAATCAATGAGTAGGACCTCCTATTGGGAAAAAAACACCAGGGTTTTTAGTTAATAAACTACAAGTTTTAATAAAACTTTTCCAACAAACTTATATATTTATTTGCTCAGTCTCTTGTCTATACCGTGCTGTGTACAGACCAGACTTCATTTACTACACGACAGGTTCACCTTTAGCGAATATGATTATTACGTTTAACAGCTGGACAGGCTAGGACAGATGAAGGACACATACTAGTAAAGCTCATCTCTACCACAATAACCGTGTGCTTCAGTAACCACACAGGGCACCAAATGTTTTCTTCTATTGACTATAGTTTTAACCTTGATCAAATAGCTAGCTTCCGGCAATATTCTGATACTACAGTGTTAATCTATAATAGGATATTAGCAATTAGCGGCAAGTGCTGAGGTATTGGATTTGAGAATAGAAAATACTGTAGGAGAAAAATAAAATAGAAGTTTATTATCTCTTAGCCGTTTACTTTTTAAGTGTCTTGTTTTAGGTTTTAATCAGATTTCACAAGACTTCTTATACGAACGCATTATTATTGAATTCAAGATTGCAGCTTGAAAACTATCAGAATTTTCATCCTATAAAGTGATTGCGAGGATCACACAACTATAAGTGGCAGTGATGATGAAAATTTTCTTAATAAAAAAATGTAGGTACGATATAATGTTCATAATAAATCCTATTCCGCCATCTTCCCTAATTGTATAGTTTGGTTGATATACTAAATGATTTTCTGTCTCACGACATCTTGCCGATCCAGCAGTCACCTATGTTTCTTGTGTAAGCCGTTGCCAATCTCCTTAAATAACAGGAACATCTTTAACTTATCAGAGGATGTTTTGTGTCATAAGACATTTTATTTGGAAATTGATATTTGATCTACAGTTTAAATAACTTTTTTTGTTGTGATTACAATGAAAGTAACCTACACGTGCTTCTCACAAAATTAGAATATCAAAAAGTTAGTTTATTTCACTTCAATACAAAAAGTGAGTCATATTAGTTATTACAAACAGAGTGATCTATTTCAAGTGTTTTTTTCTGTTAATGATGATTATGGCTTACAGCCAATGAAAACCCAAAAGTCATTGTCTCAGTAAATTAGAATACTTTATAACACCAGCTTGAAAAATGATTTTAAAATCCGAAATGTTGGCTTACTGAAATGTATATTCAGTAAATGCACTCAATACTTGGTCGGGGCTCCTTTGGCATCAATTACTGCATCAATGTGGTGTGGCATGTAGGCGATGAGCCTGTGGCACTGCTGAGGTGTTATGGATGCCCAGGTTGCTTTGATAGCAGCCTTCAGCTTGTCTGCATTGTTGAGTCTGGTGTCTCTCATCTTTCCCTTGACATTACCCCATAGATTATGGGGCGAAGGTCAGGCGAGTTTGCTGGCCAATCAAGCACAGTGCTACTGTTGTTTTTAAACCAGGTATTGGTACTTTGTAAACAGGTGCCAAGTCCTGCTGGAGAATGAAATTTCCATCTTCAAAAAACTTGTCGGCACAGGGAAGCAGGAAGTGCTCTAAAATTTCCTGGTAGACGGCTGTGCTGACTTTGGTCTTGATAAAACACAGTGGACCTCCACCAGCAGATGACATGGCTCCCCAAACCCTCACTGATTGTGGAAACTTCACACTAGACCTCAAGCAGCTTGGATTGTAGCCTCTCCGTTCTTCCTCCAGACTCTGGGACCTTGATTTTCAAATGAAATTCAAAATTTAGTTTTAACACCTTGGACCACTGAGCAACAGCCCAGTTCTTCTCCTTAACCCGGGTAAGAAATTTCTGGCGTTGACTATTGGTCATGAGTGGCTTGACACAAGGAATTTGACACTTGTAGCCCATGTCCTGGATACGTCTGTGTGTGGTGGCTCTTGAAGCAATGACTCCAGCAGCAGTCCACTCCTTGTGAACCTCCCCCAAATTTTTGAATGGCCTTTTCTTAACAATCCTTTCAAGGCTGCGGTTAACCCAGTTGCTTGTGCACCTTTTTCTACCACACTTTTTCCTTCCACTCAACTTTCCATTAATGGGCTTGGAACCAGCTCTCTGTGAACAGCCAGCTTCCAACAATGAGCTTTTGTGGTTTATCCTCCTTGTGGATTGTGTCAATGACTGCCTTCTGGACACCTGTCAAGTCAGCAGTCTTTCCCATGGTTATGGAGCATACTGAAACAGGCTAAGGGACCTTTTTAAACGCTTAGGAAGCTTTTGCAGGTGTTTTTGTTAATTATTTTAATTTACTGAGATAATGACTTTTTAGTTTTGATTGGCTGTAAGCCATAATCAACATTAACAGAAATAAACACTTGAAATAGATCACGCTGTCATGACTCTATATAATGAGATTCATTTTTTGTATTGCGTAACTAAAATAGAATATCATCAAAAAGTTAATTTCACTTAGTGAGAAGCACTTTTATTATGGAGCTGCCTTACAAGCATAAATGTTTTTATTTCCTTGTGATATTCTCCAGGAGTAAAGATGTAAACCCCGAATACATTTCATTTGTAGCTGGTATCTAACCCATTGTTTTCTGATATTTTCTCAGCTACTTATCAGGCTTTGTCCTCGTCGTGTACGCCATTATCTTATGCAGAACATCAGTTTATCTAAGTAAGCATTCTTCCATGGCAGCATTATGTATTCCACCTACATTAACGATTACTGTTGCCAGTCACATTTCACACTTTAATTCCTGGGAGAATATATACCATAAATTATCGCCTTCTCATCCACATCATATGCAGTTATATGTGGAGGCGTCTTTCCAGAAAGCCGTCCTCACCGGTCAGAGAACTGTCACCGTCGTAAATATCTGTACCTCACAAGTTGTCGTCTTCAGAAGGTTCCAGCATTTTTGGACTTTCTTATTCTCGTCTGAAGCAGACCTTTTAAAATGAGCTTAGTTTACATAGTCAGAAACATTATTATGCAGCTGGCTGGAATCGGTTTACTTCAATTAAAACGTAATAGCTCCATGTCAGAGCGGAATAGCAGTGATTAATTTGTCACAGTTAATAATTACAAACTGGTTGCTAAGATGCAAAGTCGACTCCATCCAGTTTGTTTTAAAGCGTTTGCTGAGTAGCCTTTTTTCCTTTTTCCAGTTTTTCCTTTTGCCATCTGTATGATCTGGACATCCAGTCTACAGTTGGTTCTCAGACATTGGCTTCCTCTTTTGTACATCTACAAATGAAAAACATCCATGATTTCACAATCCTGCTTATGTGTTTGATCTATATCTGATAGCCAAGGCTGATATTTTAATTGGATTGTCAGATTCCAGGAAATAATGAGGCAAAAGTTAAGCCCCCGTCACACACAGCGATCTCGCTAGCGAGATCGCTGCTGAGTCACAAGTTTTGTGACGCAACAGCGATCTCACCAGCGAGATCGCTGTGTGACACTTACCAGCGACCGGCCCCCCTGCTGGTTATCGCTGATTGTCCTGGAATGGCCAGGACATTTTTTTGATCGCTTGTCTCCCGCTGGCCAGCACGCATCGCTGCGTGTGACAGGCGGGAGATCAGCGATCAGCGCGCTGGTAACTAAGGTAAACGTCACGTTTCTAAGCAGCGCTTAGAAACCCGATGTGTACCTTAGTTACCAGCGTGCTGGTGCAGGGAGCTGGCAGGTAAAGTGGAAAGGAATCTACAGATGTCAGGTATAATCACACACAGCTCTGCAGTGAGATCAGGAAAGCAGAGAGCGGCCATTACACATAAAACTGGTAATACCCTTTTATTTTCAATAATCTCTGGAGGCAGATTCTCATGGAGATCAGTGTCCGGCCCATAGCCTGGAACAGCTCATTTACATAGAAGAAAAACTTGAATTTTCCCTTCACCCATGGCAGCACACCTGAGAGAGGGATCCGCTCTGCCAGGTAAGGAACTTACCGAAATATAAGGGGCGGTACCTCTCCCCGCATCAGTTTGGTTCCTGTTGTGGATAGGAATCCCGTACGGCAGTGGTGCCGGTCATAAGAAAAAGAGATGTTCTGGCGCGGGAAGAACAGGGTCCATACCTGTAGTGTCGGGCGTCCGGAAGCGCAGTCCATGGGTCCCCCTGGGGCTTGGTGTTTGTGCGGGCGCAGGCGGCATCTTCAGGAGGGCCTGAAGGAAATCCACCACGTCTCGCTCCCCTCGTGCCCGTCAAGCCAGCTCTGACTGATTCAACGTGGAGGAGTGGCTGGGGACGACTTCCGTGGGTGCCGCTGATGATACAGGCGCCGCAAAGAATTGTGGGAGCGTGCCTTGCTGATGTCAGAAAGGCGCCGAGAACATGGCTCACAGTGCAATGCTGGACGGCTTTTTTTCCTGATTGAAGGTGTGTGGTCCATCCGGTGGTCGCGGAGGGGAGAGGCATATCTCACCAGAAATTGAGGCCGCCTGTTTTAAGGTGGATGCCAAGGAATCAGGCTGCCGGCAAAGATGGAGCCAGAGCAGCGGCAGTCGCTATCGCCACCGCCACAATCTCCAGCATAGTCTGCGGCTCATCGACAGCAGGATCATAAAGGTGACAGGTCGGTCAAGTGACAGAAGGTAGCACTCGCTCCTGTCACAAAATTGGGGACGCCTCGGTGTCCAGAGAAGGCACGTTGTGTGTACCTCCACAGTCTCCGAGTCCAGTACCCTTGTTTATCGGCGGGTGGTGAGTGATCTTCGTGAATGTTAGCTAGGTGATTAATAGGCCCCTATTGTCTGCTTGAATCTGTAGGAAAGGCCTAAGAAATCCAGGGCAAAGAAAAATAAGAGTCTGTGCCCTGTGAAAAATTCCCCTAGCAAGGGATTGGCAGAAGGACTTGTGTTCCAACTGCATCCAGAGAGCTATTGCGGAGGAGACCCCAAATTTTGCAGCTAGCCTTTGGTCGGCTATTAGGTCGGAAGTGGAGGGCTCCCTTAAAACCCTACTTAAGAAAGGGAAGAAGGGGTTTGAAGATTTTCCATCTATCTCACTCTTCCTCGGTCTCGTCCCATGGTCGAATGCATGCTGATTCCACTTCCTCCTCCTCCTCAGACAATGACACGGGAGGTAAACCATTTTTTCCCATAGAAAACACGGACGGTCTTCTTAAAGCCATGAGGATAATGGTGGGTCTAAAGGAAGAAAAAATGGCTAAATCCTGGACGATGTTCTGTTTAAGGGATTGCAGGAGAGGAGAAAGCGAACCTTCCCAGTTAATGACAAGGTCCGAGCGCTCATTAATAGAGAGTGGAAGAAGCTGGAAAAATCAGGAGCCCTGCCCTACTCCTCTAAAAGGAGGTATCCTTTTGAGGTAAAGGGTACGGAGATGTGGGACAAGGTCCCAAAAATTGATGAGGCAGTGTCCAGGTTGTCCATAAAAACGGTGTTGCCCTTAGAGGACTTAGGGACCTGTTAGATAAAAAAGCAGATTCTTACCTGAGACATACATGGGAAGATGCAGCAGGGGGATTAAAATCCCCAATAGCTGGAACTTGCATGGCACATTCCTTAGGCCGGTTTCACAGTTGCGTTTAGGGCTGCAGCGTCGGCTTGCGCACGGCCGCCGCTAAGCCCCGCCCCCTGCCGAGCCTCCTCCGGTAGCTCCGCCTCCGGGCGCATGACGCTGCATGCGTCCCCTATCTTTATTACTGAGGATGCAGGCCTGTTGCAATTTGGTTGCACTCGGCGCACCTCAGTGATAAAGATAGATGACGCATGCAGCGTCATGCGCCCGGAGGCGGAGCTACTGGAGGAGGCGCGGCAGGGGGCAGGGCTTAGCAGCGGCCGTGCGCAGGCTGATGCTGCGGCCCTAAACGCAAGTGTGAAACCGGCCTTAATGATCTGGCTCCAGCAGCTTGAGGAACAACTCGCTTCTAAAGTGCCGAGGGAGAAGATCCTATCTGATATGTATCTTTTACATGGGTTGACAGATTTTTTGGCTGACACATCTGCTGATTCCATGAGGCAGGCTGGGTTATCGAACGTTGCAAGACGCACCTTATGGCTTAAAGGCTGTCCAGGTGATCTACAGTCCAAGGTCAAGCTGTGCTCTCTGCCGTGTGATGGCCACTTTCTGTTCGAGAAGAATCTGGATGACATCCTAGCGAAAGCGAGTGATAGGAAGAAAGGCTTTCCCAGGTTCCCAGTGGATCAGAGAAGGCCATCTTTTTGATGAAATCAAAAAAATCAGCAGGGGCTGTCCTCTAGGAGAAAAGAGAAAATTGGAGGATAGGAGAAAAAAGGACTCCGGATTCATGTGCGGCGGGTCCGCCTCTTCATCCAAGAAATCCCCACAATGATGCCAGAATCCCAGAGTGGGGAGGTTGTCACTTTTTGGTCAGGCCTGGGAAAACCTCTCTTCCAACACTTGGATCCTAAACATAGTGAAGGAAGGCCTGAAGATACAATTTTGTCATCAGCCAAGAGCAACTTTTGTAATAACCCCCATCAGGAGGGGATAGGAGAACAATTGGCCCTAGAAACAGAAATTTGAATCTGCTAGACAAACAGGTCTTGTCCGAAGTCCTGAACGGACAGAAGGGGAGGGGTTCTACTCGCCCCTCTTCTTTATAATAAAAAAATCTCAGAGGTCTCAATCGATGGGTGGAAACTCATACCTTCAAAATGGAGTCAGTGACTACAGCCATAAAACTTCTACATCACAACTATTTTATGGTGGTAATCGATTTAAAGGATGCCTATTATCGTATTCCCATCCATCCAGGCTATCAAAAATATTTGATAAGTAACACACCCATTGAAGTAGGCCTTTCACCTACAAGATGTCAGATGTCAGTCTATCGCCTGCCGGTGACCTAGCAGGTAAAACTTTTTTTTATTTTTTTGCATCTGTGTGTGGAGGGGGTAGCATAGAGGAGGAGTCATTATTACTGTTTGAAGGGAGCCATCGAGGGAATCATTGCTTTGAGACATTCATACTTTCTAATGGGAGCAGTCAGGCATTGTATGGATAAAGGAGTGCGTAGACTATCCTCTGTTTTTAAGGTAGCACTGAGAGGGCATTGTGTGGTTTTAGGTGGACACATAGAGGGGCATTATTATTGGGTTAGGGGGTGCAGTACCTGCATTGCCCCTGGCACTGGCAACGCCAAGCTACAGCACTGTTAAATAACTTATTTGTGGGGATTAGACTGTCAGAATAATGCAAATGGAGTATGTAAAACGATACAACAGTGACAAAAATATGTTCCAAATAGAGAACGATTACAGAAAATTTGGGATGCACATGGGGTCCATAAAGCATATCAATCTGGCGTTACCCAGGTAGAAAACACTGTATAAGCTTCACAGTTCAAGATTGAAAAGTCTGTAGTGAGGACCCATGGATATCAGACATGGTCAAAAGAACATTTGAAAAGCCAGTACATTACAAGGAGCATAGTCCAATATTACTGACTGTTGAAGGGATAATTTGGGTTCTATAGAAAGTCTGGACTAATGAGTCCTCAAATTCAGCATGATGGACTGCCATTCGTGGTATATATAGTGTCCTCCAAACTTTTCTCATAATACTAATGAGTTCACATATCGTACTCTACAAGTGGGACACTCCTTGGAATAAGACACAAGGTTTGATCTCATTTCCTGCTGCATGTCAAGGAAGTTGGGTCACCTCATTTCTACGTTTAGATGTTTAAACATTTTTCTTGTGAATGGTTTCCAGCTGTTCGTGGCCGTGCTCAAAATATCTAGCATTAGGAAGAAGTCCTTGAAATAAGCAAATTTCATTTTATTACCTGTTTATAATGGCTTTATATTCTTTCTGAACAGCGGAATTGTAAGCGTTCCCAAGCAAGGTTGTGCAAGTTACTTTTGTCAAGTCTTCAAAAAGTAAAGTAGGCAAAGTTCCCGCTTTCATTCCTCACTAGAAAGTAAATCCAGACGTTTCCTACGGCTGTAGACGACGCAGACTTCTCTTTATTCTTTTAGCTATATTTGAACTTGCTGTCAAAAACTAATAACAAAACTCCTATAATCCATTGCTGCCTTGAAGAGAAAGTAATTAATGGAAATATACAATCTTGGTTCTTTTAAGTTAAGGTACTTGGACTGCAATGTTTGAGGAACCTTTTTATTATATTTATGGTTTTAATGAGAAATTGGATTAACATTTGTAAACAGGGCAGTATGGGCAATTTGACTGGAGCCAGTTTGCCGAAGACATTGTTTGTACATCCAGTCATTCTGCATATTTTATATTTTCTCTATAAACAATAGAGGATGAAACATTTTACTTGAGCTACTGTAGGAAGCCATTTTTTTACGGAATTTACACTTTTCATCCAATATACTTATTGCTCCAGTGAAGCTAAAATGCAAAATTTAAAGGAAAACTGTCAGTATAAAATGATTTTTCAAACTAAGCACGAGCAGTAAGTGCACATTTGGCTTGTTCAGTGCACCTTTGAACCTACTTTTTTACCACCTATATTTGCTCTTCTCTGACTCCTGTAAAGCCAAAGCTGTCAATCAAAGAACAGGGGATGTAGATGTCTATACAGCTGCCATGCACGTCTGTGGCTCCAGTGTTGCAGGCTGCACACAGACCTGTAGGCATGTTTTAGAAAAGGGGATAGATGGGGGTGACCAAACATGGAAAATAGTGGAACTATAATATAGAGCTGTATGATCTGTTGGAGTTTTAAAAATCACTCCATTTGTGGTGATGGATTATAACATTTACTGGTGGCCTGCTATGCAAACTTCTAAAAATTGCATGCTTGGTTACATTTTACTTGGGTCTCTGGAGTTGGAGCTAGTTTGGGTAGAATCAAAGTCAGTAGAAATTTACTGACCCCAATGCCAGCTTTAAAAAAAAAAAAGAAAAATAATAAAATGATCCTTTGTTAATATTGATTAATTTGTTAATCTTTATCAGAATATCGACAAGTCTAAAAATGGTTAAAAAAAAATCTAAGGTTCCTGGTAATAGTGATGATAAAGCCATTGTATTACAGTAACATTGTTATTACTAATAGCTGTTTATGAAGGAGTCAGAGTGTGGAACAATAAAGGTGCCGTAACCTTGGCTTCCTGGCTCCACATCTGATTTTACCCGAGTCATAACCTTGGCTTCCTGGGTCCACAACCTTGATTTTACTCTAGTCATAACCTTAGCTTCCTGGCTCCACAGCCCTGATTTAGTCCGAGTTGTAACCTTGGCTTCCTGGCTCCACAGCCCTGATTTTACCCGAGTCGTAACCTTGGCTTCCTTGCTCCACAGTCCTAATTGAAATTTTTATTTTTTTACCTTGTAATTTTTTTGGAACAGGCTAAACTGGGAGATAAGGAAGTGACAGATTTTAGGAGATTTCCTAATATTCTCCCTAATTCACCCACCTTCCCACACCACCATGTTTTGCAGGAGTATCCCTGTGTTGCTGTCCCCAGAATAGTCATGGATTGGCATTAGTATCACAGTAAAGAACAGAGCCAAGGGTCATCACCAAGACTGTGGTATCAAGCCCAGCGAAAACACAGGAACATGGTCAGAATGAAGTCAAGAGTCAGATAATAGTAGCATAGCAAGGCCGAAAAGACATTTGTCCATCCAGTTCAGCCTATATTGCATCAGAATAAATCCCTAGATCTACCTCCTTCGAAGGAACCTAATAACTGTAGCATACAATATTGTGACGCTCCAGGAAGACATCCAGGCATCTCTTCAATCCCTCAGCTGAGTTTGCCACCACCACCTCCTCAGGCAAGGAATTCCAGATTCTCACTGCCCTAACAGTAAAAAAATCCTCTTCTATGTTGGTGGAAAAACCTTCTCTCCTCCAGCCGCAGAGAATGTCCCCTTGTTGTCCATCATCTTCCTTGGTACAAACAGATCCTCGGAGAGATATTTGTATTGTCCCCGTATATACTTATACATGGTTATTAGATCCCCCCTCAGTTGTCTTTTTTCTAGACTAAATAGTCCTAATTTTCCTAATCTCTCCGAGTATTGTAGGTCCCCCATCCCCTTTATTGTCGCCCTCCTTTGTACTTGCTTTAGTTCCATTATATCCTTCCTAAGCATCGGTGCCCAAAATTGTACACAGTACTCCATGTGCGGTCTAACCAGAGATTTGTACAGAGGCAGTATGATGCTCTCATCATGTGTATCCAGACCTCTCTTAATGCACCCTATGATCTTGTTTGCCTTAGCAGCCGCTGCTTGGCACTGACTGCTACAGGTAAGTTTACCATTAACTAGGATCCCCAAGTCCTTGTTCATGTCAGATTTACCCAGTGGTTTCCCGTTCAGTGTGTAATTGTGATATTGATTTCTTCTTCCCATGTGTATAACCTTACATTTTTCATTGTTAAACCGCATCTGCCACCTATCGGCTCAAGTTTCCAACCTATCCAGATCCATCTGTAGCAGAATGCTATCATCTCTTGTATTGACTGCTTTACATAGTTTTGTATGATCTGCAAATATTGATATTTTTCTGTGTAAACCTTCTACCAGATTGCTATTAACCCTCCGTCAGGAACAATATTCGCACTAACTCGTAATGGAACAATGTGCCTGTCAAGCGCAGGCTAGAAAAATGCCTAGAATATCTAATTTTCTCAATTTCAGTGATCTAAAAGTGATCAGAGACCTTCATAGGGATGTAATAAGAGACTACACATTATCAGGTGCAAAACAAACCCATTTACTCAACATAAAAGTAATGACTTTGATATACACAAATTTCAAAACTCCTGAGAAGTACACTTTCATTTGTAAGAAAATCTGCCTTATTTATATGAAATATCCACAAACCTTTCTCTATCCATTCATAAAACAAGCTAAATAAACAATAGTAATGACTAAAAACATTACATACCAACCTTATAAAGTGTGATGTGTTCGGGACCAATGAGCCTAAGAAGCCAGCACAGCTATATCTTCCTTCCTGAAGCTCTGCAGACCAACTGTGGTATCAGGTTTCACACAGCAGCTAGAGCCAGGAGACTATCTAGAGGGAGGGGGTTTCCTGAAAATCTGGTGAGAAGGGAGAAATGAAAGTAGAAGAGCTGCGCCTGTCAGATCCATTGTTCCTGACGGAGGGTTAAATATGTTGAAGAGGATAGGTCCCAACACCGACCCCAGTGGTACCTCACTGTTCACAGCGACCCAGTTAGAGAATATACCATTTATAACCACCCTCTGCTTTCTATCACTAAGCCAGTTACTTACCCATTTACACACATTTTCCCCCAGACCCAGCATTCTCATTTTGTGTACCAACCTCTTATGTGGCACGGTATCCAATGCTTTTGAAAAAACCAATATATACCACGTCCAATGACTCACCTTGGTCCGGTCTATAGCTTACCTCTTCATAAAAACTGATTAGATTGGTTTGACAGGAGTGATTCCCCATAAACCCATGCTGATATGGAGTTAAACAGTTATTCTCATTGAGATAATCCAGAATAACATCCCCCCAGAAACCCTTTAAATATTTTACCAACCATAGAGGTTAGACTTGCTGGTCTTGAATTTCCAGGTTCACTTTTAGGCTGAGTTCACACGTGGCGTTTTTTTCGCATTTCCGCGGCAGTTTTAACCGCGCTATTTTGCCGCGAAAACGTGAAAAATAAGCATCCCATGCATTCCTATGAGATTCCGCAATGCTGTGCTAATGCTGCGTTTTTTACCGCGGTGGAATTGCTTCGCGGTAAAAAACGCAGCATGCTCATTAATTTTGCGGAATCGCGGCAATCCCGCACCCATAGGAATGCATTGTTCTGCTTACTTTCCGCATGTGGCTGTGCACACCATGCGAAAAGTAAGCAGAACATTTGCGGATGGTACCCACGGTCCGGAGGAGAGGAGACTGTCCCCCGGGCTTTGGGTACCATATCCCTGTAATAAACAGAATTTAAAATAAAAAATATTGTTATTCTCACCTTCCGACGTCCCGCGCAGCCTTCCCGCCTCTCTCCACGCTCCCGGTCCCAGTAAGCCTTTGCGAGCGATGACATCCGTTCTCGCGGGATCGCGAAGTCTCGCGGTCATTCGCGCGACGTCATCGCAAATGACCGCAATTACTGGGACCGGGAGCGTTGAGAGAGTCGGGAAGGCTGCGCGGGACGTTGGAGGGGGGGAAAATCAAAAATATTTTTTTATTATTATTTTTTACATTCTATCTTTTACTATTGATGCTGCATAGGCGGCCTCAATAGTAAAAAGTTGGTCACACTCGTGAAACACTATGTTTGACGAGTTTGACCAACCTGTCAATCAGTTCTCCAAGCGATGCTCCAGATCGCTTGGAAAACGCTAGCAATTCTGCAAGCTAATTACGCTTGCAAAATGCTAGTTTTTCCGCGGGAAAATCGCGGGAATTTAAAAAGCGATTTTCCCGCGGAATGGAATTCCGGAATTCTCGCGGTAATTTCCGCAAGAGTTCCGCTACGTGTGAACCCAGCCTTAGAGTCCTTTTTGAATATTGGTACCACATTTGTTATGCGCCAGTCCTGTGAAACAGACCCCCATTGCTATAGAGTCCCTAAATATACAAAATAATGGCTTGTCTATTACATTTCTTAATTCTCTTTGTACTCGTGGGTGTATGCCATCCGGACCCAGAGATTTTTATATTTTAATCTTATTTACCCAGTTTCGCACCTCTTTTTGGGTTAGATTGGTGACCCTTAATATAGTGTTTTCTTTGTCTCTCGGCATTTCATTTCCACCGTGATCCTCAAATAGAGCAGTAAATGAACATCCCAAGCTACCACATTTTTTGTAGCTTTCTGTGCTCTGCTTTTGTCTGCATGTGAGATTGAAGCTGAGAGGAACCTGCAGATGTGTCAGGTATAATCACACACAGCTCTGCATCGAGACCAGGAGAGTGGCCGTTACATATAACACTGGTAAAACCCTTTTTGTACAGTAGTCTCTGGAGACAGATTCTCATGCTGATCAGTGTTTGGCCCATCATCCTGAACAGCTCATTTATATATAAGAAAAAATGTGGATTTCTCTGAAATAAGACATCACATCTCAAATATCATTGTATAATTTTATTCAGCATCCTATGATCCACATGCTCCCATAAAAAAATTAGGAGGGTTGATCCTACTGACAGATTCTCTGTAAACTCAGGGATAATAAACAAAGAACATGAGCCAGGACAGGCTATGAAGGGCAATAAGCAGGCAAGTCATGTGAGGACAACTTCTTTGTAAAATAGCACCTGCCTGGTATCATCTTTGGGGGTTAATTCACATAGAAACGTAAAGGGAACCGGTCACATGAAAAAATGCTATTAGCCTGCAGATTTGAAGTTAATCTGCAGGTTAATAGCGTTCTGAAACTGTCCGTTGCCTGCACTTCGAGTCTCGATGCCGGTAGGAAATTAACTTTATACCTCAGTAACTTTTGGGTTTCAGTCACTGGGGTGCTGTGGGTGTGGGTTGAGGGGTTGAGTCTCCACACTATGTATAGAGAACGGTGGCTGCAACCATATCCCTGGCACTAACTGAGAGTCGCCCCTAATGCTGAGCCTGCTTTAAGTCTGTGACGTAGGCACAGTTACAGCTACCGCTATCTATACAAAGAGCGGAGACTGAATCGGCGCCACCTCTGTGGCTGAAATCAGAAATGCTTTTTTTCATGTGACCATTTCACTTTAAATCGAACCTGTCAGCAGGGTTTTGTTAAGTAAACTACAGACACTGTCTGGTTGGCACCATTACACTGATGAAAATGATACCTGGGTTGATGAAATCCATCTTGTGATTGATGCTTGATCTGTATTTTTAGTTTTCAGTTAATGAAATTCTTGTGCTCCGGAGCGGCTTGTGGGCGAGGCTGTATGTGTTGCTCTGCTTACATATGCAGCTGTATGGGCTTATGATAGGTTGTTGATCCTACAGTGACCTGTCTCCTATTTTACATACTACATATAATAATGTTGGCTTGGAGAAAAAAAACGTATCTTCAGCAAAATGGTGCTGGTGCATGCACATCTATCGCTGGCCGGCGCCATTTTGCCTCAGCCCATTTTTTTTTTTCCTTACAGCAAAATGGCGCTGGCGGCGCATGCACAGTAGCATCTATCCCTTGCCGATAGATGCTACTGCTCAAGTGCTGACATTGGCCATTTTATTGGAGTAAAAAAAGAAATTGACTGCAGCAAAATGGCGGCGCATGTGCAGTAGCATCTATCGGCAAGATGATAGTGCGCATGCCGGTGCTATTTTACTGAAGTTCATTGTTTTCTAAGCCAACAATATTCTATGCAGTATGTAAATAATGGGCAGGTCAGTGAGGGATCAGTGACCTGTCCTAAGCCCATAAGGCTGAATAAGTAAGCAGAGCACCTCATAAAGCCCCGCCACAGGCCACCCCGGAGCACGAGCATATAATTAATCGAAAACTACAAATAAAGATTAAACAACAACCGCAAGACGGATTTCATCACCCAAGTATCATTTTAATCAGTATAACGACACCGACCTGACACTGTCGGTTACTGTGCACAGTCCTGCTGACAGGTTCCCTTTAATGCCATAACCTGAAGGAATAGAGCAGCAGCGAAGGCCATAGCTGCACAGTGCAGGACATCTCCAGTTGACCTGTCACCCTAATAATTACTTCCCATACACTATATTGGTATTATGTGAGAAAATTAAGGTATTCTTCAAATAAGATTGTGTCCCTTGTGTTTCTCATCCACAATATAGTGTTATTTTTGCGTGCGGAGAGTAATAATCTAGTGATAGATTGTTCTTCAGTACTATTCTTCTAGGTGTTCATAGTTAATCCAGATAAGTAGAATATATTGCTGAACCACGGATAGTGCAGTACCGTTCATTGAGATTTGTGAGATCTCACTTTACTTTGTTAATAGATGCACAATGAAATTGCTCTAATGAGTTGATCTATCATGTACACTAATTACAGCACCCAAAACTGCTGACCACTTTTTCTGTGTATACACTTGTCGCCGTTACGGTGGTTTATTGCCTTTGGCCTCTCGTGTTTTTACTGATAAATCATGTATGGCATCTCAGATCTTCATCTTGCCAGTCCCCTTGCTGTCGTCCGTCATTTCCACCCTCTCAGTGGTAATGGATGAAGTTTTCTGTGCATTTTATGAACTTTTAGGATGTTGTATATTGATCTCCCGATTTAATGAGACAAATTAACATTTTATTTTCCACATTGACTAAGTTGTGTTTAGAAACTTGCGGCTTAAATGATGGATCCAAATTATCTAGATGTTCAAATGTCAATAATATACTATTATGTTAACTTTGCTTTATAAATAATGTTTTAGCATAAAACCCTTTAACTGCAACGATCCATGTAGTGCATCATATTAAAGTGAATCTGTCTCTAGGTTTCAGAAGTGTATATATTAAAACAATCGATTAGGCCTGATAAGGCAGGTGTACTTACACTGAAAACCCAAGGCAGAATGTATATAATCCTGATATTTAGATGAGCCTTTGATAATCCAGCTAGTGAGAGCTCATGCAGTTCATGTGTATTCAATCTCCACCCACCCATCCTGAGTGATAGCTGCAGACTGTACTGAGCAGTGCGAGATACCAGCAGGGAGGAGGGACGCTGAGGAGCTGTCAATGAAGCTGAAAGGGCGGAGAGTGACTTAAACTTACATAAACAATAGACTATACAGCTGAACTAATGTATTTTTATTTTCAACGTTATGACAGCATGCCTATCTAGTCTAAGACCTGTTTCGTATGCAGTTTGAATTGTGAAATCGGGTGACATCCCCTTTAGTTAGTCGCCACAGCTAGAATAAGGGTCTTCATTATAGTAATACTTAGTATGTTAGATTTGTTAGTACCTGCCTGTTAATTTTTAGGTCCATTGAATAAAGCAATCTTGGATAAACCTGATAAATTATCCTAATACTTAGCTGGCCTGCGTCTGCCGTTGAGAGACACTGCTCGTTAGTCCCTCTCCCAGGCTGTGCTATGGAAATGAACACCTCCTTCTCCTCAAACAGTTCTATAAATAATGTCTTCATCTGCCCCTCATTTATTGATCCTTTCTACCTCCTACTCTTGGTTGTTCTCACCTTTTTCTATCATTTGAGATCATTTAGTTTGCCTTCTGCCCATTGCCCTTTGTGCTTTAACTTCATTTTCTGAGCCATTAACATGGAGCACTATAAGGGAATATATGGCGTGTTGTAACTCCAATTACGCACATCTACCAGTGATTTATCTCTCCAGTACATGTTTAATTTTAGCCCTCATTAACTTTACACCAACACTCTTTATCAAATTTACTATATTTCTCCGTGCCCTGAAACCATCAGCCAACAGAAATCCCTTGGATGTTGATCTCGAGCATCAATCTTATTTTAGCCCTTTCAATTATTTTTATGCAAATAGCCATTTATATTGACAGCTTTAATCTTTGTTACTTTTCTATGTATTCATCGTCGACTCATTTTGTCAGTGTTATCTTTACATTTATTAGTATTTAAAATGAGCAGTCACTCTTCCATTTATATCATTTCTATATTTATTTTAGTTTATTCCCTTCAAAGTATATATGATATTGCTCGAGTGGCATTCTGAGCCAATGGAGGTTGTAGGTGGTACCCAATCGTGTTTAACGGGATCTGACTTGTTGAAAATGGTATCTGATGTGCAGAAAGGATGTCATAAAGTAAGAGGAGCTGATCAGATTTATATACTTTTTTGTGGGAAGTTTGAGTAAACCTTGCATGTTGTTAATTCAAATCCCCGGTGTTTCTATGCATAAAGATCAGTGGGAGGTCCTAATAGGTGACTGGCAGTCTTCCTGTATGACTGTGCATACAGAAAAAGCGGAGAATCACTGAGTAGCACGGCCTACTGTACTTGGCTGCATTCCAGGGATTTTGAGTAAATTAAAAGCTTTACTGAATCTTTTATCACAAATCTATATATCATTCTGCTGTTGTACTGTCCACAGATCGGACTGCACGTACCACCTGAAAAATTCCCTTTAAAGAGTAGCTTAAAAGAAACCGTTCATCATGATATAAAATGTTAAAATAAAGGTATGGCCATCCGTAGTGGCAATTTTATACTGTTTTAATAGATAATTGTAGGCAAGAAATCCACATCCAGGTTCTTGTTCAATTCTGGTTAGGTGTTTTGGTGCAATATCCTCTTTGTGCATCTGGGCGGAGCTGTGTGTAGTGTTTTCTGGCTCTGCCGCAGCCCCTCTGCTTTTTTTTCAAGTTTGTGCTAGCGTCGCCCTTGCTGCTGGCGGCATTAGCACTCATTCATCTCCCGGTGGTCTGCAGCAAAATGGTGCCGGCTCATGTGCATATTATTGACATCCGATGGTCTTCAGCAAAATGGCAACGGCAGTGCCGCATATGCAAATTGACACCTCAGCTTGTCCTTGGCACCATTTTGTCGAAGACCACTTGGCGATGAATGTGTCCATGAGCCGCCAGCGGCAAGGTTGGCACTAGCACAAAACAAGAGGCTCATGCAAATGCACAGGGGCCGCGGCAGAGCTGAAAACCCTACCTACAGTCCCACCCTGATGCACATAGAGGATATTGCACCTCTGACGTGAGTTAAGCAAAAACTGGGAGGCAGATTTCTTCCCTACAGGTATCTATTAAATCTGTATCAAAACGACATTTTGGCCATATCTTTATTCACTTATTTTATTGATCAAGCTTTGTGATATACATCATAACTTTATTTTGCTTACTTCTATCTTTATCACCATGCTGAAAGTGCTGACTTGTCTGCCTAGTTCATTCTGTTTTCATTGCTCTATTGAATTACAGATCTAGGTAAAATCTGAACTCAGTGAGTTTTTCTCCTCTCCTACTCCATGTCTAGAGACTATTCCCAGTGTGAGCATGGGGGAGAATGGCAGGTATAGCTCTTTGCTATGCCTGCAGGTTAAATGTATAGTAAAAACAATTTTGCAATTTAGCTCTTAGTAAAAATCCTCTGTAGCCATCTGTGTACTGTGATACATAGAGGCTGTAGAAGCTAAAATTGTTACAGATTTTGATTAGAACGGAAGGCTCCCTTAAAATGACTGAAAGGAGAAAACCATGAGCAATGTGAAGGGATATCCAATGTTTCCTCAACTGAATTACACATTGACAGGCTCTGCGAATTAAAGGGGTTGTTCACTACTCTGACAACCCCTTCTGAATCCCTATGTTTCCCCCCCAGTAAAATATCTCTACTCTCCTTCAATGCTGACGCCATTCCAGCAGTGTCTACACTGGCTCTCCTGGGAATCACGTTGCATTTACTATGCTCCCTTATGTACGTACTTGACATCCAGAGGAAGTAAGAGCTGCAGTTGCTGATTGGCCTCAGGGATTGTGTGACACAATGTCACGCAATCCCCAGGAGAGCCAGTGCTGACATTGCAGAAACAGCGTTGGCACTGAAGGTGAGTATAGCTGCTGCTGTTCTACCGGTGGGGAAATATCGGGGTTCAGAAGGGATTAGTGGACAACCACTTTACAAGCAACTACACATTGGCAATATTTTGCTCCAATAGTGTAGATTAATGAAACTTTTTTTTGTATGTCAAGCCTCATTGCATCTTCACCTCAAGGAGCAGGGGAATTGTATAATTTTATTATTTTATGTGCTTTAAAGACATCCTGAATTATTTGAAGCATGAAATTCGTGAGTAACTAGAAACCTCTTATAAAGATTCTGTTTCATGTTGGCATGATAGTGCCAAGCAACAGCTATAGTTTTTATCTTCCACATTCACACCGAGAACCTTCAACTTCCCAAAATTGCCTTATGGTATTGAGACGTATTAATGTAAGATAACCTATAAAAGATAGATTGCGACCATACAGGTCGTCACGTGATCAGCGACAATGCTAAAGGGACAAATTACACTTTGCTAGCACCACTGAGCCTTCACGAGTCTTTTAACTTTTTCTTTTGTTACTGCAAAGTGTAATTTAAAGCAAAAGTTCTAATATTTTTCGCAATGTTTATTGATGATTTTCTCTCATCTTTTGCAGCTTAATACCTTAGAATTTCCTCCAAAGAAACTTTTTGGAAACAAAGATGAGAGAGTGATTGCGGAGCGCAGAGCTCAGCTGGAGGTAAGCGTTCTGGTCAGGATTGGAGGGTAGGACTGGATGAAAATCAACTTTAAATCTTCATATGAAGGAGTCTGTGAGCATCGAGGGTGGTCCTTATTCTCTGCTACCGTACACAATCTCTGTAGTACAGTGGTTTGACTGACGTCAGTTTGGCGTAGCTGATATTGTTATGGCGTTGAATAGGTGTCAGTTAAATTCTGGTGGACTCAATCCAGGGAGTAACGCAGAGGAATTGGCCACAGGAGTCTGCCTCATTTACATAACGATTGAAAGTTGATTTTCTCCTTGGTGAAATATCCATTTTCAGCCAATATGGTTTTGTTGAGCTGTTTTTTTTATTATCCTACGTAGCAGTGTAATTAGTTTGATGACCCTTCAACTACTGACAAGTTCCCTTTAAATTCAGATCCTGGTTCACAGAATGGTTTTTGGAAACATTCATTGCTGTCTGTTCACAAATATGTAAAAGGAAAACTGCTAATTTATGATCTATACCTCCTGCAAAATAAAAATTGTATATTTTTGTTTGGCAGACTGTCACAATATGTCAGAAGCCTCAATCGATTTGGACTCCCGTGACCACGCTGAGTGACTTACAGCACACTATTAATCCCTGTAATAAATGAGGTGGCTGACATTTTATGGACTGCATGATTATATGTTCACGCTCCGCCATAACCCACAATGCGCAGCCACCATCGCGTTAGTCGTATTTTATTTCCAGGCACCGTGATGCATCAATGACTGTGTTTGGCTCAGGATTTTTTCTCTAAGGCTTTCTATAATTGTATGTTCTACTTAAATCATGAGATCGGTACATTTCAGTGTAGGTGAATGTAATGCAAGAGAGAGAATTCACTTTCATGGTCAACTCAACACAGGTCAAAGGAAATGGCGATGCTTTAAAGTTTGGCAATGTGACGGAAGAACTCCCACAGTGTTGAAAAGGGAAACATTATGTGAAATTACATTTGTGACATAACAAAAGAACATCACACTTTGATCTATTCTCTGTCCATCTCCTGTTAATACAGAGACAAGAAAATCAATTTAGACCCTACCAGTCTCTCGTTTAATGTCTTCCTTGTAAACTATTCCGACACTGATTTGTTTTTAATTCGCCAACCCGAGGTGTCGACTTGTATATCCCCAGCAATGAATCTTTGTTTATGCTCTATCACAGTATGATATATCTTTACACATTTCCGCCATCGGCGTAATACGTTTTCTTTTTTTTTTTTTACGCTGACACTGTGAACACATTGCTGATTTTTAATGTCAGGCAGGTTGAATTACAACAAAATATCCCCCACTGAAAAAAAGAAGACAATTGACGGGAAGTAAATTGACATAAGTCACTACAAACATTGTAAATGTCACACGAGGCGCAGAAATGAATATTAGATCGGAACAGAATTTACAAGACTGTTATCCTGAAGGAGAATGTGTTGTGGCGTTTATATGTTATTTTTGTTATTTACTATGGTGCAGAGCCAGAGTTTATGTAGAACATAATTACAATGTCAGAGGCAAATAATAGTTCTGTTTGTTTGCTACAGAGGAAGTTTACTTTAAAATATATTTTCTTATACAGATCCATCCAGATGACAGGCATATCATCTGCAACATCTGAAAAAAAATAGATTTCACAGCGATCATTTCCAATATGCAGACATTAGACTGGCTGACATTAGTGTAGTGTGTGCATTCTTTTGAATTATCCATAAATTCAATTGCATTTGTCAATAGAGAAGCCAGAAGGTAACAGAAGGATTAGCGTTTTTTTTCCGGTACAAACCATTTTCGTTGCATTTGCTCGCATGTGCTCGGAGCTTACATTGGAATGAATAGAGAGCCAGTGCCATGGCCACTCAGCTGGAACGAGGAATCTGGCATCTATGTCTCACCTAGCTGGACACCAGCTGCAACAAGGAATCTGTCATCTATGTCTCACCCAGCAGGACAGCAGCTGGACCGGGGAATCTGTCATCTATATCTCACCCAGCTGGACACCAGCTGGACCGGGGAATCTGTCATCAATATCACCCAGCTGGACACCAGCTGGAACGAGGAATCTGTCATCTATTTCTCACCCAGCAGGACAGCAGCTGGACCGGGGAATCTGTCATCTATATCTCACCCAGCTGGACACCAGCTGGACCGGGGAATCTGTCATCAATATCACCCAGCAGGACAGCAGCTGGACCGGGGAATCTGTCATCTATATCTCACCCAGCTGGACACCAGCTGGACCGGGGAATCTGTCATCAATATCACCCAGCTGGACACCAGCTGGAACGAGGAATCTGTCATCTATGACTCACCCAGCGGGACAGCAGCTGGACTGGGAAATCTGTCACTTATATCTCACCCAGCTGGAACAGGGAATCTGTCATCTGGACAGCAGCTGGACCGGGGAATCTGTCATTTATATCTCACCAGCTGGACCGGGGAATCTGTCATCTGTGTCTCACCCAGCTGGACAGCAGCTGGACCGGGGAATCTGTCATTTATATCTCACCAGCTGGACCGGGAATCTGTCATCTGTGTCTCACCCAGCGAGACAGCAGCTGGACTGGGGAATCTGTCATCTAGTTCTCTCCCAGCTGGGCACCAGCTTGAACGAGTAATCTGTCATCTATGTCTCACCCAGCTGGGCACCAGCTTGAACAGTGAATCTGTCATGTGTCTCACCCAGCGAGACAGCATTTGGAACGAGGAATATGTAAGCTATGTTTCACCCAGCTAGAACGGGAAATCGGTCTTCTGTGTCTCACCCAGCTGGACAGCAGCTGGAACGGGAAATCTGTCAGCTATGTCTCACCCAGCAGGACACCAACTGGAACAGGGAATCTGTCATCTATATCACCCAGCTGGACTGGGGAATCTGTCAGCTATGTCTCACCCAGCTGGACAGCAGCTAGAACGGGAAATCTGTCATCTATATCTCACCCAGCTGTACACCAGCTGGAACGGGGAATCTGTCATTTAGGTCTCTCCTTTAAATCATTTGATGATGAAGATATTTTACCGTAAAACCAACTACCTTAGAAGGAGTTGTACCATTTGCTTACCATAAAGAATACCTACTTCTTCATGTAGCTCTTTACAGGCTTTTAAAACATGACCAGGCTTGAGCTGGTCGGACTCCATCGTACAAACTCTGAATGGCCAAATGTGCATTATTTGTTTAAAAAGGACGTTTAACCAGGTTTAGCATGTTAAACTTTGCCATATCATGGTATATTAGCTTCATAGCCGAATAACATGTATTTTTAACTTTTTTTTTATTACTCGTCTATGTTCTGGAAATATTAGAATATTAGTGTAGAAATATAGGTGATAACGTACGCAAAGCTCAAAGAGTGTTTGTTAGAATTTGACTCTGGGGCTGTGTACCTATTCCTCTGCGTGACATCGACCTAAGCAGGAGGCATTATACAGTGGGGAAAAAAAAGAATATGCCCATAGAGAAGCTTAAAACAGGCTTTTCATCTATGAGACATGTAATGACACCCATCCTTGCCCTCCTGACTCATCTCAGTTTTGGCACCCAATGTGTTTTCTAGTCGGGAAGAATAGTGAAGCATATTTGTGTATTTTTACAAATCCCTCTAGTAACTTCCATCTCAGGGCATGGTTAACTCTTCTGTACTTCCCCTTCCCCCTATTCTGATTGCCATTAGATGTGAGATGCTAGATGTGTTTGTAATGACAAATAGCTCTGCTGTACGCTCCACAGCAGGTGCAGAGATCTTGAAAGAGTACAGGGCTGTGTCATTACCTATCTTGCACACATGAAGCCATGTCTAGTCGTCTTTTTATCCCCTGCATAATGCCTCCTGCTTATGATTGGCCAACATCATGCAGGTGAAAAATGTACACACCTCCAAAGTTGAATCTCTAATGCCCCCATAGAGATTAGAGTTAATGTTTTGGCAACAGAGGCATGAAGTAAAAAAAAAAAAAAACAACTAAAAACTTTTTTACTCAGCCCTGCCGCTACTATTCTTTGATGTGGCCAGGATGCTAAAAGTAATGAAAAGTCCTCTTTAAATAGACAGAGAGGTATAAGACAATGCTGGGTAGCTTAGTAACTGGTGTTTCTGCTCATATTGAAATCCACAATGCACAGCCTAGTCCGTGATGCCGACTCTGCATTCTGTCCTGAATCACATGTTGCATGTGAGTTGAGCATACATGCTAGGAGACGATTGGGAAAATTTACCAAAAGGAGCCCTTATGTCTGCCAATATGACCTTTCTGGTGACAGCCTAGACTGACATGTCTTTAGCTTTATGTGAACTGGTAGAATTTAGCTGAATATTAATTGCATATTGCCATAGATCCTCGTACTGCTTCTGTGCCCAGTTATCCTAAGAGATGAGCTTTATATTGTCATTCTAGGAAAACATTCTGTCTTCACTAAACAATAGAAGCAGTGAAATGTAATCGTTTTCTGTCCCGACTGGTATCATAGCGGCCACTGCTTCTTTATTATGAAGTTTTCAAATTAATTAGCACAAAGAGTCTATTATTTCTTTAGCAAAGCCCCTCACATTATCCTGAAAATGGCAAAGCGGAGAACGCTTGTGTTCTTCACTCGCTGTAGACAGTATGGCATTAATGTATGGATTTCCTCTACACCTGAAACCCTCTGCTGTTAAAAACCTGTCAACCCACGCTAGTCAAAAAAGCAAAACTGCCATCTAACCGCAATGTGACAAAGATAAGACGTCAGAGCCGGCTTTTTGGTGCCTCAAAAAAGTGTCACTTCCCAGGCAGGCACCAATACATTTCTCATAAATTGCTTCAAGAACATGAATAGTAAGATTAATTACATGTCTACCGCCACCGTGAGCAAAATAAAGTAAGAAATACAGTAGAGTTCATTATTAACAGTAATTTAATATACCATGTTACTTAATTTTGCGCCATGACAGCTTAATTATATGAAATTTCAGAGGTCGTGTGTGAGCCGTTAGTTTTACACTTATTGTGATTAAAAATTGTTTAACACAAGTGTGAAGCCGTTTCAAGAACCTATTGTTACAATGTGGTACGTTACATTAAAGTGCATACATTATATTGTACATTAAGATAAATATAGAGCAATGAATCGCCCACACAGGGAAAATAGTTTTGACCCTCAACACGGAGCAATTGAGGGGGCGCTTGTTACCTTATTTCACAGATTTGGCTGGAGTCATGGTGTTCATTCATATTTGCATCAGTGCTTATAAACCCAAATGGTAAGTGAAAAAGCTCATTTATTTTAGAAAGATCCCACATCATGGTACCGGTTGTTCTCCATTGCAGTCTGTAGTACGGAAAAAATTGATGAAACCTCAAAGTAATGTTCACAATGATACAGGAGCCTTAGCGCTATGTCCAGAAACCACTCGGTACACTGCCCGCAGTGTTCACAGTACCATAGGCAGTAAGGTTGAAATTAAGCAAACATCAGTTTCATTTTACCTATTAATATAGAAGAAAAAAAAAAGTTGTTCAGCTCACCATTAGATGAATTTCTGTGACTTTTGGTGTGGACTCCAGGATGGTGCTCGGAAAAAGCGGCTGTGGTAATCAAACAAAAAGGTTCCAGCGACAAACATCCATTCCATTGCTGGAGCCTTTTTGTTTCATTTTACCTATTGTATAATCATCTTGTAATATTGGCCTAATGTAAGTGCTGAAAAATACTGATAAAATGGGTACAATTAATTTGCCGGTTAGAATGACTCTAGTCAAATTACTAATGCTCGGTGTGCTTTCTATTATAAGATACACTGATGCTTCATGTGAATGCCACCAATTCCTCTACATACTTTGGATACATTGTTCAATGTTGTTTATAAGCCCTGTGTCACATGGAGCTGACTCGCCAGCAGCGGTGTATTGTGTTCTCCTGCGTCCTGCCACTCTGCTGGTGGGTCATGTTTATGCAGCACCTTCTACGGGCCTCTTAAACAGTCAGTGTGCCCTAAACATGCTGCTCCCCTTCAATGCCATCATGTCCTAATCTTATTGGGGAACGGAGTCTGAGCAATAAGGTTCATTTGGTTCCTGGCTGTCTGCAAAGCGGTTTGCTCCTCTTTTGACGTCTTCCAACTTTGACCACTACTTGACTCCACCTGCCTTGGCCCCTGCACTGCCTGACAATTCCTAAGGCAGGTTTAATGCATTGGTTCCACATCCTGATATCATAAGCTATGCACCAGCCGTTGCTAATGAAGACTATTCTGGAAGTGCAACCTAGGTAATTTTTGTGTGGACCCCGCTTGAAGTGCTCTAAGGTGAATAACTTATAATCCCCAAGACTTCACTTTCTGATTTAGTTCTATGGAAAATCCGTTTGTAACCCCATTGTTTGTTTTTTCAAGTACACCATGTTTCCTGTAGATTTACCCCCTGAAGCAGAAGGTTCAATTACTGAATTCACTTGGTGCAGATTGTGTAGACTTCAACTGTCCCATTCAGATGAAGGCAACCGATTTACAAATGCATAAACAAAATCTGTAGAGTATACATTCACCCTTAATGTTTTAAAGGGAATCTGTCACCTCATTTTTCCAATATGCGATGCGGCCACCGCCATCAGGGGCTTATCTACAGCATTCTTTAATGCTTGATATTAAGGCCTTAATACAGAAGCTGTCAAACTGCGTCAAAGTTCCTTACACTTGCCAGTCCTACTCTAACATGAAAACCTCAAAAAGAGGAAAAAATCCTCCAAAAAATTCAGATACAAGCCAGACAGGCCTAAATGCATCTGCACTAATACAGGGTGCAGCGGACCCAAGTAAAATGGCAGCTGCACAGGTGCATAAATACCAAATGAAACAGCCAGCCTACAATCAGGGATTGGCCGTGTGGTACACCAGTGCAGAAGAAATAATCCGCATGTTGCAGTGTTCACACAGGGAATGCAGGGCTTCTGGTTCACAACCTCTTAGTAACATCATATAGGGCATTCTGTAATGCTGTAGATAAGCCCCCGATGTAACCTGAAAGATAAGAAAAACGAGTTAGGGTACCGTTACACATAACGATGTCCCAGTGATCCCACCAACGATCCGACGTGGATGGGATCGCTGGGACATTGTTAGCTGATCGCTGGTGAGCTGTCACATAGCCCCTCCAATGATCAGGACCAGCGAGCACGCTGGTTACCAACATAAACATCGGGTTTCTAAGGGCCGCGGGGCCCTTAGAAACCCGATGTTTACCCTAGATACCAGCATGCACTGCAGGCAGGGCGGGAGGTGGAGGCAGAGTGGTGCAGACAGACCGGCGTAGCTCTGTTATCTGCTACTCCAGTCTGACAGACTGAAGTAGCAGATAGCAGAGCTACTCCGGTCTGTGCGCCCTATCTAGGGTAAACATCGGGTTTCCAAGGGCCCCGCGGCCCTTAGAAACCTGATGTTTACATTGGTAACCAGCGTGCAGCGTCGCTCATAGCTGGCTATCGCTGCCACACACAGCGATGCGCTCTGGCCAGCCGGAGACCAGCAATGAAAAATGGGCCAGGACGATCCAGCACGATCAGTGATACCCCGCGGGGGGGGGCAGATCGCTGCTGGATGTCACACACACCGATCTCGCTGGAGAGATCGCTGATGTGTCACAAAATCAGCGATCTCGCCAGCGAGATCGCTGTGTGTAACGGGCCCTTTAGATTATACTCACCTGGGGGTCGCGGTCTGGGTCTGGTGCCTCCCATCTTCTAGCGATGACGTCCTCCTCCTTACTTCTGCCCCGACTCCTGCAGAGCAGAGTACTGCAGTGCGCAGGCACCGGGAAAGGTCAGAGAGGTCTGGCGCCTGCGCACTGCAGTACTTTACTCTGCCCTGTTAAGGGCAGATATAGTACGCCTGCGCAGGAGCCGCGGCAGAAGTAAGGAGGAGGACGCCATCGCTAGAAGATGGGAGGCACCGGACCGCAACACCCATCGGACCGGACCCCCGGGTGAGTATAATCTAACTCGTTTTTCTTATCTTTCAGGTTACATCGGGGGCTTACCTACAGCATTACAGAATGTTGTAGATAAGCCATGATGGCGATGGCCGCAGCTCATAGGGCAAAAATGAGATGACAGATTCCCTTTAATTCTGTTTTTACTTTCCCTTTAAGAAAGGACATAGTTCTTTTTCCAAATATATGTATGAACCAATGCTGAAAATGTAATTGAGTGATATATAATCAAAACCAATCAAAACCGATCCTCAAGGATCGGTTCTAGGCCCCCTCCTCTTCTCCTTGTACACTGCCCCTATTGGTCAAACAATCAGTAGATTTGGTTTCCAGTACCATCTCTATGCTGATGACACCCAATTATACGCTTCTTCTCCTGACATCACGCCAGCCTTTCTAGAAAACACTGGCGATTGTCTAAACGCTGTGTCTAATATCATGTCCTCACTATATCTGAAACTGAACCTATCAAAGACTGAACTCCTTGTGTTTCCTCCCGCTACTAATGTACCTACACCCGACATTGCCATTTCCGTCTGTGGTTCCACTATTACTCCCCAGCAACATGCCCGCTGTCTTGGGGTCATACTTGATTCCGAGCTTTCCTTTGCCCCCCACATTCGATCACTGGCTCGCTCTTGTCATCTGCACCTCAAAAACATTTCTAGAATTCGACCTTTTCTTACTTTTGACTCTGCAAAAACTCTTACTGTTTCTCTTATTCATTCTCGTCTCGACTATTGTAACTCTCTTCTAATCGGTCTCCCTCTTACAAAACTCTCCCCTCTCCAATCTGTCTTGAATGCTGCAGCCAGGATCATATTCCTCACCAATCGTTACACCGATGCCTCTACCTTGTGCCAGTCATTACACTGGCTACCCATCCACTCCAGAATTCAGTATAAACTTATTACCCTCACCCACAAAGCCCTCCATGGCTCAGCACCACCCTACATCTCCTCCCTTGTTTCAGTATACCACCCTACCCGCGCCCTCCGTTCTGCTGATGACCTGAGGTTAGTATCCTCAATAGTCAGAACCTCCCACTCCCGTCTCCAAGACTTTACACGTGCCGCGCCAATTCTTTGGAATGCACTTCCCAGGTCAATACGATTAGTCCCCAGTCCCCACAATTTTAAGCGTGTCCTGAAAACGCATTTATTCAGACTGGCCTATCGCCTCAACACATTAACCTAACCTATCCCTGTGTGGCAGAGCCAAAAATTTTACCATAACCAGGTTCCCAGCATCATGTTCCCACATGCTTTATGCATCCATTAGCCCTCTGTGTCTGTACTGTTACACACTTAACATTATGGCTGGTCCGTACAATCAGGGCAACTGTTACCACCCACCTTTCGTGTCTACCTCTTTCCTCATAGACTGTAAGCTTGCGAGCAGGGCCCTCACTCCTCTTGGTATTTGTTATAATCTACTGTATGTGATTATTGTTATGCTGTAATGTCTATTGTCTGTACAAATCCCCTCTGAAATGTAAAGTGCTGTGGAATATGTCGGCGCTATAAAAATAAAATTTATTATTATTATTATTAACCAAACATAGAGTTCATGATATAACAGCTTGCTAAATTATAGGCTTAATGTTATGCAGTAATTACATTGTTGAATGATAGAGTAACAGGTCACACAGCAACCCTATCAATCAGCACCACACATTGTAGGAAAAAGATCTCGTACCGACAGTCTCTATATAGCCGAATGACGTTATGTATGAATAATTGCTGATTTGTTTTACTGTTGGATTCATTTTTATTGTAGCACTAAGCACATAAAAGCCTAATATATCTTATAACGCGATTGTACATTCAGTCTTCCTATATGCTTACGGCAGACTGCTTTTATTCTAAATCATGTGAGGTTTTACTTTTTGCAGGTAATGAAGTCCTACTCTAGAAGGTCTAGTCCTTTAATCTATGAATCCAGTGATGATCCTAAATCCATTAACAAATGAACTTAGAAATTCAAGGGTGTCCTTTTTATTTATACTACATGGCTCTGAGACATTAATAAGTTACGACTTTAACGTTGCAACACTAGTACATTATAACATCTCCTCTGAGCGATATCTGTATTTCAATTGCCTAATAGAGTGCACTAGTTCAAGGGGGTGCTCTTGAATTATAATATTGTAAAGATGGATTAATTGTGAACAAAAAAATGACTAGCAAACCCCACTGTTTATGCTTAGGCAGGTATTCACTCTAGTACTTTAAAATGGCCATCGTCTTCCTACACTGACTGAAACCAGTTCTAAAATGTTAATAGGACAGGTACCTGTGAGCACGTTCAGTAGGAAGTTCCATTTCTGTAACCTGAAGAGAGAACCTATATCAAGTACTGTCAAGCTACATCCAGGTTACAGCAGCAGCTCAAAATGTAAAAATAGGATGAGCAGCTTTCTCTTACTTCAGCACCCTGGTACTTCCAGTATTAGATCAGAAAAGCGGGGTGGACATCAATGTGAGCATCCTCTTCATCAGAACCCCTGCTTATCTCCTTTATTATACCTGGTAGACAGTGTGGACAGCAGTGTGAGCAGTCTCTTCTTACCTCAGCACATCTGATATCTTCAGTATTAGATCAGATACACAAGATGGACAGCAGTGTTAACAGCCTCTTCTTAACTCAGTCCTCTGGTATCTCCTGTATTAGAGAATAGATACAGGGTGGCTAGCAGTGTGAGCCGGCCTCTTCTTACCTCAGCACTCCTGGTATCATATCTCTGGTATTTGCTAAAGACAAGGTGGACAGCAGTGTGAGCAGCCTCTTCTTACCTTATCACCCTTGGTATCTCCAGTATTAGATCAGATAGACAGGGTGGACAGCAGTATGGATAGCCTCTTCTTGCCTCATCACTCCTGGTATCTCCAGTATAAGATCAGATAGACAGGGTGGATAGCAGTTTGAGCAGCCTCTTCTTAAGCTGCCTTTACACTAAGCGATGCACCAGCAATCCCGACAATGATACGACCTGGTAACGATCGCTGGTACATCGCTAAATAGTCGTAAGCTGGCAAACAGACAGATCTACTCAACGACACAGCAACAATCCAGCGATCCGTATAACGACCTTGGTGGTGGTTGGGACCTTGTCACACAGCAGCTATTCTGATGACTCCCCCTGTGTCCCTGAGTTCTGAGTTGCCAACAAGGTCGCTTGTTGGCGTCAAACACAGAGATGCATGCTGGCCAGCGGGATACCAGTGATCAAAAAATGGCCCAGGACATTCGTCCACGATCAGCGATGTCGCAGCGGTGGGCCCGGTCGCCGCTATGTGTCACACGTAGCGAGATTGCTGGCGAGGTCGCTGTTGCGTCACAAAATCTGTGACGTTTCAGCGATCTCGCTAACGATCTCACTATGTGAGACAGGGCCTTTACCTCAGCACTCTTGGTATAGTATCTCCGTTATTTGATAAAGACAAGGTGGACAGCAGTGTGAACAGCTTCTTCTTACGTATCACCCTTGGTATCTCCAGTATTTGATCTGATAGGGTGGACAGTAGTGTGAGCAGCCTCTTCTTACCTCCAGTGTTAGATCATAATGTTCATAGTAACATTACCTTCTCAGAGGCATCACCCCTAATAACATATTAGGATACGTTTCTGTAATTTTAACAGGATGGTAACTTTTTTGTATAATCACTACAGTGATTACCTCCTTACATAAAGCAAGTATGATTTGCAAAATAAAGATAAATGCATAGGAATTTTTTTTTTTTTTTTTTTTACATTTCCTTTCATTTTTCCATACCTAGAAAACCCCTTTAAGTCCATAACATTGAAGATCCTCCAGTAGGTTCAGACTTGTTACTAAGGCCTTATGGGTTGATTCACAAAATAATGTATTCAATCTTATTGATGAAATGTGTTGCATGTACACTGATAAAATAACATTAGGTTCACTCAAAATCAGTACATGTAAGTCAAAAGGTCAAAGAAAAACTACCTGCCACAAACTTTGTATTTAGTTCATTTTTTTGTTTGACCTATACCCACTGGATACGTAGAATAAATGATTAGACTTCGATATAATGGCCTGTTAAAGAAAACTGGGTCACTGTTAGTGGAAAACAGAAATAAATTCCCAAAGGGACCTGAGGTTTCCCGTTAGGCAACAATCTACTGTTTGGCCATCACTGCCATAAGTGTGGCCCTTATATAAATGTTCCAGTAATTACCTGTAGGGCTATCGGGGGTGTCACGTTCCCCATATTTGCCCTGCAGATCTGTTCGAACAAGCAGTCTATTTTCTAATATCCAGCGCCTGCAGACTACAGCACTGTGGAATATAATACTACTGCATATAGAAAGTGAGGCTTTATACTAAAGTTGTGCCCAGGGTTCATGGTTAAACAAACTTCGAAACAATTATTAGGTCAATTCACATACGTCAACGATTAAGTTGGTCAATTATCACTATAGAAACATGGACCTAAGAAAAATAAAGCAAAAAATAAATCAACAACTTGAAGGCACAAAAAGATTTTAGTATTTGAGAATTCTGTGGTGTCCTACATCACGTATCTTGGGGAAATTAAATTAGGCTGGAATGCACTGGCGAGTGGCTTTTCTAAAATCAAGAATCAATAACAAGTTAGCTTAATGCCGGGCAGACTGAAGCGTGGCTGCATGCTCTACTTTCCTCTCACATCTAAACGATTGAATGGCTCCCCTCTCATTTCAGCCTCTTCAGTAAACTCCTAATGATCTCAATTGCAGTGTCAGGGGGTCACACAGCCTGCCTGACAACTGTCTCTTCTTGTCTACCTCTTTAGAGTGTTTCTGAACATTCCCATATCTATCACTGTTCTTCACTACCCACATAACTAAACAGCCGGCTTATCTGCCCCGGGAGATCAAAAGCAATTGGCATTTTGCATTCAATGTAGGAGTCTTTATAATATCAATTTCTTCTAGAAATATTTTTTTTCTTTGGGTTGTTGCCACTACCCCCCCCCCTTATCCGGTAATTGCTTATAAGTAATTATTTTTGGAAATTATGCAGCTATTACTGATGTACTCCTAATAGACACAAGCAAACCAGGTCAAACTATGCGGAGTTCGGTACTCCGGGGAATCTGGACCTGGGCAGTGCTAACTTCCTTGCCCAATTATCGAATGACAGCATCTGAGGTGCTTCTTGTGATTACAAGAGTTCATGTGACATCATGATGGCATGGAGGCATTGTAATCGCAAGAGTTGCTGAGGATATTGGCATTAAAAAGCTGACAGAGGAAGTTGCCACTGCCCTGTTCGAGTTTTCAAGAAAAACCTAAGTGGTCGCGGAACAAAGGTAGTGCAAATCCTTTTTCTAGTCTCTTAACACCTATCGATGTAAGCGCTTCTGAACAGATAAATTATTAAAGGGGTTGCCCAACTGCAGTGGTCAGATGACTGAAACGGGATGTTGCACCACATATCAGTCACCTGGCCAACCTACAGCCATTAAAATGGTTCAGAGGCCAGGTGGCCAACTAGTCGGACATCATGGCTCTTGCTTTTACTGGGATTAGAACCATCGAGTATTGCCCCATTTGTATTTTTTTGTAAATTATCCCTGCTCATTCCAATATTTTTTTTTTCTTAAATTTGGTAACCCCTTTATTAATACTAATTTATAGAGAATATTTGAAAGCGAAAGTGTATATTTTGGCTATTAAATACGGACTGCTGTCTGTAGCGCTTATACTAGACTGTTAACAGACTGTAGCGTTTAAGGTACATCCACAAGGGATAAAATCCACACCAAATGTGGTATGGGGGAAGAATCAGTCACTGATTCTACAGTTGCCTGTTACCTAAAACTCTTCTGAAATTTTAGGTTGTGTTTACATCTGATTTATCCTGGACTGTTGTGCTAGAAAACTATAGCATAAGATTTTACTCCTTGCACCAATCAGCATGTGTGACAGCTGACGTGATTACGTAATTTAAATGCATCAGTGGCACATATGGAGGCTATGTGGTGCTCACACTGTATATATGGGAGGCTATGTGGGGCTCACACTGTATATACAGAGGGAATGTTTAGCTCACACTGTATATACATAGACTATGCGGAGCTCACTGTAGACACTTAGGCTATGTGGGGCACTCTGTATACAAGGAGGCTGTGTGTGGATCACACTATATATACAGAGGCTGTGTGGGGCTCACTATATACAGAGGCTATTTGGCACTCACAATTTAGCGCTCATACTTTATATAGGGGGCTCACAGTAGGTGTTCGGTATGGACGGCGAACTTTACTGTTCAGGTTCGCCCATCTCTATAGGAGGCAATGTGGAGGCTCATGCTGTATATGGGAGGCTATGTGGGGGGCACATGCTGTATATAGGAGGATATGTGGAGGCTCATGCTGTATATAGGAAGTTATATGGGGGCTCATGTGTATATAGGAGGCCATACGGGGGCTCATACTGTATATAGGAAGCTGTGTGGAGGCTCATGTTGTATATATGAAGTTATATGGGGGCTCATGCTGTGTATATGGGAGGCTACGTGGGGTCTCATACTGTACATCGGAGGCTATATGGGATCTCGTGCTGTATATAGTAGGATATGTGGGGGCTTATACTGTATATAGGGGCAGTGTGTGGGTTCATACAATATCTAGGGGGGTGTAAGCATACTTAATTCTTCTCAGTATTAAATGATACAATTAATATTGATATAAAAATATGAATATTGAACAAATTGATTTCAACTAATTGGTTCGGCACTTCACAACAGTCATGGTCTCTTATGTGGAAAATGAATTGCCCACCACTGTTCTATTCTAATCCTCAAAATTAGATCAGAATAGGACATGCTGTAAGTTTCACATTTCATTTTCAGGTTAATGAATGTCAGAATACATCCTTTCTACTCGGGGTCCATCTACTGTCCGGTTAATAAATTGGGCAGCCAGCACATGTACATTTCAGTATAAAAAAAGGCTATACAACAGATTCTACTTTGTACAGGGGGCACAAATAGGAATCCACTCCAATAAATTCAGTAAAAGAATTTGGCACTCAAGATTGTGATGCAAGAGATTTATTTCACACAGTGTTCACTTCGTAGCAAAAAATACATTTTTTGACTCTTCGGCCCAAAGGCCTTCCTCAGAACTACAAAATGTATATTACAAGAAGTATACTAGAATACAAAATTAGCCAAAAGGAATAACTGTAGCCATTTTAAGCAACATGATGTAAATCAACAGAAAAAGGAACTTGTAATCGACTATGCCATCAGAAGCCACTGCTGAAAATATTCAATAATTAGCTGATCACAAATTCTAGGCCTGACCATTCCTATAACATTTATCATTCAAACTTATCAGTCATTACACTTCTTTTTTTTTTTTTTTTTCTGGGAAAAGGGTTTTTAGGATGATTCATGTCAAATACTTTGGTAGCTGCTTGCCAAGGCCATTCCAAAAGATGACAAGCTGTCACTGCTGTCCTGAACTGCGTGGTAAGCAGTAGCTGTGACATGACTTATTTTGATTTGTGCTTGCAAGGATTGATCCATCACTAGTCGGGCCTTTCTGGATATTCCTGTGGGTTGAGACTTAAAATGGGGAGATATCTGCAGACAGACAGAATCTCAGCCCCATTTACTAATTTATGGGCTATAAATGTCAAAGCTGTACTTTTCCAGCCACCATAAAAGGTGGACCCGTGTTATGAATGAGTCACCGAGGAGGAAAAACAAGCTAAGCCACAGAAAACCAGATAGGTTGATAACTAAGCAGATTGCAGACCCCTGATCCTATCCACACAACTAGCAGTAGCCGTGGAGCGTACCTATGATGATGCTAGATGCTTCGTCACAGCCGGAGAACTAAATAAGCCTAAAGCAAGAAAAGGAGAAATCTAAACTGCCCCAGAGCAGACCCCAAAACAATAGACAGCCCCCAAATGTATTGTCGGTGAGACAAGATGAAAACACAAACACAGATAGAAAAATAGGCTGAGCCAACGATGGGGCCCACACTAACTAGAAAGGACAAGGAAAGGAAAGATGGTGTCTGCAATCACGCACAAAACCCTACCAAAAAATGTCCAACACTTTCTTATAACAAAAACCCTGAAGTCGCTAGACTTCAATTCCCTCTATCAGCACTCCGGTATATTCTGAAGACAGAGCAAAAGAGACCAATCTGATCAAGGACATAGTTGGGTTCAGATGGGGAGAACTTTCGGGAAAAGGCACAGGGATTCATTTTAGAAGTCACCGGATCTTTTTGGGACAAAACAGCTCCTGCACCAATCTCCGAAGCATCTACCTCTACCTGAAATGGAAGTGAGACATCAGGTTGCCGTAAAACCGGAGCAGAAGTGAACCTCCGCTTCAGCTCCTGAAATGTCAAAACAGCCTCTGGAGACCAATTCAGCACATCAGCGCCCTTCTTGGTCAGGTCGGTCAGTGGTTTGGCAATACCAGAAAAATTAGCTATAAATTTACAATAAAAATTAGCAAAACCCAAAAACTTATGGAGAGCCTTCAAAGAAGTGGGCTGAACCCAATCATAAATGGCCTGTACATTGGCCGGGTCCATTTCAATAGTTGACGGAGACAAAATAAATCCCAAAAATGAAATCCTCTGTACACCAAAAAGGCATTTCAATCCCTTAAGGCTAGTTTCACACTAGCGCTTTTGAGCGCAGCGACTGCCTGCGCACGGCCGCCGCTAAGCCCCGCCCCTGCCGCGCCTCCGCCGGTAGCTCCGCCTACCGGCGCATGACGCTGCATGCGTCCTCTATCTTTATCACTGGGGGCGCAGGCTGTGCGCAATATGCGTTTAGCGGCGCATGCGCCTTTTTGACGGTGCGCCGAGCGCAACCAAACTGCAGCAGGTTGCGGTTGGCGCAGGTCGGCGCACCGTCAAAAGGACGCATGCGCCGCCAAACGCATATTGCGCACGGCCTGCGCCCCCAGTGATAAAGATAGGGGACGCAGGACGCATGCAGCGTCATGCGCCGGTAGGCGGAGCTACCGGCGGAGGTGCGGCAGGGGGCGGGGCTTAGCGGTGGCCGTGCGCAGGCCGTCGCTGCGCTCAAAAGCGCTAGTGTGAAACTAGCCTAACATACAGGGAACTCTCCCTCAAAATCCGGAACACAGTCCGAACATGTTTCACATGAGAATCCCAATCACTGGAAAAGATCAGAGTATCATCCAAATAGATGATCAAAAACGTATCCACAAAGTCCCGGAAAATCATTCATGAAGGATTGGAAGACTGAAGGGGCACTAGTGAGCCCAAAAGGCATCATCAGGTACTCAAAATGTCCCTCCGGAGTATTAGACGCCGTCTTCCATCCATCCCCATGCTTGATGCGAATAAGATTATACGCCCCCCTGAGGTCAAGCTTAGTAAACCAGCAGGCACCTTTAACTCTGGAGAATAAATCAGAAATCAGGGGTAACGGATAATGATATTTAACCGTAATCTTGTTAAGGGAACGATAGTCAATACTAGGCCTTAATCAACCATCTTTCTTAGCCACGAAAAAAAACCCAGCACTTAAGGGTGAAGAGGATGGTCTAATATGACCCTTCTCCAACGACTCCTTAATATAAGATCACATAGCCTCGTGTTCAGGTACAGATAAGTTGAAAAGCTGACCCGTGGGAAATTTACACCCAGGCCTCAACTCAATTGCACAGTCATAACTCCTATGAGGAGGCAGGGACGCAGACTTACTCTCACTAAATACATCATAAAAATCAGCCAAATAGTCAGGAACATCATGAGACTGGGGAGAGGTGGAGAAAACAGGAGTGTCACCAGGAGCACACCGACAGCCCCAACTCACCACAGACACAGATTTCCAATCCAAAACTGGACTATGGATTTGCAACCAATGAAAACCCAGAACAATAGTATCATGGAAATTATGCAGTACCAAAAATCTACAATTTTCTTGGTGGTCTGGGGCGACCCGCATTATCACCTGGGTCCAAAACTGAGGTTTATTCTCCGCCAAAGGAGTAGCATCAATACCCATCAAAGGAATAGGCGTCCGCAGAGGTATCATGGGAAAACCACAACGTTTAGCAAAATCCAAATCCATCAGATTCAAAGCCGCTCCTGAATCCTTGGCAGAAAATGTGGATAAGGAGCAGATCAGAGTAATTGCCAAAAGAAACTTAGGTTGTACACCACCCACAGCAAATGTGTATGCAAAACGTTTCTCTCATTTAGGACAGACAGAAATAATATCAGAGGCATCTCCACAGAAAAAACACAGCTTATTACGCCTTCTATACTCCTGACGCTGCACCCTAGACAAAACTCTATCACATTGCATAGGTTCAGACATTTGTTGAAAAGGTGGCAACACCTCTCGTGTAGTTTTACGTTCACGTAAACGCCGATCAACTTGAATGGCTAATGACATAGAATCATCAAGACCAGAGGGAACAGGAAATCCCACCATAATATCTTTTACGGTTTCTGATAAACCCTTGCGAAAGAGAGCTGCCAAGGCACCATCATTCCATGTAGTAAGGACCGCTCACTTTCGGAATTTTTGACAGTATAACTCTAACAGTATAATCCTGACCCTGGTTCAATGCCAATAGGGCTTTCTCAGCTTGATCAATAGCATTAGGTTCATCATACAACAACCCCAAGGCTTGAAAACATGCATCCACATTAGTCAGAATAGGATTTTCAGGTGTCAAAGAAAACGCCCAATCCTGGGGATCGCCGCGCAGCAAGGAGATGACAATTTTAACCTGCTGCTCAGAGCTCCCCGATGAGTTAGGCTTCAAGGCAAGAAATAACTTACAATTATTCTTAAAATTCAAAAATTTAGATCGATCCCCAGAAAATGCATCAGGAGTAGGAATTTTTGGTTCAACAGCATGTGATTGAGTGAGATAGGCGGAAAAATGAAAACACAACCACAGATAGAAAAATAGGCTGAGCAAACGATGGGGCCCACACTAACTAGAAATGACAGGAAAGGTGGTGTCTGCAATCACGCACAAAACCCTGCGAAAAAATGTCCAACACTTTCTGATAACAAAAACCCTAAAGTCGCTAGACTTCAATTCCCTATATCAGCACTCTGGTATATTCTGAAGACAGAGCAAAAGAGACCAATCTGATCAGGGACAAAAAGCAAACTGGCATAAACAGAGACATAAGAATGGAAATTCAGCACAGCCCCAGCAGGGGCTTGCTGACCACAAAACCTGAGTAAACCAGACCAAATCTCATGTGAAAAAATAGCAGAGCACACTTAGCTTGAGAAGGCAGGAACAGAACTGGAAACCAGAACCTCAGGGCAGGAAAAATCACCAGCACAAAATTAGGGATTTGACTGGCTTACATCCAGTCAGAGACTCCTGATGTCCACTCACAGTCCTTCTCCTCAGGTGGCAGGTCTCTGCCATTTAGATCAGCTTCATTACCTACTGTCACCACTAGAGGGAGCCCGGATGGAGAACTCACGACTCCTCTGTCAACACAGCCAGCTCTACCACCCTCACCAGAAGCCAGAGGTAAACCAGACAATGAGTTCACAACAGACCCGGCTGCTTCTGCTGTAAGGATTACTGTACGTAGAATTTCTATCATATGAAGGTAGAGTGTTGCAAACATAGTGTATTTAGGTGACCAAGAAAATACTTTTTTATATACTATATTATATATATTTTATATATGTATGTGTGTGTGTATATATATATATATATATATATATATATATATATATATATATATATATATATATATACATACATGCAGCTCTGGCAAAAATTAAGAGACCACTGCTAAATTTTCAGTTTGTCTGATTTTTCTCTTTATAGGTTTATTTTTGAGTAAAGTGTAAATTGCTCTTTTATTCTATAAACTACTGACAACGTGTCTCTGAATGTCCAAGCAATACATTTTGTATTTATTTTCAGAAAATGAGAAATGGTCACAATAACAAAAATGCAGTGCTTGCAGACCTCAAATAATGCTAAGAAAACAAGTTCATAATCATTTAGAAACAACAATACTAATGTTTTAACTCAGGAAGAGTTCAGAAATCAATATTTTGTGGAATAACCATGATTTTTAATCACAGCTTTCATGCGTCTTGGCATGCTTTCCACCAGTCTTTCACACTGGTTTTGGGTGACCTTATGCCACTCCTGGTACAAAAATGTAAGAAGTTCTTCTTTGTTTGATGGCTTGTGACTATCCATCTTCCTCTTGATTATATTCCAGAGGTAATCAATGGGGTTCAGGTCTGGAGATTGGGCTGGCCATGACAGGGATTTGATGTGGTGGTCCTCCATCCACACATTGATTGACCTAGCTGTGTGGCATGGCGCATTGTCCTAGCTCACTGTATCCCTCTGCTAATTAAGCCAGAATTGAGCCCTTCTTTTCCTCACTCAAGACTTTTCTTAGCTTGTTTGGCATGGTTAAAAGTTATTTTTTCGTTCCTACTACTTTTGGGATATTACTAGCACTTGTTTTGCCATCCAGCTTGTCCTGTTGCACTAGGATTGTGAACACCACTGCAGGGTTTTTATACTTTCCTTTGTTAAATAAGATTTGGTTCAGGTGATCACCTAATCAGAAGCACATTATGTAGAATGAGGTGTACTCTGGTTTGAAATCAACTGACACAGGAATGGAATGGCTGTCAGACATGTAGAGAAGCTGATTTTTATAAAATTATGTAGTGGTCTCTTAATTTTTGCTAGAGCTCTATGTAGGTCTCACTGTTTAGGCCAATGATGGGTTATTACCATCACATGCATATGTTTGGCATATCATTAGTGAAAAACTGTTAACAATGGCATATCCACTGGCCGATCTGGAATTTTCCAGGTAAGTATTTCCAATTTTGAAACAAAAAAAAAAAAACCCTGGAATACTCTGTGTAACATGAATTGTTTATACTGTCTTTTCATTTTGGTAAGTAGTACTAAAAATGTATGACTTAGGTTATCAGGGGTTTATCTTAAGCAAAAGACGCAGTTTGCCAATTTTTAGCCTTCTGCCACTTTCATGCGATACACTGGGAAAGAATTTTACTGCGTATGATTTACCTTTTAAGAAACATTCAGGATAAATTACTAAATGAGCGTGCCAGCTAGAATGTGCTGATTTTACTGTTCCATCATTGAGATATTCATCTAAAAACATGTTCTTGACCCTTAAAAATCTATTAAACTGTCAATAAATACTTTCCTAATGGACCCGAGCGTACATCTTCCAGCCAAAAATAATTTAATGCCAAGGTACCCTGAAAAAGGAGAGTTTGAAGGCCAGTGTTTGCCATATGTTTTGAGACTCCTTTCTGGCGCAAAACAACTGTTAGCTCAGGCAGGTTCCAAATGTCATTTTGTAAAAATTATAAGTAATTCACTGGTAAATTTAATTTCAGTTTTTAACATAATGGCTGTTTTTGTCCCTTCTTAGAAATACCTGCGAAACTTTTTCTCTGTGATGCTGAAGTCTCCAACATCGCCTCTGCATATCGATAAGGTCAGCCTAACCCTCTCCAAACATACAATTTGCGAATTCTCACCTTTCTTTAAGAAAGGCGTTTTTGACTACAGTAGCCATGGTACTGGCTAAGAATGGAAACAAGTGTGCCTTTCTATATATCGAGTCTAAGGAAAAGCAAAAAAGCAAGGATGACGACACGTCTCTACGATAAACACGCTGCACTTCCATGTCATTTCTTTAATGTTTCACCTCAAGACCACACTTTATAGCACAATGTATTTTGGCACATTGAATGATATCAGTGCAGATGTCTGTAGCCTGGAAGGACATCAGGCCAATCCCAAGGAACTCGACAGATCGTCTGCCTTTCTAGTCTGGAAGATGTTTCTCAACAGATAAAGTGTCTAACACTGTTTTATGTCCTGAACCAAGTTTCTTTAATAATTGAGGCTTACTCCATGAATGATGGAAGCAGAGTCCCTTTCTTTTTAGGTGGACATTCCTGCTGCACATCTGATGGTATCCCACAACTAAAGCACAGGAACCATGGCAGAAATAATTTCCATACATAAGGGCATCTATAAGGTGACTAGAAGTGATGAGCGAATGTGCTCAGATAAGGACTTATTCGAGCATGCTCGGGTGCTAAGAGTGTCTTCAGCATGCTCAAGCAGTATGTTGGAGTCCCCATAGCTGCATGTCTAGCGACTGTTAGACAGCTTCAACACTCTCAGCGATTGTCTTTTTTTTTTTCGTGCAATCCCTGCACATGTTGCGGCTGTTTAATAGCTGCAAGACATGCAGTCGAGAGGACTTGAACATATTTTTCGAGCATGCCGAAGACACTGTTAGCACCCAAGCATGTTCAAATAAGACCTTATCCGAGCACGTTCACTCATCACTAGTCAATAAAATGGGCATCTTACCTTTTTATAATTGAAAGACCCTTTGGAACGTCAAACCTGCACAGATTATAAAGACTTCCGGCGTTGGTTCATTGTCCCATATAATAAAGTCCTTGATTAGATCTGTCGTATAATGTTACATTTTCCATCTCAATAGTTGTAGAAGATCTCGCCTGCCTCCATTGGCTTCTAAATGCATATTCAGCTATAAAAGATGCAAAAAGGGTTTCTCCTAGGATTTTGAAGCTTAGCATGTGCCTCAAATAGTAAAACATACATTTTATATGGTAACCTCCTTTTTCCCTTTAATTTACCCACTATTGCCCCTACAGCAGTCATTGCACCTCACTAACGCCAGATGAGCAGAGATCGATGATTAGTAGCAGTGGAAGAGGAAAGAGAGTATTTGGAACTCATTATTTTAAGAAGTTTGTTTTACTAGGGGCACATAGTCTCAAAACCTTGAGAGAACTCAGATAACTTAGAGATTAATTTGCAGTAGCAATATCTGATGTACAGCACTTAGTCATTGTCTATGACCAACCAAAGGGAATATTCCCAACATTTGAAGTGAGCACTTATCCAAATGATTGTGGAGACCCCCATCATTCCCAAGAGTGGGACTCTGAAGTAGAACAGTGGCCTTCATGCATGCCACTACTCCATTCATCTATAGTATTTCCGTAGATATTCAAGTACATAGACAATGAATGGAGCATGCACAGCCACCCCGCTATTCCAATGATGCATTTTGGAGCTCAGTCCTTTGGATGGTTTAGTTAGTTAGAAAAAACAGTTTAAGGTTGTTCGAAGCATATCAGTATTATATAAGATTAATGCTGTAATTGGAAGAATGTTAATTTGATATTGCTAATAGCCAATATACACACTGACAGTCCTACAGTATGTACAGCTCCAAAATGCATGGCGACAGTGAAGTATTCTAGTTGCCTCTGTTTCTAGCACTTTGCCGTGATTTCTGGTGGAGCTGTGTACTTCTTAACTATGTAAAGTTGGTACAGAAAGCCAAATTATTTTTGTCCAATCTAATACAGCAAGTCTTTATGGCCACCTTTTATTTTGAGGAAAGGGAAATGTCTCTCTGATAATTTATATTGGCAAAATGGTTGTTTGTATGTGGCCAGGTTAACAAAGCTTTGACTAGAAAGCTGCTCCTCTACAATAAAAAAAAAATGTAGAGATTGTAGAATATTAAAATAGAGGCAAATATATAAATACCTCCAGTTTGTTAGCCTTACATTACGGGCCAATTTTGGAGTATACAGGTTGATTTAGCAATGCAATGTGCTAATCCAAGAATTTATGCCATTGATGTATATATAGATCTGTATATATAATGATCTACAGTGTCATAAAAATCCTCGTCAAATCTCTAATTAACAAAGCACTAAAGATTGTTTTAACTGCACATAATTAATGAAAGGGAGTATGCAGTATGTAGAGAAAGCTATGTAATAGCTATTGGCATCCAAGCACATCCAGATAACGTAAAGACACTAAGGCATTGGGTGAAATATAAACCATATCTATGTTCAAAATAATCAATATCCTATCACTGTTGTACTTTTACACTACAGATATGAAATGGTAAACATGTACTATGTTTTTGTGCCCATGTGAAACGTTAAACACCCCCAGAAATACATTACATTTGTACTCCTGTTTGTGTGATCACACCCTACGGCTTCATCGTGGGTTACACCTAAATCTGGCAGCTATAGTCGCCCTGTATAAACGCAGTGTGAGCAGGGTCTGCTCCTTCCGATAAAGTCACGGTAATGGTGGTCATATTGGTTGTCACTTTGACTTTACCATTTAACCATCACGTTGTGGTTAAATCTAATGGCTACCCATTTTAGTAATATGCTCAAAATTGTATATTTTTCGAAACCTCCACCTACGTTCTGTCCTTTTCCAGAAATTTGTAGGCTGGACTTACTTGGACAGAGGATTTTTAATCTTTTTGACTAGAACTAGGACATACGGAATGTTTTCCTCATGGGAAATAGATAAATGTCACATGTAGTCCTGTAGGAGAGAAAGAGCCCAGACTCCGGGGCAGTTGAGAAGTAGTTTTTTTGCACGCTTCAGGTTTGGATTGAGCCCTTTTTTTCCAACATATTTGAAAAAGAGCTCATACCGAGCCTGACATTTGTAATAAAACTACTTCTTCATACCTCAGAGTCTGGATCTTGCTCTCCTGCAGCACGGTCACTCTAACGCCTTTCCTCCATTTCATTGTGAAATTGTGAATTTTTCCAAAAACATATTTTGTTGGCTTCTTAGTTCCCTGCAGGTTAGGGTCTCAGGACCTAGACCCCCCCCCCAAACTAAACTTTTACAAAAATGTTTAATTTATTTTTTGGGGGCCTGTAATTTTCTTCAGGATAGGTTTGGGGGTCTGTACCCAGAGACCTTCACTGACCGCTGAAAAGACCATTGATATGTGTGAAGCTCAGGAGAAAAGAGCGGGTGACCAGAGGTATTCAATCGAAATGTACATACCTTTTATTAAATCTGTAGTCTTTTTATTGAATCCATACTCCATTCTTGTGTGCTCCTGTCATTGTGGACACAGACAGGAGAGGGCCCAAGTGCTAGAACGGTATATGGGCCCTTTGCAGTCCAATAGCTCATCATAGTGAGTGTTGGGTCTGTGATAGCGGCTGCTTACGGCTTTCAAGATGGTAGTTCGCCTCTTTATCTTCTTGGGCACCCGTGTGACTCCACAGGCTGCACTAATGGTATGTCCACCCCTGGCTCCTGCCTCCTGAGTTGTGCACTTCTCCAATTTTTTTGAAGCAATTGGTGGGTGTCTCAATGCCCGGACGGCAACTAATCCACAGTAAATTAAAGGAACAAAAATCATTTGCAGAAGTTTAGTTGGTCTTTAAAAATGATCCTAAAACATAGATGGTATTCTATGCACATTGCACGTTTTCCCTGTAATTACACTAATCCCACAGCCAAGTAAACTCCACAGCACTTGAATGTGATTCTGACCTTTTTGTTTTCGGATTCTCTTTCTCATGGGCACAGATCTGCTGTTCATAGATTTTCATCCTTTTTAGAAGCTATGGAAGGACAATGATTTTGCTTCTGATGTTACCTCAAACATTAATTATGCACTGATGACATGTACATGATATTTGTATGTTTCTAGTTTATAATACTTGGATACGCTTCTTTTAATTGCAGTGCAATTACTTTTTTAGATGTGTAATATTTATGGCATGTGACCAAGCCGTTGAGCGCATTTGTAAAGATACATGTTTGTATGCTGTTTCCTTCATTATATATGCAAAAAATTATAATTCTATGGATAATACTAAAATACATTTTGACAATCTATTTTCACTGAATATATAACACTTTATTTTTCTTTATCTGATTGCATTATTTTGCATTGTACCTAGAATGTCACAGCACTGTGTCCATTTATTTGTGGATCATGTCCGGTTAAAGGAATCTGTCGCCAGGTTTTCCCAATATAAACTACAACCACCATAATTAGCCTTTTTTACAACGTTCTAGAACTCTGTCTATAAGTACTCAAACCCCTCTGATTATCCTAAAAAATACCATTTATTATCCTCCCATATAGTGCAGTGGACGTCACTGGTCTTGATTTAGAGCCTCATTCAATCGGCGTCTTCCTGCCCTGCTTTATGTGGATGACGCGTCCTGTGACATCCACACAATGTCCCCCAATCGTGCTTCTGCGTAGGCATACTTTGCCATGCCAAAGGCAGAGCAAAGTACTGTAATGCTCATGCGCCAGATATACTTCCGGGTCATCAGTCCTCATAAGAGCTTCTTGGCGCATGCGCATTACAGTAATTTGCATTGCCCTTGACAGGGCCGAGTGAAATACGCATACGCAGGAGCACGATTGGGGACACTGTGTGATGATGTAGGACATGAAGCAGGAGAGGAGGAGGATGATTGCGAGGAGATAAGATGCGCCAAGGTGAGACTTGTGTTGCCCATCGGAACGGACCGTGCTGTAAAAGGTGTCTTTTTTGGTTATGCAGAGGGCATGTGGAACTTTAACAACTTTCTAGACTGCTGTAAAAGGAGGCATTTAATGTGGTATCTGTAGTTTATTTTGGGATAACCTAGTGGCAGGTTCCGTTTAATATCTATCATCTACATGGAGTCGAGACTGCCATCTTGTGTAATTCACTCATCTAAATGGGCAACACCATTCCAATAAGCAAGAATGTTTTCTATGTTAACACATCTCTGAAATTTCTTGTGTGAAGGTGGTCCCACCCCCATCTGTAGACGATGGGACGCCTTAGTAAGGATGGTCTTCTCTATACTTGTACTTTTTATGTAATATTAACTATGCACATAAATCTAATGTTTATATATTTGAGTACATTAATTAAATTTGCAGGATCAAATCCTTGTCGCTATTGATTTGTTCACAAATCAAGTATTTTGTATTTGACAGATGTAACAAAAATTGTTTTTTTCTATTAAATGCAATTTACAAATTAGAAGTGTAAAAACATTTTATGTTAACTGGGTACTCCTATCCACAGAGCAGGTGATCACTTCTAGATCGACTAGAGAATTGACTGCTGGAACCCCCACTCATCGCCTGGATGCAAAGGTGCGCTACACCGCAGCTACTTTCATTCTCTCTGGGACCATCTGAGAAAGCCGAGAGCTATAAAGAGGTGTGCGAAGAGTGAGGACGCATACTCTCACCTGTGTGTAGTCAACTTCGTCTAGTTGTGTTTTAGTGCCAGAAATAACATTTACAAGCGATCCTTGCTGCTATTGAACACATTCTAGTTTTACGCTTTTACTAGGATCCCATGAGATAGAAAACACCTGGTTCGGTTATTTTTTTTCCCACTTATATAGCGCCATTAATTTCCACAGCGCTCTAACATGAAATTGCTGTTTCTTGTTTAGTCTCAAATATGTTTTCTGTATACGCTAAATGATTCCAAGATTTTATAATAGGCAGCTAAGCGGAAACCTTCGGCAACACGTGAAGTGCATTAGATCGAGCAGTAACTGTAGCTCCTCATATTCTGTTCTACAGTTGTAAAACCCAGTTATAGCTGTAATATCCAATAATTACAAGAATGGAAACACTAGTCACTGATATGAAGCAATTCTCTCTTATTTGCTGTAGCAGTATGTAGTTCTAGTAGTCAGCAGGACCACTCAGCAAAAATTCAATACATCAGGAGCAAGAAAGCCTAATGTGCACAACAGACATTAATGTAGCTGACATTATTTGTCATCTTTAAAATGTCACGACTGCAGTGTCCTATGATATTAATAGGAATACCTTCACTTAAAAACCTCTTAGGGTATGCACTTCAGTGGGTAATTGCTGTATACTGCTTACATTATTATCTTAATCTACTTTCAGGCTACAAACACCATTAAGTTCAGTAAATGGCATAGTAAAAGGAGAGTTGAATTACTTCCTCAATGCTAAGATAGATATCAGATAAATAGCCAGTAGATAACAGATGAATATGTAGTTGGGTAGATATATACAGTTAAGGCCCTTTTACATTTAGCGATGCACCAGCGATCCGACCCGGTCAGGATCGCTGGTGCATCGCTAAATGATCGCTAGTGAGCTTTCATACAGACCTCACAGCGATGCAGCAGCGACGCAGCGCACGATACTCACCTTTCACACACAGCGATCCTGACGTCCTACCGCCTGCCTCCACGCGTCGCTCGTCTCACACAGCAGGAAGTAGACGACGAGAAATGGAGCCGCCCTATCTCGCGCGATCAGCGATGGACAGCGGGGGAGCCGGTCGGAGGTAAGTATCACACATAGCGATATCGCTATAACGTCACAAAATCAGTGACGTTTTAGCGATATTGCTAGCGATATCGCTATGTGTAAAACCCCCGTTAGGTCCAGAAATATTTGGACAGTGACCTAATCTTTGTGATTTCAGCTCTGCAGGCCATTTTTTATTTTGAATGACGCAGCTGAGATGCAATTGAAGTGTCGACTTTCAGGTTTAATTGAAGGGATTGAACAAAAATTTCCTGTGAAATGTTTAGGAATTGCATCTGTTTCTACAAAGTCTCCTCATTTAGAGTAAATGGACAAATTAGTTTTACCATAACTAAAATGTTCATTAATACTTTGTAGAGAATCCTTTCCAGGCAATGACTGCCTGAAGTCTGGAAGTCATGGACGTCACCAAACGCTGGGTTTCCTCCTTTGTAACACTTTGCCAGGCCTTTACTGTAGCTGACGTCAGTTGTTGCTTATTTGCGGGTACTTTCAGTAAACACTAGTGACCTAGTGACATTAGAAGCAATGCATGCACATGCCATCACACTGCCTCCACCATGTTTTACCAAGGATATGGTGTGCTTTGGATTATGAGCCTTCTTCAAATAGTCTTCTTCCTATCATTCTGGTACGTGTTGTTCTTAGTTTCATCTGTCCAAAGAATTCCTTTCCAGAACTGGCGTCTTCTTTAGATATTCTAATTTGTTTTTTGTTTTTTTTTTTAAGACTTATTAATGATTTACACCTTGTGGTGAACCCCTTCCATATTTGGTCTCATGAAGTCTTCTCTTTATGGTAGACTTAGCTGCTGAAGCACATCCTGGAGAGTGCTCTTTATTTGGGTGGATGTTGTGAAGGGCACAGGAGTAGTGAGGTTAGTAGGTATACTGCCCATGATTGGACTGCAGCTCCACTGTCCTGTACCTGTATCATGGTGAACAATTACATCTTCCTGTTTGTTGAATTAAAAAGGATTTGCTTTGTCGTGAGTGGCTTTAGGTTGGAAGGCAAAGATTTTAGAGCTATAAATGGTCACTGTTCTTTTAACAAACTTGAAGAAATCAATAGTGCAAGAAACTTCATAATATGTCCTAAAAGGGAAATATTCTTCCTGGAGACATATGAGCCACCTCTCCTCCACCTTTGCACACTGTGCTTCTCATTTTACCCAGAAAAATGGTTTCGGGCAAGACAAACTACCAGCTCACTGAAATATCATATTACAGGTCTTACTAAAGTCTATGAAAAGGAGAGAAGCAGTGAATAAGAGGTAGCTTTTATTGTATGTGTTTAAGCATATTTGAAAGTTGGATTCACATCTACGCTACTCAGTACCACTATCACTTCCTCAATACTGCTGGCATCTGTTTCACGTGGATACTGGAGAGCAAAAATCACTCATGTCTGCACGTGTGCTGTGCATAGGAGACATCATAGCAGCTAGTCTGCACCCAGTAGCTCAGACAACTGAAAATTAGATGGATTCTGGCTTAATATGCTGCAAAGTGTACTATTTTTCTCCTCTTGCTCTTTATAATGCCAAGGCATTTCAGGATAAATTATAGTATACTATAACTTATTATAATGAATTAAAAGCCTGTTCTCAAAGGTAGGACGGTGAATGACATCATAGGACCACCCACTGGACCCCTAATCATACAATTAGCAGGCATTTACATCCCTGAGGGAGCAATGCTTGATGCGAGGATTCAGTTCTTGAACCTATGCCTGGCACGATAGTTTCAGTTTTTGTTGATTTTGTTTCTTTAAGTAAATCAACATGTTAGTAATTTTCTGCAAAACATTATTTTTTTAAACTAGTCACATTTTGGGATTTAATTGTTTTTAGCAAGATGATACAATACCGTAGCATCCTGCTTCATGCTAATTTATTCCACATTTGCGAAAGTTATTTGACTTTCCACTGACAGCTGATAATACGCCCTGACCATGGCAGCTGCTGGTGGCATAAGACAAGCGCACATATGGTTTTATGGACTCACAGATGAACTCTGACTAGATTACAGATAGTTAGTGCTAATTATGCATGGAAGGGCCCAGTTTGGAGAGATTTTAGAACTTAATTATTACTATAATTGACAGGAAGAGTTTATTTTTCAGAAACATTTCACATATTCAAAGTGTAGTGAATGCTAATGTTAAGATTGTTCATAGCTACACCTGGAATGTAAAGATCACCAGTAAATATCATTTAAACTCCTCAGTTGTTTCTTTTCTATTTTTTTTTCTTTCTTATTGATAACTTTTTTCCCCTCTATATTGTCCATAAATGAATATTGTAGTCATTACAGCTCCTTCAAGAGGATAAGGGTTTCTCAAGAATTGTTGCAAAGTGGCTTAGTGCAGTTTCCATCCTGCCCTGGGATTCATTGTGACCAAGGACAACATCTACGAGAGTTTTATATGTCTTTCTATGTTTCTGTACTTGTCCTCCAGGTACTCCAATTTCCTCTCACACATGCTGATAGGTTTCTGTGCTAACAATGGATATATATGAGAGATACATATATGTATACATATATATGTATATATAGAATTATATATTTATATAGATGTGTGTGTATCCAGGAATACTTCAGAGAAATGGCACCAATAGTTAAAATGCTGAGAGAAAGCCCAAGGCAGCAACAACAGCAGATCTGGATGGAAGAACAGGAACATGAAGCGCCATGGCAAGACAAGCCGATACATGGGATGTACCATCAACAGATAATGGAGGTGGCTGACATGGACAAATCCTACCAATGGCTGGAGAAAGCCGGACTCCGAGACAGCACAGAGGCACTAATCATAGCGGCACAAGAGCAAGCACTAAGTACCAGATCTGTAGAAGCAGGAATCTACCACACAAGACAAGACCCAAGGTGCAGACTATGCAAAGAAATGTCAGAAACAGTCCAACACATAGTGGCAGGATGCAAAATGCAAGCAGAAACCGTGTATACCAAACGCTACAACCAAGTAGTGGGAATTGTTTACAGGAACATGTGCACAAAAAATGGGCTAAGTAATAAATATAATAATAAATTTTATTTCTATAGCGCCGACATATTCCACAGCTTTTTACATTTCTGAGGGGACTTGAACAGACGATAGACATTACAGCATAACAATAATCACATAGATTATAACAAATACCAAGAGGAATGAGGGCCCTGCTCGCAAGCTTACAATCTATGAGGAAAAAAGGTAGACACGAAAGGTGGGTGGTAACAATTGCCCTGATTGTATGGACCAGCCATAATGTTAAGTGTATAACAGTACAGACACAGAGTGCTAATGCATGCATAAAGCATGTGGGAACATGATGCGGGGAACCTGGTTATGGTAAAACTTTTGACTGTGCCACACATGGATAGTTAGGTTAATGTGTTGAGGCGGTAGGCCAATCTGAATAAATGCGTTTTCAGGGCACGGTTAAAATTGTGGGGATTGGGGACAAATCGTATTGACCTGGGAAGTGCATTCCAAAGAATTGGCGCAGCAGATGTAAAGTCTTGGAGACGGGAGTGGGAAGTTCTGATTATTGAGGATGCTAACCTCAGGTCATCAGCAGAACGGAGGGCGTGGGTAGGGTGGTAGACTGAAACGAGGGAGATGTAGGGTGGTGCTGAGCCATGGAGGGCTTTGTGGGTGAGGGTAATAAGTTTGTACTGGATTCTGGAGTGGATAGGTAGCCAGGGTAAGGACTGGCACAAGGTAGAGGCATCAGTGTAACGATTGGCGAGGAATATGATCCTGGCTGCAGCATTCAAGACAGATTAGAGGGGGGAAAGTTTGGTAAGAGGGAGACCGATTAGAAGAGAGTTACAATAGTCGAGACGAGAATCAATAAGAGAAACAGTAAAAGTTTTTGCAGAGTCAAAGGTAAGAAAAGGTTGAAATCTAGAAATGTTTTTGAGATGCAGATAACAAGAGCGAGCCAGTGATCGCATGTGGGGGGCTAAATCCCCCTAAGTCCAGGTGGGAGACCCCAGAGAAACTGCTAGAGAATGAAAAGGACTTTGCAATGCAGATGGATAAACAGGTGTTGGCTAACTAACCAGACATTGTGATAGTAGACAAGGATCAGAAGACCGCAATGATAATAGATGTGGCAGTGCCAAGTGACAGCAACATCAGAAAGAAAGAAAATGAGAAGCTGGAGAAATACCAGAGCCTCAAAGGAGAACTGGAGAAGATGTGGAAGGTGAAGGCAACAGTGATTCCAGTGGTGATAGGAGCACTTGGAGCAGTGACGCCTAAGTTGGAAGAATGGCTACAACAGATCCCAGGAGCAACATGAGCTCTCCAGAAAATCACAATACTTGGAGCAACTAAGATTCTGCGCAGAACCCTCAAACTCCCAGGCCTCTGGTAGAGGACCCGAAAATGAGAAATTACAACAAATACCACCCCCCATTGGGGGTGAGAAGGAAGGTTTTTTTTATTATGCTTTACATACCGTATTTATTTTTAAAACATTCATTAGGATCGCCATATTGGGCACTCACATTTCTTTTGCATTATCTATTTGGATATGGAAGCAGAAGATATGTGCTGTTGATGTAATAAAAATGTCTGTAGACTAATAATATCTCCATGTGGAAATAAAGTACAATATCCCTACTTGGAGGCCAGAGAGTGTAAGGTCATTTATACCAGATTGGCAGAAGTGTAAATCCTGGCACCCCCACCAATCAACTGTTGCTAGTGGCGACCGGATGTGCTTAATTGCCACTAGGCAGGTAACAGAACTGTATTGTGCGACTCTGAAACTGATCACATCCGTCCGCTATTGGGAGCAGGTTATCAGCGTGTGTATGGTGTTGCACCCCCACCAGTTAGCCTTAGGATAGGTCTTCAATACAGAAGTCATCAGTATTAAGGTATTGGACAGCCCATTTAAGGACAGGAGCTTTTTCTAGCCCCTTACAGTACACACAGTATATCTGATAAATTGAAAAAGCTCTAAACAGAGCAGTACATACCTTATGTTACAGGAGAGCAGCCAATCATTTCCACTAATGATCATTTTGTTCATGTTTATTCCGTGGTTTGTAAAGATGTCTGGATCATAATGGAAAATGACGGTTCCTGTTAGTCTTTTTTTTTTTTTTATAAGATCGACTTTTAATTAGCTCACGCACCAAGAGACTGCATTCCAAAAATGAATAGCGTCCCATACTTTCCCATACACAACCTCCAATTGGAGTCCTTGGAGATGTGACTGAACAATACGCTTACATATGTTAAATTATAAATGCTTAAATACTTCACAGGCAAAGTTAATACAGTTCTGTTATCTAATAAATTATTGGAATGTCTTTTATCTTTTCTCAAAGAGGAAGATAATGGATTATACAGTTAGATTAAATATAGACTTGACGCTTAAGAGAAATGCTTTGAAACAATTAATCCATGGGAAAATGTATTTAAATCAGATTCACCAGCACCTTACATATGGGACTTGGGAAACATTGTTTCTTTGAGGGATAATGGGGGTTACTTATCAAAGTTTCCTGGCTGTAGAACTTAAACTTGATTGGTTTTACAATTAAAATAATAGTTAAAAGTCATCAAACAGATGACTTTCATTTTACCCTTCAACAGTATCTAGTACCTTTTATGACGTGTCTTTAAAGGGTTTTTCCAACTGTTCGCCTTTTAAACCTCTATTCAACCACGGTAAAGGGAAACACAGAGGTATCATGCTGTCCAGGAGACATCCCATTGATTGAGACACAGCTTCATCAAGGTTTCCAGCCTTCTTTTATGTGAACAATCTACCCCAAATTTGTAAAAAAAAAAAAAAAAAAAAAAAAAAATTCATAGATTCCAAAATTGCTCAAATAATGATTAGAATTACCGGCAATGTTTTTTTTAATTGTACAGGCCCTCTTGAAAAGGAAAACAAAATTACGTTCACGTTTAGTTTTCCTATCATTGTGCATAAGTGCCCTAGGTATACATACAGACTGTTCATGAAATTATGGTCAGTTGTCAACTCTGGTTGTTATAGAATTATAGAAAGTGCCCAGACTTGACTGGCTGGACGAAGAGTGCACCAGTCATATGACAGCAGCTCCTTTCTTTGTGATTATTAAAAGTTCAGCATTGTACTACAACAGGAGTTGGAGATAACTCTAGGTGGGATTTGGATTATTTTTATGGTGTGTGTGTGTGTATATATATATATAGATAGATAGATAGATATATAGATATATGAAAAAACTGAAGGCAGCACTCCTTTTCAAAGAGAAAAAAATGTGGTTTTATTTCAGACCCACATGGTTGGCGACGTTTCGGCTCATGCAGAGCCTTTATCAAGGCTTGATTAAGGCTCTGCATGAGCCGAAACATCGCCAACCATGTGGGTCTGAAATAAAACCACATTTTTTTCTCTTTGAAAAGGAGTGCTGCCTTCAGTTTTTTCATGTGTGAATTTTGGCTTTTGCGATAATTGCTTGTGGGGCCTGTGCACCTGAAGATTTTGGATTGTGCTGTTCCATTTTTCTCTTGTTATAGATATATAGATATATATATTTTTTAGACACAATTATATATATGACATATACAAACGCATGCATATATACTATGGATTGGAATATATATGTGTATGTGTGTGTATATATATATATTCTAATTTATTCTAGTATTTTGACAAAAATTTGTACTCTCCTGAGTGTCTATTTTTGTCATTCACTCCAGGCCACCATTTTACTGAACTTTGGGGACCTAGGCAAACAGTTTAAAAAAACAAAATAAAAACCCTCTATTCACTCCTCCTCTGTCCCAACGTCCCCTCAGCCTACCATCGGGTCCTCCGCACCTTTTCTTTTTCCCCTCCTCATTCACTTGGACCCTCTTCGGCCTTCTCACGTCGGGCCTTGCCTTCCAGCTCTACTAGGTCTCTGATAGTACAGAATGGTGTCATGTTAGAGTCCTAGTTGTGCCGTAAGTCCTGACCTGGAGTGAAGAGACTGAAGATGATCAACGCCATGGAGGAAGGAGAAAAGAAGTGGCGAGGAGGACAGGATAGGTGACACAGGTGAGCAGTCAGGTTCAACCTTTATAATTCAAATCTCAGGAGGGGCAGGTTTGATACATATTAGGTTTAGGGTGCCATCAAAGATGGGTACATTGTCTTATATCTTGAACTCAATGGATTTGTCTACCTTCAACCTAAAAAAAAGTCATACGGCACAGTTAATATCAATAATCCTGTATTAGATCAATTGTACATAATTGGCTTTGACAATGGGTAGAAGTGACCACCATGTGCACAAGCTATAGTAAAAAGTACAGAATGTTAGTTATCCCTGACCTGCAGTATGGAGCAGTGAAGTTAGATATACAGTATGCCTATGGCACTTATAAAATGAGTCGCAATTAACAGGATTAATGGGCTTACTGTGCTGTGAAAATAGATTTTTTCCTATCTCTTATTTTCATTTGTCTACATTAAGTAAAGAGTAGAATCATGACCTCTGGATTCCAGGCTTCTTGTAGATTTATTGAATAATATGGTTAGATTATAGAAAGAACGGGATCAAAAACATCCATTATTGGTAGGAAAAACGTAACATGTGTTTCTGATATGAAACCTATACATCACTATGTGAGAATGGAGCTCTTACTGGATCTTTAACTACATTGCTAAAAATAAGGGTCTACACCAATAAATGCACTTATTTTATTAATGGAGCTTATTTGCTATATAGTAGACTGCAATGTTTTCATCTCTGTGAAGATGATTACTGTACTGGCTGAAATGGAATAGTGTCTGTTACCACTCTTATTTAGATAGAAAATGTCTTATTTTAGCCAGACAAGTTGTACTACTTCAATATAAATACATTGTAAGGGGTTCCATCTCTCTGATAGCGGTTAACATAGACACAGGTAGCAAGTTCTTAAGTCAAACGGGAAGATTTATTTAAGTCCATAAATCTTCCAAAGAAAACAAATGGCCTTTCTCCGACATCAAAGACTTAACCTAAACAGTCCAATTAGCATTACAGATTCACCATTTAGAAACATTTGAGTCACCCTGCCTTATAACACGGCCGAGTGCAGTGCGATAAAATATTGCATAGCACTCAGCCCAGTGTTATTCTATGGGGCAGACCTGCCACTATTTTCTCATGCCAATCCAGCATGAAAGAAAAATTGCAGCATACTGTGATTTGCAGCAAGACTCGGCTCACTCGCATCTATACAAATCTATGGATGCGAGGGAGACATCGGCCTGCACTCGGATGTCACCCCAGTGCAGTCCGATGTACGAGCACTAAGACAGGTATTGGAGGAGCTGGAGAAATTACTTTCTCCATCTTCTCTGCCTCTGTGCTGCGATCCTCTCATGCAAGAGAATAGCAGCACAGTAGCATGAGACTTGGTTCCCACTCGCAGCAGACCTGGAACCGAGGGTCACTAGCAGATCGTATCCAATGCTCTTGCATCGGATGCCATATGCTGGGGTGATTCCAGCCTAAGATAAACAAACACCAGGTTTCTTCCCTCTTCCCACCTACAGACACGACTGAGGCAGCTGAGCTGCCTTAAATAGGCCGTTCAAATCTTGGAAGTGCAGATATGGAAGCGGCCAGTCCCACCCAGCTGTTCTGGCCGTTCCGAAAACTCAGACCCAATATCTGGGCCCATGAAAACTCTCTCGGCGCTATCTGTGCTGGATCCTACTTTTCTGGACTTCACATTACCTGGCCTAACCACCTCAGTGACATATACTGTATCTCTCATCCATGATCTGTCCATCTGCCACCTTACAACATATACAGTGACATGGAAAAGTTTGGGTACCCTTGGTCAAAATTACTGTTGTGATCAGTTATACAAGTAGAAGATGAAAGGATCTCTAAAAGGTCTAATGTTAAAGATGACACATTTCATTTTGTATTTTAAGAAAAAAATATGGTCCTCCTTTACATTTGAAAAATTACAAAAAGGAAAATGGGCCGATGCAAAAGTTTGATTTACAAAGTGCCATTTGTTAAATAGACCCTAACTAAAGTTTCAAAGATTAAAATATAACTTTTATTGAAATAAACTATACTAATAGATTGCTCATTTAAAATTGCCGTGTCTAAATTGGTTGATTTTCAATATCCGCCTCTTAAGGTGAATGAAATTCCTCCCCTTACAGTGAAATTGCTGTGTTCAGTTTCCACTGTTTAATGGATATTGATAGGGGGTTAAGTATTATTCAATGCTTCCCCTTGTGATAGATTTAATTGATCTCATAACAAATAGGGCCATGTCACCTATAAATGTAATATCATAGCAGCACAGCATAAGGCCTTGCACTGCACATAAGGGTCTATATTCAGTGAGCACTGAAAAAGGTTTCAGTTATCAGATACAAAAGATAAACAACATACTTACATTGGAATTGTAATAAACGCCTCATGAAGACATAAATTCTGATAGTGTCGCTTATCTTTTAAATACAACACCGCATCCCAACACATTTCCCCCCTCGGAAATAAAGTAAGGGGTTCATCAGCAGTGAGGTGCTCCAAGCAGTTCCTACCAATCAGACCGCATGTATGAAAATGGAGTCTGCATGTGTGTGGACTCCAGTGTCAAACTCCCTTTTTCAATGGTTCCGTCAGACTGGAAGTGATCAGATGACGGTCACATGATCACTATAGACTGAAAGTGGTGTCTGTGCAGCGCTGGAACGCACACTGCATTCCAACAGAGGGCGGGTTCCGGGTGAGGGGCCAGCATGGTGGTTGAAGGAGACTCTCCTTCCTGGTGAGTGACACGTCATGCATGCCATCGGCAGATTATCTGAAATATACAGTATTGGGTGGAGCGCGAAAGTTCTCCACCTTACTAAATTTAGGGCGGACCTCATGCCGAATAGTGTTCCTGCCCAATCAGTGGGATGCCAGTGCGCTCCAGCAAAAATACCGATCATCACACACGGGGGTTATTTACCGCATTAGACACCAAGGCTTCGTGTACCACAGTAGGGTTGGCAGAAAACTAAAGGGCAAGCCCAAAATTTAAGGAAAAGAGAAGTATAGGACAGATACACAGGGGAGGTTTATACAAAATCATTATTATTCGGTCTCGACCCATGCTGGGACTGGAATAAGATAAAACAAATATGGCACGGTGTCTTAGAGATCAATATGCCAAGGCTTATTTAACTGCATTTCAGACGAATAGCTGAACAAATTTCATATGTAGCTAGTAAAGCTGAGTTGCTCATTGATACCCTCTGGACTCAGATTCAAGCAGAAATATCCAACATGTTTCTCTTTGAAGGATCTTCCTGTCCCTGTCACCCAGTCGTTTGTACTTGGGTACCGTTTCCATGACACCAAATGAGAATGACCTCAGGCTCCCCTGGTGGAAGTTGACTGTATGGTGAGCTAGAGGCGTATCCCTTTTGTGGTTAATATCACCAATATGCTCCCCAATCCTAACCTTAAAGGACATTTTTGCCTTACCCACATAGTTTTTAGGGCTTATATTCTGCTGGTAACTTCACTTAAAAAGATCTTGGATACATTAATGTATCGGCAAAAGCTGCAGGTGCCACATTTAATTGTGCCAGCTTCACTCAGATCCAGCCAGGTACCTGTAGGTCTTGGGGTGTTGTAATGACTATGAACTACATAGCCTTGCACGTACCTGCCTCTCCCAAATGTGACCTATGGTCTTATTGCGATCTGATCAGAGATATCTGGATCCGCCAATAAAATATACCAATGTCTACATAGGATTGACATGATTTTATCATTCTGATCATCAACGGGGCCAATCAAATGTGTGATATCTTGGGATGTGTCTCTGGTCATAGGAGTAAGCAGGCCCGTACGATTTTACTCCCCAATGCATGTTTAAATCCCGCATTAATTACATGTGTTGGGTAACCCCTGCTGGAAAATCTTTTTTATTATAGATTATTGGCTTGTGCCTCAAATTCACTCAGGGACAAACGCTTCCTCCTAAGCCTCAGGAATTGTCCCTTGGGGATACCTTTCCTGAGACTTGGTGGGTGGTGGCTTTTCCCAAGAGCTTTTCCAATAGGGGTTACCCAGCACTGATTTCTAACTTATCCCTATTAGTTAAGAATATTTTCTTCCTGACAAGAGATGATGTGTATGGTGAGGCGTTATGAACAAGAGACGCCTGTCAGAAACACAATATGAATCCTGAACAACGCATTCTGGTTATCTTGAAGCAACGTCTGCAATTGGTCAGTTTCCCAGATTATGTCTCCAGGATATTTATTTTCAGGTCTTAACATAAAAGTATATACGGTGTTTCATTCAATTATAACCAGGTATATTACACGGGCTTCTTATGAACATTATTTGTTTCAGTTATGTGCTTTTCTGTAGCAAAATGAAAATCTGAGCTACAGGCCAAGCTTTCTCATTTAGATAGATTGGTACACTGTAGTTCAGCATTTATCTTGTATTCATGGAGTTGTATGTTCTCCCCTGATGTTCATTGTGGATGAGAAGATTGGGAAGCAATGAAAGAAGTGGCTCATAAATGGAGAAAGAAGCACATTTCTCCAATTTGATGTTTTCGAAAGGTTCTTATCTTTTGCCTGCACTATTGGTTCATGTAAAGTTTGCTGAAATCCTATTGACCATTTAAGCAGGTCTCCAGGCCAAAACTGCAAACAGGTTACCTTTAATTTCCCTTAGAAACGCTTTGGGCCAGTTTTAAGGTCAGTGCTAATTCATGTCCGATTTTATTGGGGGCTCTGGTTTACTTTAATAAAATTATATATATATTGACATGTCTAGTTGGTTCCCTTAAAGAATAGCCTTAATTTATAGCATGTTTTTTCATCAATTAACAGTGCACATGACATAATAAACTCCTATTAGAGAAATCTGATCATTGATTCTCAAAATTCTCAACTCATGAATAAAATCTGTTTTCAGTGAATACAGGTTTTCACATTACTGAGATAGATGACAGTTGGTGTTCATAAAGTTCTATGAAAACATAAGTTACCATCACAAACACTAGTAGCAAGCAGGTAGAAAGGGTCACCCACCAAATATCCAATGTGTGTTTCACAAATGTTTTGTTAGGGGTTATTGTCTTTTTGCTACTGCCGCTTGCATTACTGCTTCCCGGGGACCGCAGTGCTCTCCCTGGCAGTCGTATTTTGCCGGCCCTGTAGCCGATTTGCGACTGCCCACTGTAGATAAAAGCCAGCACTTTATCAACTGTTGGTTGTCTCACAGTGCTCAGGGTCCTGCAAGCACTTCGATTGTGGCGCAGAACTATAGATCTGACAGGTGACATCATCGGGACCTGATTGGCAATGGAGGCATTTATAAGATTGTGAGAGGGAGAGCGCTCCATCTTTTACATCTGGGTCTGCCAGGTACAGTGGCCTGTTAGACTAAGCCAGCAGCTGAGTCTAACAGGTGATCTGCCTGTGAAACTGACAGTTCTCATGCATTGCACTTCATTTGTATTGCAATGCATGAGACCAGTAATCAGACATATAAAACTTGAAGTGCTATAAAGGAGTTAAAAAAATGAAAAGAAAAGTTAAAAATGTTTTTAAAAATCAAAAAAGTAAATAAGAAAAAATGTACCACAAATATGAATATTTATGTAAAAAAACAAAAAAATTACACATTTGCTGTCGGAATGACCTGATCTGTGAAATTGTCACACTAGTTAAACCTTTGAATGAACACCATAAGCTTTTTCATAATATCACCGGAAAAAAGTGGAATAAAATGTGATTAACCCCTTTCTGACATCTGACGTACCATCCTGTCCATGGTACCCGGGCCCGTATGACCAGGGACGGGATAGTACATCAGCATGATCAGTGGCGCTCACGGGGGGATTATCACAGCTGACACCCGGCACTATGTGCCAGGGGTGGTCACGGACTGCCCTGGCACATTAACCCCCGGCACACTGTGATCAAACATGATTGCAGTGTACCGGGGTCACGGAAGAATCACGCAGGGAGGGAGCTCCCTGCATGTTTCCCTGAGACCCTCGGAGCAGTGTGATGTGCTGGCGCTGCTACGAGGGTCTCCTTCCTGCAGGCCCCCGGATCCAAGATGGCTGCAGGGGCATTCGGGGTCCTGCAGGGAGGCGTCAGGGAGAAAGCCTTTGCAGCGCCTGTCAGATCTGACACTAGACAGTGATGTCTCCACCTGGAACAATAAAATAAAGTGGAAAAAAAAATTACTTGTAAAAATAATTTTAAAAAAATTCCTAAATAAATATTCCCTAGTAAATACTTTTTTTGTATATAAAAAAGCTATAAAAGTACACGTTTAGTATTGCCGCGTCTGTAACGAAACGCCCTATAAAACTGTCCCATTAGTTAACCCCTTTAGTGAACCCCATAAAAAAACAATGCTTTATCATCATACCGCCAAGCAAAAAGTGCAATAACACGTGATCAAAAAGTTGTTCAGAAGTATCCATGGTACATCTGAAAACATCATCTTGTCCCGCAAAAAACGAGCCGCCATACAGCATCAGCGAAAAAATAGTTGCAGCTCGCAGAATTAAAGCGATGCAAAAATAATTATTTTTTAAATGTTTTTATTGTATAAAAGCGCTAAAACAAATGAGGTATCACTGTAATCGTACTGACCTGAAGAATAAAACCACTTTATCTATTTTACCACACGCGGAACGGTGTAAACGCCTCCCCCCAAAAAAAGAAGTTCATGAAATGCTAGTTTTTGTTCATTCTGCGTCCCAAAGATCGGAATAAAAAGCAATCAAAAAATGTCAAAAATGGTACCAATAAGAACGTCAACTCATCCCACAAAAAATATCTCACATGACTCTGTGGGTCAAAATGCGGAAAAATTATAGCTCTCACAATGTGGTGATGCCAAAACAATTTTTCAATGAAAAGCGTCTTTTAGCGTGTGACAGCTGCCAAACATAAAAACCTGCCATATATAGTAAATCAAACCCCCCTTTATCACCCCCTTAGTTGAGGGAAAAATAATAAAATTAAATAAAGTGTTTATTTCCATTTTCCCAGTAGGGCTAGGGTTAGGGTTGAGATTAGGGTTAGGGGTGTGTTGGGGTTAGGGTTGGAGTTAGAATTGGGGGGTTTCCACTGTTTAGGCACTTTAGGTGCTCTCCAAACGCAACATGGTGTCTGATCTCAATTCCAGCCAATTCTCCGTTGAAAAAGTCAAACTGTGCTCCTTCCCTTCCAAGGTCAGCCGTGCCCCCAAACAGTGGTTTACCCCCACATATTGCACAACTTTTGGGGTCCAAATTCTCCTGTTACCCTTGAGAAAATAAAAAATTGGGGGCAAAAATATAATTTTTGTGGAAAAAAATGATTTTATTTTTATGGCTCTACGTTATAAACTTCTGTGAAGCACTTGGGGGTTGAAAGTGCTCACCACACATCTAGATAAGTTCCTTGGGGGGTCTAGTTTCCAAAATGGGGTCACTTGTGGGGGTTTTCCACAGTTTAGGCACATCAGGGGCTCTCCAAAGGCAACATGACACCTGCAGACCATTCCATCAAAGTCTGCATTTCAATACGTCACTACTAGAGTTGAGCGAAACGGGTCGAACAATTTCAAAAGTCGCCGACTTTTGGCAAAGTCGGGTTTCATGAAACGAAACCCGACCCTAGGATGAGGTCGGCCACAAGGTCGGCGACTTACGCGACAAAGTCGCGTTTCAAAAGTTTGTTTAGCGCTCTTTTTCAGCCAATCAGGAGCCACGGACACTGTGGGCAACGTGATGACATAGGCAGGGGTCACCACCATCTTTCAGAAGGGCATGCAAGTGATTGGCTTGCTTTGGTGGGCGCCACAGGGGTTATAAAAGGGCGTGCACGCCGACCGCCATCTTACTTCTGCCGATCTTGGCATAGGGAGAGGTTGCTGATTCTGTAGGGAGAGCGTTAGGCAGGGAAGAAGAAAAAAAAACTGCTTCTGCTGCTAGCGATTTTGCCTGTGCAACACACCAGTCACTGTGTGTGCAGTGCAAGGGGAGGCTATATTGTGGTGGATCAGCGGTGTTGGTTGTTAGGCTGCCTTCTAAGGCTTCCTGACAGCTGCATTGCTGTTTCCCCACTGCTCTGCAAACTGCTTTTTTAAAAGCAATCCCAATTTTTTTTTTGTCCTGCTGAGATACTGAGCATGCATTTATTCACACCATACAGCGGTGTACGCTCCTCATACGTACCGTGTAACGGCTGTTATCACAGCCACAGTGAAGCTATCTGTGTGTCACTGTGGAAGGATAAGTGGAGGACTTGTTCCGTTCTTACAGACCTACACTCTAGGGAGATTCCTATTCTGCCCAATTCTACAATTCACTTTTTTCACACCTGTGCCATCGAGCCTGTGACATAGCGCTCTGATATTCAGTGGGCCTCACACAATCCAAAAGTGTCCAGTGTCCACAAGTGTCTGCAGAAATTCAAAATCTCCCTTATCCTGTAGTCACTTTTTTCACACCTGCATCGAGCCTGTGACATAGCGCTCTGATATTCAGTGGGCGTCACACAATCCAAGTGTCCAGTGTCCACAAGTGTCTGCAGAAATTCAAAATCTCCCTTATCCTGTAGTCACTTTTTTAACACCTGTGCCATCGAGCCTGTGACATAGCGCTCTGATATTCAGTGGACCTCACACAATCCAAAAGTGTCCAGTGTCCACAAGTGTCTGCAGAAATTCAAAATCTCCCTTATCCTGTAGTCACTTTTTTCACACCTGTGCCATCGAGCCTGTGACATAGCGCTCTGATATTCAGTGGGCCTCACACAATCCAAGTGTCCAGTGTCCACAAGTGTCTGCAGAAAATCTAAATCTCCCCTGTCCTATAGACACCTTGTACCTTGTTTTACATTACTATATAGTTTGTTTGATTTTGTCTACATTTCTACCAAAAATGAGGAAGGCTGGTGGAAGAGGCCGTGGAATTGGGCGGGGGTTGGCAGCTGGTAATGATGGTGTTGGTGGTGGATCTGATGGTAGTGGCAAAAGCAAAATAGGACCGAATGCAGGAGGTGTTGAGCCTGCGTCATCGTCTGGCTCCATAAGGCTTCGAAGGCTTAGTTTTCTAGGAGTTGGCAAACCACTTTTAACGCCAGAGCATCAGGAAAAAGTTTTCTTACATTGCTGACAGCCTCCAGCTCTATCGCCTCCTCTTCTGAAGTTGTAAAAAGTAAAAGCACTGAGTCGTCATTGGAGGCTCATGTTCATGAACCACACCTTTCCTTGTGTCCTTCACCCCAACCAAGATTGAAGGATGATGCAGGCCATACTACTGATTACTCCATGGAGCTGTTTTCACATACCATGCCTGGATTATCAAGTGAAATGGTGAATTACCCAGGCCAAGATGAATCTGACATGGAGTGCACTGATGCACAGCCGCTGATAGATGATTCTGCTGGTACATTCACTCAGAGTACTACATTGTCCTCGCAGTGTACAGAGCCAGATTCTGACCCTGATGAGACTCAGGTGCCCCTTCCCGCACACTATACCACCATACACGGTGACACAGAGGAAGGTGCACATGACATTGAAGAGGAGGTGATGGATGACCAAGTTGTTGACCCAGATTGGCATCCATTGGGGGAAGAGGGTGCTGCTTCCAATAGCTCAGATGAGGAGCATCCACAGCAGACATCGACATCGCAACAGCTGTTATCTGGCAGGCCCGGAGCACTCCAAAGACAGGTTCCAAAAATCAAAAGAGTTGCTGGACAGCTTGTCCAGAGGGTCAAAACATCACAGCGTGCTAGGCCGCAAAATGTCTGCCAAAGTAGGAAGAGTGCAGTGTGGCACTTTTTTGAACAAAATCCTCATGATCAGGCCAAGGTTATCTGTAAGAAGTGCGCAAAGACCTTTAGCCGAGGGAAAAATCTGAAAAATTTGAATACCAGTTGCATGCTTAGACATTTAACCAGCATGCACTTGCAAGCGTGGACACAACACCAAACCTCAAGTGCCACATGTGCAACTGATCACAACGAAGGTAGTCAGCAACGCTACATTGTTTCCCCCACTGTAAGCCCACCGGTTAGCACAGCAGCAAATGTTGAGGTGTCGTTGCAAGGCCACAGCAGTCAGGGAATCCCACTGTTATATCAATGAAATACTGAATCTAGGCCATCAGAAAGAACACCAACTCCATCACCATCATCAACCCTCTCTCAGTCCGCCCTGTCCACCGCTACTTCCACCATATGCAGCTCTCAAGTCCAGCTCACCCTCCCAGACACTATGAGTAGGTCAAGAAAGTACTCAGTCTCTCATCCGCGTACACTGGGTTTGAACGTACACATTGCCAAACTAATCTCGCTTGAGATGATGCCCTATCGGTTGGTGGAAAGCGCAGCTTTCCGCGAACTCATGGCCTATGCAGTACCACGCTATGACCTACCCACTACTTCTCTCGCAAAGCCATCCCAGCCCTCCACCATCATGTGAAAGACCGCATTGTCCATGCACTCAAGCAGTCAGTGAGTGGAAAGGTGCACCTCACAACTGATGCATGGTCCAGTCGGCATGGCCAGGGCCGTTACGTGTCCATCACTGCGCACTGGGTTAATGTGGTGGATGCAGGGTCCACAGGGGACAGCGGTGGTGGGACAGTGCTGCCTAGCCCACGGTATAGGAAACAGTTGGCTGTAGGCGTTACACCCTCCTCCAGAAGCGAAAGCTCGTCCACAGAGCGCAGTCGTACGAGCACTCCATCTGCAGCTGCCACTGTTGCACACGAGGTGTACCCCTATCGAGCAGCTAGTGGAAAGCGTCAGCAGGCTGTGTTGCAGATGATGTGTTTGGGCGACAGACACACCGCCGAGGTGCTGGCCGAGTACTTTCAGCGACAAACTGAGTCATGGCAGGGCAGTGTACATCTTGAGGCAGGCAAGGTAGTTAGTGATAACGGCCGTAATTTTGTGGCAGCCATAGCCCTTTCAAAACTCAGCCACATACCTTGCTTGGCTCACACCTTGAACCTGGTGGTGCAGTGCTTCCTCAAAAATTATCCGGAGTTAACAGCCCTGCTCCAGAAGGTGCGAAGACTGTGCGCGCACATCCGCCGGTCGCCTGTACACTCCGTTCGTATGCAGAAGCTGCAGCGATTGCTCCACCTTCCCAACCACCGCCTCATTATCGACATTGCAACAAGGTGGAACTCCACCCTGCACATGGTGGAGCGGCTGTGCGAGCAGAGGCAGGCCATAATTCATTTGTGGGAGGATACACGGTCAGGCACTTTGAGAGCAGACATGGAGTTGACAGGTGTGCAGTGGTCGAAGCTGAAAGACCTCTGTAAAGTCCTTCAGTGTTTTGAGGAATGCACACTGCTGGTAAGCGCAGACGACGCCATCCTAAGCATGAGCATCCCACTTATGCGTCTGCTCATGCAAACTTTGACGCACCTTAATGAGCAGGCGTCTGCAGCCAATGTTGACGAGGAGGAAGAGGTGGAGGGAATCGTTGATGACATTCAGCCATTGTCTGCTCAGGGACCTCTCCTGGATGAGTTGGAGGAAGAAGAGGAGGAGGATGATGATGGGGATGATTACTTAGGGGAGGAGGATGCATCTCGTGGGGCAAGTGAAAATGTTGGCGTGGCAAGGTCTGGTACAGGGTTTGTGCGTGACTGGAGGGATGTGGATTTGCCAGAAAGTGCTCCTCCAACCAGCACTCGCAGTGCATCTTTGACACCGGGAACATTGGCCCACATGTCAGATTATGCCTTGTGGATCCTAAAAAGGGACCCCCGCATTGCCAAAATGATGAACGATGACGAATACTGGTTGGCCAGCATCCTGGATCCACGCTATAAAGGCAAATTACAAAACATCATGCCACAGGAGAACCTTGACCTAATATTGGCTAATAAACAAGCAACTCTGGTAAATCGGTTGCTTGAGGCATTCCCAGCACACAGCAGCGGTGATGGTTCTCACATGAGCCGTACGGGCCGGGGGCAGCTTGGCAGAGGTGTTCATGGTGCACACAGCAGAAGTGGCGTTGGAGACGGGTTTCATGACAATGTTGTGGACTGATTTTTCAAGTACCGCTCACACAACTGGTAATACTGCATCGATGGAAAGTGACAGGAGACAGCAGTTGTCAACTATGGTTACAAACTACTTTTCCTCCCATATCGATGTTCTCCCACACAGGTCATTCTCCTTTGACTATTGGGCCGCTAAACTGGACACCTGGCCTGAATTGGCACAATATGCCTTACAGGAGCTCGCTTGCCCAGCTGCAAGTGTGCTATCGGAAAGAGTCTTCAGTGCAGCTGGATCAATCCTGACAGAAAAAAGGACCCGTCTGTCAACCCAAAATGTGGATGATCTAACCTTCATTAAAATGAACCATGCATGGGTTTCCAAGGATTTTGTCCCACCTTCCCCTGATGACACATAGGGTGACAGAAAAATGGCTTGCTTTGGTCCTCCTCTTCCTGGGACTTGACCTTTTTCGCCTTTTGCATCAGCTGAATGTCCAACATCAACATATGCCACTTTCTAAAACTCCCTAACTGTGCTGCCTCCCCCCCATGGCCGGGGTCACCACCTAGCGCACGACACCGTGCGAGTGCCGTTGCCCTGGACAGGTGGGTAGGCCGACTCTTGGGCGCGGGCACTGGCACAGGGTCCCTCATAGTGCAATCAAGTGTCTGATGGTGGTGGTGCACACCCGCCGTCAGACACACCGCCGTACTATGAGGGGCCCAGTGCCAGTACCGACGCCCATGAGTGGGCCCCCCTTGCTTGGGCAGGGCCCCAGCATTTGCAATCTTTACCTCTCCCTGCTCCTCCGCTGTGTAGTCTGGGCCGTCAAATCCATACTGTGCCTGACACCGTCTGAGCCTGCCTCCTGATGTATAGACATATCTTCTGAATGTGTACGCTATCCATACATGTTATCTGGGGATACGGTACCCTTTCTCACCTTTGTGCAATCACTTGCAAGCCATACTGGGCCTAACACCATCTGAGCCTGCCTCCTGATGTATAGACATATCTTTTGAATGTGTACGCTATCCATACATGTTATCCGGGGATACGGTACCCTTTCTCACCTTTGTGCAATCACGTGTAATCCATACTGGGCGTGAGAACGGCTGGCGAGCTGTTAAGCAAGCTACAGCACCTGTGGTTTGCACACGTAAGTTTTTCATTTTTTCAGGAATGACGGTTAGGCCTAATTCCGGAACTGCGGATGACCTGCACTTACTGGGAAATCATTGTTCGCGGGTAATAATTGTAATCAGTGATACCCATCACTAACGTTGTTCAGCGGGTTATCTGCACCTGTAAGCAACAAACGCTGGCCTTTTCAGTGTAGTGCACATGCAGCCACGGACATGTAAGGGCATGACACACCAGTTATTGGCCAATCTCATGTGCCAGAGCCTCACGTGTCCCTCTAGTAAGCCGGACTCGGACCGCGGGGCATGACGGAGTCTCGTTCGTTAACGGAATTAAGCTTGCAATGTGTGCATCTGTTCTGTAGCTGGCATGGTTGAGGTTGCCCGTGTTGAGTCAAATTACGCCATAGGCTCCACTGCTGGTGGTGCCCTTCTGGACATTCCTTTAAGGTTCAGCTTTGCAACCATACTGCCCACGTAAAACAAACACTTTGCCTTCATGAACACTGTTTGGAGGGTCATGACTCGTGGGAATAACGCCGCCCAATCAGTTAACCTGCTAGAGAGATCCTTCGTTGCTCCCAAGCATGACATCACACTCCCTAGGAGGAAGGTAATGCTACTGTGGCGACCGTACTCCTGGGGGCGACACAAGTGCACTGATGCCCAGCCACTGCTCGATGAATCTGCTGGTACATTGACCCAGACCACTACATTCCCCTCGCACGCTACCCGGCCTGAATCTGACCCTGATGAAACTCAGGTTACCCTTCCCATATACAGTTCCATCTTACACGGTGACAAAGAGGAAGCTGCAGATGAAAGTGCAGGTTCGGCACACCCGCCATCAGACACACCACCGTACTATCAGGGGCCCTGTGCCAGTACCGTCGCCAACGAGTGGGCCCCCCCTGCTTGCTCAGGATCACAGCACTTGCAAGGTTGAAATACTGTGCAGTGAGATGGAAGATGGGGACGACGAGGAGTCCAGACTAGTACAGGGATTCCCTAGCGAGGAGACTTATTTGATTGTTTTCAATGTTGGGACAGCAATTTTTGGGGAGCACTATACTCTGGAGAATGATAGATGGGGCCCACCATACACTGGAACATTCCAAAGGTGGACATCAGACACTGGAGCAGCATTTACAGGGCCCATTATACACTAGAGCATTAGAAATGGGGCCCATTATGTTTGGAGCATTATTTGGGCCCATAAGACAGTGGAGCTTCATCCATGGGGACCAACATATACTGTAGCATTATGTGGAGCGCATCATCTACTGTTTCAAACATTATATGGGACCAATGATTCTGTATGGAGAAATAGATGGGCCTCGTCATGAGATGTAAAAAGTGAAGTATTTTTCATTGTACTATACCGCTATTTCTCTGCCGTATCGGAGCATGATGAGTTGTGGTTTGTGTTAAAGGGGCGCTCTTTCGCCCAGGGCACATGAAAACCTGGAGCCAGCCCTACCCCCCCACAACTTTAGCCAAATAACCCCCATTTTTCAGTGCGTAACTTGTATTATGAAGTTAATTAAGGTTGACCAGCTTAAGTAAGAAGAATTGATGCTTTTGGCATTCAAATGAGCACTGTAGGTGTGTTTCCTGTCCTCCTCTCACTGCCGACTTTTATTCCCCATTGACTTACATTGGGTTTCGTGTTTCGGGACGACCCCGACTTTTCCCTATAATCGGCTGATCTTGCTCGACCCGACTTTTGAAAAAGTCGGGTTTCACGAAACGAAACTTGACCATAAAAAACCAAAATTCGCTCAACTCTAGTCACTACTTCCCTTCCGAGCCCCGACGTCTGCCCATACAGTAGTTTTCTCCCACATATGGGGTATCAGCGTACTCGGTACAAATTGCACAATAACTTTTGGGATCCTGTTACTCTTGGTAAAATAAAAGTTGGGGGTGAAAAGATAATTTTTGTGGTAAAAATATGATATTTTAATTTTACGGCTGTACGTTATAAACTTCTGTGAAGCCCATGGGGGTTCAAAGTTCTCACCACATATTTAGATAAGTTCCTTTGGGGTCTAGTTACCAAAATGGGGTCACTTGTGGGGGGTTTCCACTGTTTAAGTACATCAGGGGCTCTCCAAACGTGACATGGCGTCCGATCTGAATTCCAGCCAATTTTGCATTGAAAAAGTCAAACGGCGCTTCTTCCCTTCTGAGCTCTGCCATGCGCCGAAACAGTGGTTGCCCCCCACATATGAGGTATTGGCGTTCTCAGGACAAATTGCACAATAACTTCTGCAATCCAATTCCTCCTGTTACCCTTGGGAAAATAAAAAAAATTGGACCTGAATTAAGTTTTTTGTGAAAAAAAGTTAAATGTTCATTTTTTTTTTTTAAACATTCAAAAAATTCCTGTGAAGCCCCTGAAGGGTTAATAAACTTCTTGAATGTGGTTTTGAGCACCTTGAGGGGTGCAGTTTTTAGAATGGTGTCACTTTTGGGTATTTTCTATCATATAGACCCCTCAAAGTGAATTCAAATGTGATGTGGTCCCTAAAAGAAAATGGTGTTGTAAAAATGAGAAATCGCTGGTCAACTTTTAACCCTTATAACTTCCTAAAAAATAAAAAATTGGTTCCAAAATTGTGCTGATGTAAAGTAAACGTGGGAAATGTTACTTAAGTTTTTTGTGTACCATATCTCTGTGATTTAAGGGCATAAAAATTCAAAGTTGGAAGATTGCGAAATTTTCACCATATTTGCTTTTTTCCTAAATAAATGCAAGTTATAGCGAGTAAATTTTACCACTAAAGTTAAGTACAATATGTCACGAGAAAACATTCTCAGAATTGCCCAGATCTGTTGAAGCATTCCAGTGTTATTACCTCATAAAGGGACAGTGGTCAGAATTGTAAAAATTGGCCCGGTTATGAACGTGCCAACCACCCTTGCGGGTAAAGGGGTTAAACAGAGCTGGACTTCAATGAAGGAGTAGAACCATCTCAAGGAGGATCACAAAGAAATGGACAGCATGTGACTTAAATATGAGTGTCTGAGCAAAGGGTCTGAATACTTATGACTAGAGTTGAGCGACTTTTGGTTTTTTAGGGTCGCGTTTCGTTTCGTGAAACCCGACTTTTCCAAAAGTCGGGTCGAGCAAGATCGTCCGATTATAGGGAAAAGTCGGGGTCGTCCTGAAACACGAAACCCAATGTAAGTCAATGGGGAATAAAAGTCGGCAGTGAGAGGAGGACAGAAAACACACCTACAGTGCCCATTTGAATGCCAAAAGCATCAATTCTTCTTACTTAAGCTTGTCAACCTTAATTAACTTCATAATACAAGTTACGCACTGAAAAATGGGGGTTATTTGGCTACAAACTGTGGGGGGGGGGGGGGGGCTGGCTGCAGGTTTTCATGTGCCCTGGGCGAAAGAGCGCCCCTTTATCACATACCACAACTCATCATGCTCCGATACGGCAGAGAAATAGCGGTATAGTACAATGAAAAATACCTCACTTTTTACATCTCATGACGAGGCCCATCTATTTCTCCATACAAAATCATTGGTCCCATATAATGTTTGAAACAGTATATGATGAGCTCCACATAATGCTACAGTATATGTTGGTCCCCATGGATGAAGCTCCACTGTCTTATGGGCCCAAATAATGCTCCAAACATAATGGGCCCCATTTCTAATGCTCTAGTGTATAATGGGCCCTGTAAATGCTGCTCCAGTGTCTGATGTCCACCTTTGGAATGTTCCAGTGTATGGTGGGCCCCATCTATCATTCTCCAGAGTATAGTGCTCCCCAAAAATTGCTGTCCCAACATTGAAAACAATCAAATAAGTCTCCTCGCTAGGGAATCCCTGTACTTGTCTGGACTCCTCGTTGTCCCCATCTTCCATCTCACTGCACAGTATTTCAACTTTGCAAGTGCTGTGATCCTGAGCAAGCAGGGGGGACCCACTCGTTGGCGACGGCACTGGCACAGGGCCCCTGATAGTACGGTGGTGTGTCTGATGGCGGGTGGGCCGAACCTGCACTTTCATCTGCAGTTTCCTCTTTGTCACCGTGTAAGATGGAACTGTATATGGGAAGGGTAACCTGAGTTTCATCAGGGTCAGATTCAGGTCGTGTAGCGTGCGAGGGGAATGTAGTGGTCTGGGTCAATGTACCAGCAGATTCATCGAGCAGTGGCTGTGCATCAGTGCACTTGTGTCGCCCCCAGGAGTACGGTCGCCACAGTGGCATTACCTTCTTCCTAGGGAGTGTGATGTCATGCTTGGGAGCAACGAACGATCTCTCTAGCAGGTTAACTGATTGGCGGCGTTATTCCCACGAGTCATGACCCTCCAAACAGCGTTCATGAAGGCAAAGTGTTTGTTTTACGTGGGCAGTATGGTTGCAATGCTGAACCTTAAAGGAATGTCCAGAAGGGCACCACCAGGAGTGGAGCCTACGGTTAAATTCGACTCCACCTGGGAAACCTCAACCATGCCAGCTACAGAACAGATGCACACATTGCAAGCTTAATTCCGTTAACGAACGAGACTCCGTCATGCCCCGCGGTCCGAGTCCGGCTTACTAGAGGGACACGTGAGGCTCTGGCACATGAGATTGGCCAATAACTGGTGTGTCATGCCCTTACATGTCCGTGGCTGCATGTGCGCTACACTGAAAAGGCCAGCGTTTGTCGCTTACAGGTGCAGATAACCCGCTGAACAACGTTAGTGATGGGGATCACTGATTACAATTATTACCCGCGAACAATGATTTCCCAGTAAGTGCAGGTCAACCGCAGTTCCGGAATTAGGCCTAACCGTCATTCCTGAAAAAATGAAAAACTTACGTGTGCAAACCACAGGTGCTGTAGCTTGCTTAACAGCTCGCCAGCCGTTCTCACGCCCAGTATGGATTACACGTGATTGCACAAAGGTGAGAAAGGGTACCGTATCCCCAGATAACATGTATGGATAGCGTACACATTCAAAATATGTCTATACATCAGGAGGCAGGCTCAGACGGTGTTAGGCCCAGTATGGATTGCACGTGATTGCACAAAGGTTAGAAAGGTTACCGTATCCCCGGATAACATGTATGGATAGCGTACACATTCAAAATATATGTCTATACATCAGGAGGCAGGCTCAGACTGTGTAAGGCCCAGTATGGCTTGCAAGTGATTGCACAAATGTTAGAAAGGGTACCGTATCCCCAGATAACATGTATGGATAGCGTACACATTCAAAATATATGTCTATACATCAGGAGGCAGGCTCAGACGGTGTTAGGCCCAGTATGGATTGCACGTGATTGCACAAAGGTTAGAAAGGGTACCGTTTCCCCGGATAACATGTATGGATAGCGTACACATTCAAAATATGTCTATACATCAGGAGGCAGGCTCAGACGGTGTTAGGCCCAGTATGGATTACACGTGATTGCACAAAGGTTAGAAAGGGTACCGTATCCCCAGATAACATGTATGGATAGCGTACACATTCAAAATATATGTGTATACATCAGGAGGCAGGCTCAGACGGTGTTAGGCCCAGTATGGATTGCACAAAGATTAGAAAGGGTAGCGTATCCCCAAATAAGGGTGGTTTCACATTAGCGCTTTTTAAGCGCACGCACGGCCGGGGGTAGCTCCGCCCCCGAGCCGGCTCTTCCCGGCGTGCCCGCCCCTTGCTTGTAGCACCGCCTCCTAGCGCACAGCGCCGCCTGCGATCGGCGCACCCTATCTTTAGCATAGGGTGCGCAGATCGTGCGCAGGCCGTGCGCTAGTTGCGCTTTGACCTGCGCTGCGCACTTTTGACGGTGCGCCGTGCACGCCAAAATCCGAAAAGTTTGATTTTGGCGCGCACGGCGCACCGTCAAAAGTGCGCAGCGCAGGTCAAAGCGCAACTAGCGCACGGCCTGCGCACGATCTGCGCACCCTATGCTAAAGATAGGGTGCGCCGATCGCAGGCGCCGCTGTGCGCTAGGAGGCGGCGCTACAAGCAAGGGGCGGGCACGTCGGGCAGAGAGCCGGCTCAGGGGCGGAGCTACCCCCGGCCGTGCGTGCGCTTAAAAAGCGCTAATGTGAAACCACCCTAACATGTATGGATAGCGTACACATTCAAAATATATGTCTATACATCAGGAGGCAGGCTCAGACGGTGTCAGGCACAGTATGGATTTGACGGCCCAGACTACACAGCGGAGGAGCAGGGAGAGGTAAAGATTGCAAATGCTGGGGCCCTACCCAAGCAAGGGGGGCCCACTCGTGGGCGTCGGTACTGGCACTGGGCCCCTCATAGTACGGCGGTGTGTCTGACGGCGGGTGTGCACCACCACCGTCAGAGACACTTGATTGCACTATGAAGGACCCTGTGCCAGTGCCCGCGCCCAAGAGTCGGCCTACCCACCTGTCCAGGGCAACGGCACTCGCACGGTGTCGTGCGCTAGGTGGTGACCCCGGCCATGGGGGGGGAGGCAGCACAGTTAGGGAGTTTTAGAAAGTGGCATATGTTGATGTTGGACATTCAGCTGATGCAAAAGGTGAAATAGGTCAAGTCCCAGGAAGAGGTGGACCAAAGCAAGCCATTTTTCTGTCACCCTATGTGTCATCAGGGGAAGGTGGGACAAAATCCTTGGAAACCCATGCGTGGTTCATTTTAATGAAGTTTAGATCATCCACATTTTGGGTTGACAGACGGGTCTTTTTTTCTGTCAGGATTGATCCAGCTGCACTGAAGACTCTTTCCGATAGCACACTTGCAGCTGGGCAAGCGAGCTCCTGTAAGGCATATTGTGCCAATTCAGGCCAGGTGTCCAGTTTAGTGGCCCAATAGTCAAAGGGGAATGACCTGTGTGGGAGAACATCGATATGGGAGGAAAAGTAGTTTGTAACCATAGTTGACAACTGCTGTCTCCTGTCACTTTCCATCGATGCAGTATTACCAGTTGTGTGAGCGGTACTTGAAAAATCAGTCCACAACATTGTCATGAAACCCCTGTCTCCAATGCCACTTCTGCTGTGTGCACCACGAACACCTCTGCCAAGCTGCCCCCGGCCCGTACGGCTCGTGTGAGAACCATCACCGCTGCTGTGTGCTGGGAATGCCTCAAGCAACCGATTTACCAGAGTTGCTTGTTTATTAGCCAATATTCGGTCAAGGTTCTCCTGTGGCATGATGTTTTGTAATTTGCCTTTATAGCGTGGATCCAGGATGCTGGCCAACCAGTAGTCGTCATCATTTTGGCAATGCGTGGGTCCCTTTTTAGGATCTGCAAGGCATAATCTGACATGTGGGCCAATGTTCCCGGTGTCAATGATGCACTGCGAGTGCTGGTTGGAGGAGCACTTTCTGGCAAATCCACATCCCTCCAGTCACGCACAAACCCTGTACCAGACCTTGCTACGCCAACATTTTCACTTGCCCCACGAGATGCATCCTCCTCCCCTAAGTAATCATCCCCATCATCCTCCTCCTCCTCTTCTTCCTCCACCTCGTCCAGGAGAGGTCCCTGAGCAGACAATGGCTGAATGTCATCAAGCATTCCCTCCTCCTTTTCCTCCTCATCAACATTGGCTGCAGACGCCTGCTCCTTAAGGTGCGTCAAAGTTTGCATGAGCAGACGCATAAGTGGGATGCTCATGCTTAGGATGGCGTCGTCTGCGCTTACCAGCCGTGTGCATTCCTCAAAACACTGAAGGACTTTACAGAGGTCTTTCAGCTTCGACCACTGCACACCTGTCAACTCCATGTCTGCTCTCAAAGTGCCTGGCCGTGTATCCTCCCACAAATGCATTATGGCCTGCCTCTGCTCGCACAGCCGCTCCACCATGTGCAGGGTGGAGTTCCACCTTGTTGCAATGTCGATAATGAGGCGGTGGTTGGGAAGGTGGAGCAATCGCTGCAGCTTCTGCATACGAACGGAGTGTACAGGCGACCGGTGGATGTGCGCGCACAGTCTTCGCACCTTCTGGAGCAGGGCTGTTAACTCCGGATAATTTTTGAGGAAGCACTGCACCACCAGGTTCAAGGTGTGAGCCAAGCAAGGTTATATGGCTGAGTTTTGAAAGGGCTATGGCTGCCACAAAATTACGGCCGTTATCACTAACTACCTTGCCTGCCTGAAGATGTACACTGCCCAGCCATGACTCAGTTTGTCGCTTCAAGTACTCGGCCAGCACCTCGGCGGTGTGTCTGTTGCCCAAACACATCATCTGCAACACAGCCTGCTGACGCTTTCCACTAGCTGCTCGATAGGGGGACACATCGTGTGCAACAGTGGCAGCTGCAGATGGAGTGCTCGTACGACTGCGCTCTGTGGACGAGCTTTCGCTTCTGGAGGAGGAGGAGGGTCGAACGCCTACAGCCAACTGTTTCCTATACCGTGGGCTTGGCAGCACTGTCCCACCACCGCTGTCCCCTGTGGACCCTGCATCCACCACATTAACCCAGTGCACAGTGATGGACACGTAACGGCCCTGGCCATGCCGACTGGACCATGCATCAGTTGTGAGGTGCACCTTTCCGCTCACTGACTGCTTGAGTGCATGGACAATGCGGTCTTTCACATGATGGTGGAGGGCTGGGATGGCTTTGTGAGAGAAGAAGTGGCGACTGGGTAGGTCATAGCGTGGTACTGCAAAGGCCATGAGTTCGCGGAAAGCTGTGCTTTCCACCAACCGAAAGGGCATCATCTCAAACGAGATTAGTTTGGCAATGTGGGCGTTCAAACCCAGTGTACGCGGATGACAGACTGAGTACTTTCTTGACCTACTCATAGTGTCTGGGAGGGTGAGCTGGACTTGAGAGCTGCATATGGTGGAAGTAGCGGTGGACAGGGCGGACTGAGAGAGGGTTGATGATGGTGATGGAGTTGGTGTTCTTTCTGATGGCCTAGAATCAGTCTTTCGTTGATATAACAGTGGGAATCCCTGACTGCTGTGGCCTTGCAACGACACCTCAACATTTGCTGCTGTGCTAACCGGTGGGCTTACAGTGGGGGAAACAATGTAGCGTTGCTGACTACCTTCGTTGTGATCAGTTGCACATGTGGCACTTGAGGTTTGGTGTTGTGTCCACGCTTGCAAGTGCATGCTGGTTAAATGTCTAAGCATGCAACTGGTATTCAAATTTTTCAGATTTTTCCCTCGGCTAAAGGTCTTTGCGCACTTCTTACAGATAACCTTGGCCTGATCATGAGGATTTTGTTCAAAAAAGTGCCACACTGCACTCTTCCTACTTTGGCAGACATTTTGCGGCCTAGCACGCTGTGATCTTTTGACCCTCTGGACAAGCTGTCCAGCAACTCTTTTGATGTTTGGAACCTGTCTTTGGAGTGCTCCGGGCCTGCCAGATAACAGCTGTTGCGATGTCGATGTCTGCTGTGGATGCTACTCATCTGAGCTATTGGAAGCAGCACCCTCTTCCCCCAATGGATGCCAATCTGGTTCAACAACTGGGTCATCCATCGCCTCCTCTTCTATGTCATGTGCACCTTCCTCTGTGTCACCGTGTATGGTGGTATAGTGTGCGGGAAGGGGCACCTGAGTCTCATCAGGGTCAGAATCTGGCTCTGTACACTGCGAGGACAATGTAGTGCTCTGAGTGAATGTACCAGCAGAATCATCCATCAGCGGCTGTGCATCAGTGCACTCCATGTCAGATTCATCTTGGCCTGGGTAATTCACCATTTGACTTGATAATCTAGGCATGGTATGTGAAAACAGCTCCATGGAGTAATCAGTAGTATGGCCTGCGTCATCCTTCAATCTTGGTTGGGGTGAAGGACACAAGGAAAGGTGTGGTTCATGAACATGAGCCTCCAATGACGACTCAGTGCTTTTACTTTTTACAACTGAAGAAGAGGAGGCGATAGAGCTGGAGGCTGAGTCAGCAATGTAAGGCAAAACTTTTTCCTGATGCTCTGGCTTTAAAAGCGGTTTGCCAACTCCTAGAAAACTAAGCGTTCGAGGCCTTATGTAGCCAGACGATGACGCAGGCTCAACACCTCCTGCATTCGGTCCTATTTTGCTCTTGCCACTACCATCAGATCCAACACCATCATTACCAGCTGCCAACCCCAGCCCAATTCCACGGCCTCTTCCACCAGCCTTCCTCATTTTTGGTAGAAATGTAGACAAAATCCAACAAACTATATAGTAATGTAAAACAAGGTACAAGGTGTCTATAGGACAGGGGAGATTTTGAATTTCTGCAGACACTTGTGGACACTGGACACTTTTGGATTGTGTGAGGCCCACTGATATCTGAGCGCTATGTCACAGGCTCGATGGCACAGCTGTGACAAAAGTGACTAGAGGATAAGGGAGATTTTGAATTTCTGCAGACACTTGTGGACACTGGACACTTTTGGATTGTGTGAGGCCCACTGATATCTGAGCGCAATGTCACAGGCTCGATGGCACAGCTGTGACAAAAGTGACGAGAGGATAAGGGAGATTTTGAATTTCTGCAGACACTTGTGGACACTGGACACTTTTGGATTGTGTGAGGCCCACTGATATCTGAGCGCTATGTCACAGGCTCGATGGCACAGCTGTGACGTGACAAAAGTGACGAGAGGATAAGGGAGATTTTGAATTTCTGCACACACTTGTGGACACTGGACACTTTTGGATTGTGTGAGGCCCAATGAATATCTGAGCGCTATGTGACAGGCTCGATGGCACAGCTGTGACCAAAGTGACGAGAGGATAAGGGAGATTTTGAATTTCTGCAGACACTTGTGGACACTGGACACTTTTGGATTGTGTGAGGCCCACTGATATCTGAGCGCTATGTCACAGGCTCGATGGCACAGCTGTGACAAAAGTGACTAGAGGATAAGGGAGATTGGATTGCTTTTAAAAAAGCAGTTTGCAGAGCAGTGGGTAAACAGCAATGCTAGCCTGTCAGGAAGACTTAGAAGGCAGCCCAACAACCAACACCACTGATACACCACAATATAGCCTCCCCTTGCACTGCACACACAGTGACTGGTGTGTTGTGCAGGCCAAATCGCTAGCAGCAGAAGCAGTTTTTTTTTCTTCTCAGCAGGACAAAAAAAAAAATTGGGAATGCTTTTAAAAAAGCAGTTTGCGGAGCAGTGGGTAAACAGCAATGCAGGAATGTCAGGAAGCCTTAGAAGGCAGCCCAACAACCAACACCACTGATACACCACTATATAGCCTCCCCTTGCACTGCACACACAGTGACTGGTGTGTTGTACAGGCCAAATCGCTAGCAGCAGAAGCAGTTTTTTTTTCTTCTCAGCAGGACAAAAAAAAAAATTGGGATTGCTTTTAAAAAAGCAGTTTGTGGAGCAGTGGGTAAACAGCAATGCAGGAATGTCAGGAAGCCTTAGAAGGCAGCCCAACAACCAACACCACTGATACACCACTATATAGCCTCCCCTTGCACTGCACACACAGTGACTGGTGTGTTGTGCAGGCCAAATCGCTAGCAGCAGAAGCAGTTTTTTGTCTTCCCTGCCTAACGCTCTCCCTACAGAATCAGCAGCAACCTCTCCCTATACTGAGATCGGCAGAAGTAAGATGGCGGTCGGCGTGCACGCCCTTTTATACCCCCTGTGACGCCCACCAAAGCAAGCCAATCACTTGCATGCCCTTCTGAAAGATGGTGGTGACCCCTGCCTATGTCATCACGTTGCCCACAGTGTCCGTGGATCCTGATTGGCTGAAAAAGAGCGCAAAACAAACTTTTGAAACGCGACTTTGGCGCGTAAGTCGCCGACCTCGTGGCCGACCTCATCCTAGGGTCGGGTTTCGTTTCATGAAACCCGACTTTGCCAAAAGTCGGCGACTTTTGAAATTTTTCGACCCGTTTCGCTCAACTCTACTTATGACCATGTGATATTTCAGGGGTTTTTTTTAATTAATTTGCAAAAATTTCTACATCTGTTTTTTTTTTTCCCGTCAAGATGAGGTGCAGAGTGTACATTAATGAGAAAAAAATGAATTTTTTTTGAATTTACATAATGGCTGCAATGAAAGAGTGAAAAATTTAAACGGGTCTGAATACTTTCCGTACCCACTGTATGTGCTGGGAATAATTGATATAAATATTTTATCTTGTTGGTGATGTCAGTATAACAAAGCGTCTTTCACACCATCCAGGAGCTGCTATTGTTGTGTTACACGGGTGACGTATTTTCATTATTTCTACTTTTCTTCTTTGGAAATGGTATCTGCAAGTTGAGACAAAAAGCCATTTCCATCCATGTTTTATGTATTCAGATTTATATTTTGCTCCTAGGCATGGTATAACGTAAATGAACTGAAAGCCAGTGATAGGATGATGTGCCAGCTCTGTAAACAAGTTAAGTCCTTTTCAGCATAACAAAGTGTGTCTGTGTCACTCCTGCAATTGCTAAATTGCAGCCTTTTATTTACAGATAAAGCTATCATTTACCAGCCAAAAACAGCTGGTTGCGACTTATTATAATGCAGATTTTACTTAAACCAATCAGAAGACAGATGGCTCGTAAAAGAGTAATAAAATTGAACAGAAAAATATATTCAGGAGATAAAAATATAGAAAAAACAATACAGGGGAAATGTATTCCTCTTAAATATGATATACAATTAATGTGACATATTCTTTGGTATAAAATGAAATGTATATATGAAACAAAGATTTACTCAAAATGTATCTAATCTCGATGGCAATTTTACAGGAAAGAATAAGAGCAAAGGATTTCTCAAGGTATACCCATCTCACCCAAGAAAAAGAGAACCATGAATAGTGTCAAATCCAATAAGTTTATTGATCAAATATCAAAACTTTTTAGGTTAAAAGAATGAATGTAATGGAAGATACATCATAGAAAGGGACACAATGTTAGCCTGGTATGAAGTGCTCCAATAGGTGCATGGCATAGTACAGGGATTACAGGTGAAATTCTCAGTGTCTACGAATAGAATACATCCACTCCACTTTGACTTCTGCCAATGCCCAGAGTTCCAACACAGACTGTGCAATAATTGTAAACCTATGTATGTACACTGAACAAAAATATAAACACAATACTTTTGTTTTTGCTCCCATTTTTAATGAGCTGAACTGAAAGATGTAAGACTTTTTCTATGTCCACAAAAGGTCTTTTTCTCTCACAGTGTTCACAAATTTGTCTAAATCTGTGTTAGCGAGCTCTTCTCCTTTGCCTGAGATAATCCATCCACCTCCCAAGTGTGGCATATCAAGTTCGCATGATTATTACACAGGTGCCTTAGGCTGACCATGATAAAATGGCACTCTAAAATGTGCAGTTTTATCACACCGCACAATGCCACAGATGTCGCACGTTTTCACTGAGCGTGCCATTGGCATGCTGACTGCAGGTATGTCCACCAGAGCTGCTACCTGTGAATAGAATGTTAATTTCTCTACCATAAGCCATCTCTAAAGACATTTGGTAATACATCCAGCCGACCTCACAACCGCAGACCACGTGTATCCACATCAGCCCAGGACCACAGCATCCAGCATCTTCACCTCCAAGATCGTCTGAGACCAGCCAACCAGACAGCTGTTGCTACAATTGGTTTGCATGACCAAAGAATTTCTGCACAAACTATCCAAAACCATCTTGGCAAAGCTCATGTTCATGCTCGTCGTCCTCATGAATGCAGTCTGTTGTCATAACCGACTTGAGTGGATAAATGCTCACATTCTATGGTGTTCTGGCACGGTGAGGTGTTCTTTTCATGGATGAATCCCAGTTTTCACTGTACAGGACAGACAGCAGACTGGGTGTTTGGTGTCATGTGGGTCATTATGTGAATCGAGCAGACTGAGTGTTTGGTGTCGTGTGGGTCATCATGTGAATCGAGCAGCCCATGGTGGCTATTTGCCTCCTGGAGCACATATTTTCCTAGAATAGTTTGTGGATGCCATAAAAAGCCGCTTACTGCTAGAAAAGCAGAATCCCCCCTCAAGTGACCCCATTTTGGACACTATAACCCTTTGGGAATTAAGGCCCCATCACACTAAGCGAGATCGCTAGCGATATTGCTTAAGTGTCACCGATTTTGTGACGCAGCAGTGATATTGCTAGCGATATCGCTATGTGTGATACCTCCGACCGGTTCCCCCACTGACTATTGCTGATCGCGCGAGAACGTCCTGTGCCGACGCGTCGACGCGGGCGGGAGGACGTCTTCATCGCCGCGTCTGACAGGTAAGTAATGACCGCCAACCGCTGCTGCGATCTGCCTGTTTGCACCAGCGATCCTGACCGGGTCGTATTGTTGTCGGGATCGCTGGTGTATCGCTAAATGTGACGGGACCCTTAATCTACAGGTGTAGTGACGATTTTGACTCCATGGGTGTTTTCCAGAAACAAGCAGCAGTGGATGTGGCTGAGTGAAAATTGCAAACTGCCATCGTAGTCACCCATACGTTATGCCCAGCCCATGCTTTTGGAAACACGTGCCTGTAAATTAGGAGGGCTCTTGTCACTACAGAAATGCCAAATGTGTGCGCTAAATGTGGTTTAGGCACACTGTGGCTCAGAAGGGAGGGGGGGCATTTGGATTTAGGAGCAGAGAATTTGATGAATTTCTTTTAGGGGGGATGAGGAGCCGTTTAGCTTTTCCAGAGCCTTTTTGCTACCAGTAACATGTAACACACTGTATTTCTGTTAACAGATGACAGATCTGAGTGTGGACTTGCTTTTTTTGTGGATTGAGTTGAAGCTTTTATTGGGAACATTTTAAATAACGTTTGGGATCACATTTATCTGGCGCTCTACTCTGAACACTTACTTTGGGGTTTCCATCTAAATCTCCTAGTGACGTAACAGATGAAACCCCAGATGGATCCATTCACTATAATGAGGCAGCAGAGTTACTGTGGACTCCATCTGGCCTCTGTTCAGTGTTGTCCTTTTCAGAAATGTGGCCAACGGCACTTTTATGGAATCCTAAAAAAACATACACCGCCGGTTTACCGGTCGTATGGTGTCTCCATCTGCCTCATAGGGAATCTTCTGCCGGGGATTCGGTCTGAATAATGTATTTCAGAGATTTACACGGAAACCCCGATGTAAGCGCTCAGAGTAGAGCGCAGGATAAATGTTCGCGGAGTCTTACTGTGATCTTTGGGAGGCAGAATGAAAAAATCTGCAGCATGTGAAGAATTGGTTTTTATTTCTTACGCCATTGCTCGTGCGGTATAAGTGATTAGGCGACTTTATTCTTCGGGTCAGTGCTATTAAGGTGATACCAGATTTATAGCGAGTTTTTATGTTTAGCTGCTGTCACACAGTAAAAGACGCCTTTTATTGTGAAAAATAGTTTTTGCATCGCAATATTTAGAGAGGTATGAATTTTTCATATTTTGGCCCACAGATTCACGTGGAGGGCTTGTTTTTCACGGGACCAGCTGACGTTTTTATTGGTACCATTTTCGGCACATGACGTTTCTGTTCTGATTTTTGGGAGCTAGAATGAATAAAAACCAGAAATTCAGGAATTGACATACAGTATTTTCAGTTATTTCACACTTTATTATTATATAATTCCACATGTGTTAATAGTTTTGATGCCTTCAGAGTGAATCTACAATTTTCATAGTCATGAAAATAAGGAAAACTCTTTGAGAAGGTGTGTCCAAACTTTTGGTCTGTACTATATGTGTGTGTGTAAAATATATATATATATATATATATATATATATATATATATATATATATATATATACACACACATACTGTGTTCCAAATTATTATGCAAATTGGATTTAAGTGTCATAAAGATGTAATTTTTTGTTTTTCAAATAAACTCATAGATGCTATTGTGTATCAGGGCTCTTTGGATCACTGAAATCAATCTCAAACGCTTGTGATAATTAGTTTACCAGGTGAGCCCAATTAACGGAAAACTACTTAAGAATGATGTTCCACATTATTAAGCAGGGCACAGGTTTCAAGGAATTTAGGAAAGAAAAATGATCTCTCTGCTGCTGAAAAGCATCAAATAGTGCAATGCCTTGGTCAAGAGATGAAAACATTAGATATTTCCCAAAAACTTAAACGTGATCATCGTACTGTTAAGAGATTTGTGGTTGATTCTGAGCACAGACATGTTTGTGCTGATAAAGGCAGAATGAGGAAGGTTTCTGCCAGGCAAGTTCATCGGATTAAGAGAGCAGCTGCTAAAAAGCCATTACAAACCAGCAAACAGATATTTAAAGCTGCTGGTGCCTCTGGAGTCCCTCGAACCTCAAGGTGTAGGATCCTTCAAAGGCATGCTGTGGTGCATAAGACTACTATTCGGCCACTCCTAAACAGTGTTCACAAGCAGAAATGGTTGCAGTGAGCCCAGACATACATGAAGACTAATTTTCAAACAGTCTTGTTTACTGATAAGTGTCGAGCAACCCTGGATGGTCCAGATGGATGGAGTAGTGGATGGTTGGTGGATAGCCACTATGTCCCAACAAGGCTGCGACGTCAGCAAGGAGGTGGAGGTGTCATGTTTTGGGCCGGAATCATGGGGAACAGCTGGTAGGGCTCTTTAAGGTTCCTGAAGGTGTGAAAATGACCTCTGCAAAGTATATAGTTTCTGACTGACAGCTGTCTTCCATGGTATATAAAGGAGAAATGTGCCTTCAGGAGCAAAATCCTCTTCATGCATGACACTGCACCATCTCATGCTGCAAAGAATACCTCTGAGTCATTGACTGTTATGGGCATAAAAGGAGATAAACTCATGGTTTGGCCACCATCTTTCCCTGACCTCAACCCTATAGAGAACCTTTGGTGTATCATCAAACAAAAGATCTATGATGGTGGAAGGCAGTTCACATCAAAACAGCAGCTCTGGGAGGCTATTCTGACTTCATGCAAAGAAATACAAGCAGAAACTCTCCAAAAAACTCACAAGTTCAATGGATGCAAGAATTGTGAAGGAGATATCAAAGAAGGGTTCCTATGTTAACATGTAACTGGGCCTGTTAGGATGTTAAATAGCTTTTTTGTTCAGTGAATGTGACCTCCTAATGCTGCAAATTCCACAAATGAGCATTTTCAGTTCTTTAAAAGGTATCAAATGTTTAGAAATTCTACTGTGCATAATAATTTGGAACAGTGCAATTTGAGTTTTTAGTCATTTTGGAGATTATACTGTTATCATTGGGAGGTTTCTTCAATAAAATTTGATGTATACTCTAACGGGTGATGACTTTTATTAGACTGACTGTCATTTGTACTGACTATTTAGGAAAATCAGAGAAAAATATAATTTGCATAATAATTTGGAACACAGTGTATATACATACATACATCATGTTCTCTATGGAGGGCTTTTCAGCAGTCTCATGACGTGACCGATAATTCTTTATACAGTAGGTAACATAGGTACCATTCACAAAAGCTCCCTTCACAGTGACTTTTGCTCTCATATGAGCATATTCATTAAATAACTCAATACTGGTCATTAGAGTCTGTATCAGTCTGTTGATGCTAATTTCCATGTGCCAAACAGGAAGTAATAGTCCTAGTTGGTGGTGCCAAAAAGAAAAACATTTATTTAAATATTGGTAGTGATATGAAGAATAATAAAATCAAAGATTAGAAAAAAAATATTTTAAGAATATAAAAAAGAATAATTTAATAAAAAAATTATTTAACCAATAGGCCATTTTCTGTTATCATGTGAACGTTAACGCCTTCACGCCCTTTTCCTGTATGGCCAGGTCATATTAAGCCTTTTGGGGCTTGCCAGTTAGATAGGGAGCGAACACCTCCGTCTACTGTTCTGACGGCAGCTTCTCCCACTCTACCCTCTCAAACACAGTCAAATGCCTCAACATCATCACCTTTGGTCATCTTTTGCATGGCTCAGCTTACCATCTTCCGGGCATATGAGACATCACCTGAACTTATGGGAGGGTCTGTTTCTCTGTTGCAGACATCCCAAGCCATGAGTTCAATCTGCCATTGCTGCTGTTGGATCTGCTGCATCAGGAGTTTAGTTGTCTCCTGCTGGCTTTTCTGCTGCTGCTGGCTTTGGACTAGGTGCTTGATCAGCTTCTCCATCTTTATAGCTACCTTCACTGAGGACATACAGTTTGTGTACAGCTGGCACACATGCTTCTGGGGATCTTGACCTCATTCTCCACCAACTCGGCTGCACGAGGCTGCACATAACAGTAGATAAAGGTACGCTGTCTCTGTAAATCTTCCACTGGTTTAGTAAAGGTTCTGTATACATCTGTACAGCATAGGCAAAACAAATATGGCCTTTCTGGTCTAACAGGAAAACAATAACAATGTATGGCACAGTCCGTGTTGCTGCGGGGAGAAACCACAAAAGTTCAGATTTCATTATCGTGAAAACGGCTCTGGAGCTTGCTACTCCAGACACACCCAACACTGAATGAGCTAGATGGCTGTGTATTTATCCTTTGGACTCCACCCACTCTACAGCTGTTCACTCAGCCTAGTAGTAAACATGGCTGATTAACCCTTGTCAGCACTTGGTGTGCTGGAGCGTTTTCCTAGGTTCTTATCAGTGAAGCTAACAACTGCAGTGATACATATCTCCCCTTCAGCATTTTGCCAGTGACTTTGTCACAAGAGTTGTGTAGAACCACTCTGTCCTGGGCAAGAGAGACACAACTGCAACTGATTTCAATACCTACTGGGCAATTCCATTTCATGTGTCTCTCCTCTAATCTAGCACATCAGAGGAGAGAAATGGGGTCCCCCGGGTATCTCCGAGGTCCCTGGCCCTCCTGCATCCCCCGGCCGTCGGCGTCTTCCGAAAAGAAAACGGCGGGCGCATGCGCAGGGCACCTGCCAAGATCAGTCAGCCGGCAACAATAAGAAATTTTTCTTATTGGTTCATTTTGATCACTGTGATAGACGCTATCACAGTGATCAAGATAAATAATAAATCAAACCCCCCTTTATAACCTCCTTAGTAAGGTAAAAGTAATTAAAATAAAAAATGTATTTCCATTTTTCTGTTAGGGATAGGCTTAGAGCTAGGGTTAGGGTTTGGCTAGGGTTGGGGTTAGGGTTGTGGCTTTGAGGTTAGGGTGTTGGGGTTAGGGTTGTGGTTATGGATGGGATTATGTTTGGGGTTAGGGTTGGGATTAGGGTTAGGGGTGTGTTGGGGTTAGAGTTGGAGTTAGAATTGGGGGGGCTCCACTGTTTAGGTACACCAGGGGGTCTGCAAACGCGACTTGGCGCCCACCATTGATTCCAGTCAATTTTGCGTTCAAAAAATCAAACAGTGTTCCCTCCCTTCTGAGCCCTGCCATGCGCTTTCCCCCCATACAGGGTATTGGCATACTCAGGAGAAATTGCACAACACATTGTGTGTTTTTGTTCTTTTTTAAATTGTGTGGTCCATTTTCTCCTGATACCCTTGTGAAAATTAAAAAAAAAATTGGATCCAATGTAAATTTTTTGTGAAAAAAGTAAAATGTTAATTTTTCCCTTCCACATTGCTTTATCGTGTAGCACCTGAAGGGTTAATAAACTTCTTGCACCTTGAGGGTGCAGTTTTTAGAATGGTGTCACTTTTGGGTATTTTCTGTTATATTGACCAACCAAATTCACTTCAAATGTGAGGTGGTCCCTAAAAAAGAAAAAATGAATTTGTAAATTTTGTTGGAAAAATTAGAAATCGCCGGTCAACTTTTAACGTTTATAACGTCCTAACAAAAAAAAAAATTCTAAAATTTTGCTGATGTAAAGTAGACATGTGGGAAATGTTATATTTATTAACTATTTTGCGCGACACCACTCTCTGATTTAAGGGCACAAAAATTAAGTTTGAAAATTGCAAAAAATGTCTGGTTTTTCCATAAATAAATGCAAGTTATATCGAAGAAAGTTTTACCACCAACGTGAAGTACAATATGTCACGAAAAAACTTTCTCAGAATCACCGGGATCCGTTAAAGCATTCCAGAGCTATAACCTCATAAAGTGACAGTGGTCAGAATTGTAAAAATTGGCTCTGTCACTAAGGGGTTAATGTTGGTAGAACAGAATCATCAGAAAAGCAGCTGATTGTTGGGGCGTAAAAGACAGAACTATCTTCAGTCTGAAAGTTGGTTGACTTTGCTAGATCTGTTCAGCAAAATAAATAAATGAGCCGTACTGACCCCAGGAATGTAAACTTGCATATTTTTGCAAACACATATTAACTCCGTTTCTTTTTTCCTGCATCCACTAATGACACACATCACAGTATATGACTTCCTTGCATTATACTCTGCAGGAAGCAAGACGACGGTAGATCCTGCATGAGCGGAAGCTTTCAGGGTATCTCGGTCCAAACTCTGAGATGTCAGTATCAGTGCTGCTTATGGGACTGTACATAGAACTCAGAGATCCAGGGTAGGAGTTAGGCTGGGTTCACAAGTAGCGGAACTCTCCCGGAAATTACCGCGAGAATTCCGGAATTCCATTCCGCGGGAAAATCGCATTTTAAATTCCCACGATTTTCCCGCGGAAAAACTAGCATTTTGCAAGCTTAATTAGCTTGCAGAATTGCTAGCGTTTTCCATGTGATCTGTAGCATCGCTTGGAGAACTGATTGACAGGTTCGTCACACTCGTCAAACACAATGTTTGACGAGTCTGACCAACTTTTTACTATTGAGGCCGCCTATGCGGCATAAATAGTAAAAGATAGAATGTAAATAATAATAAAAAAATATTATTCTCACCTTCCGACGTCCCGCGCAGCCTTCCTGCCTCTCTCCACGCTCCCGGTCCCAGTAATCCTTTGCGACAATTACCGCGATGACGTCCGTTCTCGCGGGATCGCGACGTCTCACGGTCATTCGCGATGACCGTGAGACTTCGCGATCCCGCGAGAACGGACGTCATCGCTCGCAAAGGCTTACTGGGACTGGGAGCGTGGAGAGAGGTGGGAAGGCTGCGCGGGACGTCGGAAGGTAAGAATAACAATATTTTTTTATTTTAAATTCTATTTTTTACAGGGATATGGTACCCAAAGCCCGGAGGACAGTCTCCTCTCCTCCGGACCGTGGGTACCATCCGCAAATGTTCTGCTTACTTTTCGCATGGTGTGCACAGCCACATGCGGAAAGTCAACAGAACAGTGCATTCCTATGGGTGCGGGATCGCCACGATTCCGCAAAATTAATGAGCATGCTGCGTTTTTTACCGCAAAGCAATTCCACCGCGGTAAAAACTGCAGCATTAGCACAGCATTGCGGAATCCCATAGGAATGCATGGGATGCTTATTTTTCGTGTTTTCGCGGCAAAATTGTGCAGTAAAAACCGCCGCGGAAGCGCGAAAAAAAACGCCACGTGTGAACTCAGCCTTATCCTTCCCCAGAAAGCTGCTGGGTTCCTAATGAAAAATGTGTAAGAACTTTAAATTTAGTAACTCCTGACAGTATATCAGTAAAGACTTCAATCAAATGTTTTCAGCACCATAATTATCAGAATATAAAAATACTTTTCAGGAATGTTTTGCAGAAAGTCAAAGTATAAAATGTTCTTTTTGCAAATATAAATAACAATGATGATTCAAAGGTGGAATGTACAATAGAAATGTGAAGATGAAAGCATTATAGACTGTAACGCTCTTTCCCAGGATTATATTCTATATGGATCATTGGGTTCTGGGATCTCCACCCAACTGGACCACAGTGAGCTAATATGTTATTCTTTAAGGCCGGGGTCACACTGCGTTATGGCAGTCCGTTAAAGCTGCCATTCAGCCCCCATTATCCGGCGCATTGCGACGCATGCCGTAAAGCGGCATGCACTCACAATGTGCCGTCATTATTATTATTATTTATTGTTATAGCACCATTTATTCCATGGCGCTTTACATGTATGGACGGGTATACATAAAAACAAGTACAATAATGTTAAACAATACAAGTCATAACTGGTACAGGAGGAGAGAGGACCCTGCCCGCGAAGGCTCACAATCTACAAGGGATGGGTGAAAATACAGTAGGCGAGGGTAGAGCTGGTCATGCAGCGGGTTGGTCGATCGGTGGTTACTGCAAGTTATAGGCTTGTCGGAAGAGGTGGGTCTTCAGGCTCTTTTTGAAGGGTTCAATGGTAGGTGAGAGTCTGATATGTGGTAGAGAGTTCCAGAGTAGGGGTGATGTGCGAGAGAAATCTTGTATGCGATTGTGGGAAGAGGAGATAAGAGGGGAGTAGAGAAGGAGATCTTGTGAGGATCGGAGGTTACATGCAGGAAAGTACTGGGAGACGAGGTCACAGATGTATGGAGGAGACAGGTCGTGGATGGCTTTGTATGTCATGGTTAAGGTTTTGTACTGGAGTCTCTGGGCAATGGGGAGCCAGTGAAGGGATTGACAGAGGGGAGAAGCTGGGGAATAGCGGGGGGGACAGGTGGATTAGTCGGGCAGCAGAGTTTAGAATAGATTGGAGGGGTGCGAGAGTGTTCGAGGGGAGGCCACAGCAGGAGGTTGCAGTAGTCAAGGCGAGAGATTATGAGGGCATGGACTAGGGTTTTTGCAGATTTTTGGTTGAGGAATGAACGGATTCGTGAAATATTTTTGAGTTGAAGTCGGCAGGAAGTGGAAAGGGCTTGGATATGTGGTTTGAAGGAGAGATCAGCGTCAAGGATTACCCCGAGGCAGCGAGCTTGTGGGACTGGGGAGAGTGGGCAGCCATTTACTGTAATGGATAGGTTTGTTGGGGGGGGTCACGTGAGATGGGGGAAAGATGATGAATTCTGTTTTGTCCATGTTAAGTTTCAGAAATCTAGCAGAGAAGAAGGATGAAATAGTGGACAGACATTGAGGGATTCTGGTTAGTAGGGAGGTGATATCTGGTCCAGAGATGTAGATCTGTGTGTCATCAGCATAGAAATGATACTGAAAGCAATGAGATTCTATGAGCTGTCCCAGGACAAAGGTGTAAATGGAGAAGAGCAGGGGTCCTAGGACTGAACCTTGTGGGACTCCGACAGATAGGTGGCGAGGTGAGGAGGTGGTGTGTGAATGGGAGACACTGAATGTCCAGTCTGTTAGGTATGATGAGATCCAGGATAGGGCCAAGTCTGTGATGCCAAGGGATGAGAGGGTCTGTAATAATAGGGAATGGTCCACTGTGTCAAAGGCAGCCGACAGGTCCAGGAGGAGGAGGACAGAGTAGTGTCGCTTGCTCTTGGCAGTTAAGAGGTCATTGGTGACCTTAGTATGGGCAGTTTCAGTGGAGTGGTGTGACCGGAAGCCAGATTGTAAGCGGTCGAAGAGGGAGCAAGAAGAGAGATGGGAGGACAGTTCAAGGTAGACGTGTTGTTCCAGTAGCTTGGAGGCATAGGGGAGAAGTGATATAGGGCGATAGCTAGATACAGAGGATGGGTCAAGAGAGGGCTTTTTGAGGATAGGTGTGATGGAGGCATGTTTAAAGCTTGAGGGGAAAACACCAATTGTTAGTGATAGGTTGAAGAGATTGGTTAGGGTTGGGATGAAGACTGTGGTGAGGTTTGGGATGAAGTGGGAAGTGATCGGGTCAAGTGCACAAGTGGTGAGATGTGATCTTGAGAGTAGAGTGGAGAGTCGATCTTCTGTAATGGTGGAGAAGTTGGTTTTGGAGGTGGAGGGCTGGGAAGTCGGGAGGAGGGGCTCTGGGGGTTGCTGACCAAAACTGTCTCTGATGTTATCAATCTTCTGCTTGAAAAATGAGGCAAAGTTTTCAGTTCATTCAGTGACAGAGCCTCGGACACGGGCTGCAGCATCTGACGCTCCATCACCACTGGCGCAGATGAACGCAATATGAACCTGGTCTTACAAAAGATTGCAGTTTTCACACCGGTCTTAACGATGGAGCCGGGTGCAGTGTGAAGTACCGGATTGTGAATGTCTCTAAATGAATTGGGCTAGGCGCCCAGTGGTGTGATCCTCTCCACAAATCTTACTCAGGTTTCCTCCCATCCTCTACAGACATAGTGATAGGGAATATAGATTGTGAGCCCCAATGGGGACAGTGATGATGATGTCTGTAAAGTGCTGGGGTATATGATAGTGCCTATATAAGTAAACACAAATAATTAGTGGATTCTTCTAAATATAATCCAACATGTTTTTTTTTATCTACTTCTAATAGTATTCAATGGTAAGATAGTGGCTTGTAACACTTTTATATTCCAGAAGTTAGAGGCAGCACTAGTGGAGGTTCAATGTCTAGTGATTTCTGTTAATCATTGTATATCACCAATTTGTACAACAGGCAGTTGTAACTTTACTCTTCTTCAGGCCAGGTACATTCAGTGCTGTTTGAGGCATTGGCTATGTTAAACAGCTTTGTAAAGTACAGTACTTGGCCTAAATCTAAAGTGACAATAAGATCACTAAAGTCACAGTAGGGTCATGAAGTGAAGGGTCTAGTGGTAACCATCCTGCATGGAAATGGCTTAACATGGATAACACCTGTCATGATCTTAAGGGGAACCTTTCACCAGGTCTATGCCATATGAGATAAAACCACCACATTTCAGCCCTGATATACAGCATGCTAATATCCTTCATTTTTGCCCAAACTCTGGTCTACAAGAAACTATAAACACCTTTTATTATACTCCCCTACAGGGCGGTTGGGTCTGATGGGTGTTGCCGGTCTTGGTCTGGTGCCGCCTCTTCTCTTGTGATGCCATCCTCCTGTGCTTCATGTGGATGACGCATCCTATTTCATCCACACAATGTTCTCGTCCTCGCGCTCCTGCAGCTGCGTATTTCTCTACCCTGACTGTAGAGCAAAGTACTGTAGTATGCATGCATCAGGAAAGGTCAGAGAGAATGCTATATACCAGGGCTGAAAGGTGGTGGCCTTATCTCATATGGGACAAACCTAATGACTGGTTCCCTTTAATCATATTGTATCTTCCTAAAGCTGCTTTTTTACCTACTTAGGCTAGATTCACATTAGCGTTTACGGCCGCAGCGTCAGGCTGCTGCTAAGCCCCGCCCCCTGCCATGCCTCTGCCGATAGCTCCGCCTAAGGACGCATGACGCTGCATGTGTCCTGCGTCCCCTATCTTTAGAACTGGGGACGTAGGCCGTGCGCAGTATGCGTTTGGCGGCGCATGGGTCCTTTTGACGCTGCGCCGAGCGCACCAAATTGCAACCTGTTGCGTTTGGCGCTGGTCGGAGCTACCGGCGGAGGCGCGGTGGGGGTGGGGCTTAGTGGCGGCCGTGCGCAGCCCGATGCTGCGGCCGTAAACGCTAATGTGAAACTAGCCTTAATTGAAGGAGGGAAGGTTGGTGGTAACTTCTTTGGTTTTTCATCCCTCACTTTCTAGTGTTGTAAAGTCCATATAGAGCCCCCGAGATTATGTTGATTGCAGCCACTGGAGAGGCGTCAAACACCCCAGCTAGACTTTTTCTCTGTTTGGATCTTATGGCTGCTTCATGGCAACAACCTGAGCTGGACTTTTTCTCTTTTTGGGGCTTATGGTTTCATTCTAGGAAAAACCTGAGCTAGACTTTTTCTCTGGGTCTTGTGGCTGCTTCATGGCAAAAACTTGTGCTAGGCTTTCTCTGTTTGGATCTTACGGCTGCTTCATATGCGCATATTAGATCCCACTAAACACAACCTATATCCCAAATAAAAGTAATTCTCTGTTCCTTGTAGAAATGCATGTTGTATCTCGATATGTGCATATAATCAGGAGTTGATATCCTTCTACATGTCCCAGAGGAACATATGGAAAATCACCGATTCCTTGAGTAGTAACGGGACCCGCTCTGCATCTCAACACTGCATAAAGTCTTTGAAAAATCGTCTGCTGCTGATTTTTGCCAAGTTGAAAATCCTTCTGTGTTGAATTCACTACACAAAGCTTGTGAGATTATTATTTTCATATGTCTTATAGATAACGCACTTAAGATAAAAAAAGACCATTTCTGTGATCCGTCCTCTGAATGTACAGCAGAGTATAGTAATATCACAACATTTCCTGCTGAGAATTCTGTAAATCTGTCTTCTCGGCACAAGATTTTATGGTTATATAACCTCTGTATTTTACATAAAATTTTTAATGCCCAAAGTAAATGATGTATTCTCCACCTGCATTCCCTGGGGAGATTTACATGCACTGTATAAATGACTTTACACTGCTTAAGCAATACCAATCATAAGTTATGTGAGGAAACATTAAAATCCCCTTCTCATAACAATGGTTTGCCATGAAAGCAATGTATTTTGTACAGCAGTGTAATTACAACATACATCAATAGTGCTATAACTAGATGCTCTGCTTTTTTTGTGCTTCATACACTTTTAATGACTTTTCTCTGCGCAGAATACAGCATTTAAATTAAAAAATTAAAAATTTAGAAGTCGATTGCATCTCTCCCGGTACGGATAGGGGCGGTATTCATTCCCGGGGGGGCCATTTGTAAGTAAATACTGATCTGATACTAGCCAGATAAAGTGCCTTTGGTTAATTGCGCTATTACAAATATTTTGAGCCCAGGTCTCCCAGTGTCACTATTCGCTATTAAATATTCATAACGTCTTTTATTTTAACACTTCCTCTCTTTGTTTTACCACGTCGGCTGCTACTTAACAGTTTGCTCAGATGTCAAGCAGGGCCGAGTCCATGCATACGTAATATCCCAACCTCTGGAAGCGACTGGAGATTTGTGTCCTGAGAGCTGACAGCAAAACAGCAGGGGTCTTACTTTGGCAAGAAATGTGTGTGTACTGCTCAGATTACTATAGGTTAGGGCTCAACTTTTATACCACTTTAGTACAACTAAACTTAATATTTCTACACAATGTTTTTTTATCATGCTTTTACTTTATGTATTATATTTTCACTTTTTTTTGTACATAAATTGACTATTTATTCACACGGTCAGACAGAGCCAAAAAAAGGATCAATCAGTGGGCCCAGGCCAGCAAAAGACAACCGTATCTGACACCGGCACAGGGACAGGCTTCCAATATCTAATTTGGCCTTATATGGATCATGTTTGTTGTCGAACTCCATTAGATGACCTACCAGCCTTAAAGGAAAGCTGCCACCAGATTTTTGCGACCTCATCTGGGGGCAGAGACGCTGATTCCAATGATGTATCATTTACTGGGCTGCTTGCTGTAGTTTTGATTACAAATTGTTTCATATGCTCCAGATCCATTTATCTGAAAGCTGTGCTCTGTATAACCCATCTCCTACACCTCTGGCAGCTTTCTGTGGACACTGTGCATTGTCAGCAAGCTACTAAAAAGTGGTGCAGGCGAAGTTACATAGATTAATCTGACTGCTGTTCAAGTGAGACCTAGTCAAGCAGTGATAATCTCTGGCTGACAAAACGCTGATTGTATTGGAACTACATCACTCAGTTTACTAGGTGACACATCCCTGGAATCAGGCTCACTTGCTGCTCTCATATTGTATACTGTGCATAGGCAGAAAGCTGCCAATTTGTGTTGTTCATCTGCTTCTCTTCTTTGCCACTTATGTTAACAAGATTTTTTTTTTCCTTTGGCAAACTTTAATAAAAAAGTACAGAAAAGTCTGTCACTTTTACAGAAAACCAGCCGAAGAAGTAACAGCAATAATTATTTCTCTAGAAGTTGTTATTGTATGATTTGTGTCGAAGAAACATATTTAACATAAGGGGGTCCTCTGATGCTCCCAACCCCAAGAACCCCTATGTGCAATAAACCTGATGCTGGCCTGGTTGTATGACTAGTATAGACCAATGTGTCAAAATTTAATTAACCTGGATATTGTTTTTGAATGACTGTGCTAATTCAGCTCTAGAAAATCATAAATATACCAATCCTGTCTTCTTTTCCTGCTTTACATCGTCAATTGAAAAAAAAAATCTTTTTTGGGGTAACAATTATATGTATGCTACTGCAAAATAATTTTCTTAAAGTGTCAACATTTTTAGTATAAATCAGTTCAAATTATTGTGATAATTAACAAAATATCTTCCTTATAAGAGGCCTAAGATATGTTTATCTGATATGGAACTCCAGACTTGCTACTAATTCACAAACTTATTAAATTCTGTCAACATGCAGCCACCACTAGGGGGAGCTCACCGAAGATGGATTTATGTAGAGATTTTTTTTTTCACTCCATTGCATATGAGTATTCAGTAATCTGCATAGTTACATAGGTTGAGAAAAGACCTAGGCCCATCAAGTTCAACCTTTCTCCACCAATTGTTTTCTTGTCACTAAATTAACTATAACCCACAATGTTATGTGTATTGAGGAAATCATCCAGCTTTTTTTAAAAGCTGTTGTAGTGTCTGCCATTACTACCGCTTGTGGTCGGCATTCCAAAGTCCGACTTCACTAACTGTAAAGAACCCTTTCCTATTTAGCTGTCGGAATCGCCTTTCTTCCACCTGTAATGAATGCCCCCTGGTCCTCAGTGTGGTCCTTGGAAGGAATAAGTCGTGTGCCAGTACTTTGTACTTACTGAGACCTCTTTTTTTCTAAGCTAACAAGCCCAACTTTTCCAACCTCTCAACATATGAGAGACCTTCCATCTCTTGTAATAATTTAGTTGCCGCCTTTGAATTGACTACTTTCTGAATGTCCTTTTATGTGGGGCCCAAAACTGGGTCCCATATTCTTGATGTGGCCTCACATGCGATTTATAAAGGGGTAACAATACGTTGGGATCGTGTAATTTTCTCTCTCTTTATGTACCCTAATATCTTGTTTGCTTTTGCGGCTGCTGCTTGACATTGAGTACTGCTGCTCAGCTTACCTGTAACCAGAATACCTGAGTTCTTCTCATGTTCTGTAGTCTTGAGTATTCTCCCATTTATTGTATATGCAGCTGTAGGATTACTCTGTCCTTGGTTCATTACTCTCTATTCATCTACATTAAACCTCATTTGCCAAGTATTTGCCATTCAGACATCTTATCCAGGTCTGTTTTTAGTATCCTACATAGTTTGGTGTCCTCAGCAAAGACTGACACTTTACTCTCAATCCCACCCAAAGGTCATTAATAAAAAAGTTAAAAAAAATCGGTCCTAGCACAGATCCCTTCGGTCCCCACTGCTGACTATATCCCATTTTGAGAACGTTCATTTTTGATGGCTTTGTTTCTTGTCATTTAGCCAATTCCTTACCTATCTGCATATAGTTTCCCCCAGTCCTTGCTTCTGCAGCTTCAGTATAAGGCAACCCAACATATTAGTGACACAACCTATCTTTCATGAATCCATGCTGGTTGTCAGTTATATTATTCTAGAAAAATAATTAGAATTGAGAGTCCTCAGTGGTTGATACTTTTTAATGGCTAACTGAAAAGATGGTAACAAATTGCAAGCTTTCAAGACTACTCAGGTCTCTTCATCTGGCATGAAGAGACTACCTGAGTAGTCTCGAAAGCTTGCAATTTGTTACCATCTTTTCAGTTAGCCATTAAAAGATAACCACTGAGGACTCTCAATTCTAAATATTTTTCTATCTACTGGCTAACACAATACAAAGATGTATATCTTTCCTGTATATTCTATGCAGTATATATTTCTGCATGTCATCTCTTATAATGCCTTCAAATATTTTGCACACTACTGATGTCAGGCTTACCGGACAGTAGGTAGTTGCCTGGCTCCAGCTTTTTACATTTCTTAAATATCTGTACCACATCAGCCATCCTCCAATCTTGTGGCACCACCCCTGTTACAAGAGAGTCTAAGAATTTGAGATACAGCGGTCGGTCAATTACTGAGATCAGTTCCCTCAGTATCCATGGATCAATGCCATCTGGGCCGGGGAATTTGTCCATGTTTAATTTGCTCAGATGCAGATGTACATTTTCGTATGTTAAACTAATTGTATCAGGTGGTGAACTTTGATTTTTGCCTTGTTGAATGATCCCTGGAACAGAGAGTTCATTGGTGAACACGGATGAAAAGTGCCTGTTTAATATTTCAGCCTTTTCTTTGTCCTCTATTATTATCTTGTTATTATGGTCTTTTACGGGGCCTATACCATCTTTTTTTTCTTTTTGGCATCGATGTATTTATAAATTGTTGGGGGATTTATCCTAATGTTACTAGCAATTTGTTTCTCTGTGGATAACTTTGCTAGCTTGATTTATTTTCTGCATTTCTTCTGAGGTTGAAGTTTATTAAGAGATACATGGCAGAACAGGTGCGGATTAGTCAGTGAAGTTGAAGCATGCAGGCAAAAACAGGAATTCAGACGGGCAAAGATTCGCTAGGAAGTCTGGCGATGAAAAGGCTCTGTGCCCTGGCCATGGGGTGGCACAGCGGCATGATGGCGATGGAATGGCCCCAAGCAACAGTAACAGGGGCTTTTTATACATTATGCAAACAAAGAAAGCTGTATACATATTATAGCAAAAGGGCGTATATGGTTACGTCATATCTTTTTGGACAAAGGAAGAAATGGCACAACATTACATCAGTAATTAACTTTTCACCAAACCACATTAGAAAACACAACTCCAATATTATCTCTAACTGCTGTCATTAATCTTATTACTACTTAGACTAAACCCATAAATTCATACATTTGACAATTGGAGAAGTCTGTTTCCTACTAACACTATCATAAATACACATTTTCCATATATTCGTTGGTTTTATTTTCTCATTGCCCTGAGGCTGATCCAATTTACCTGTATGCACATCTACTAAATTTCTTAATGGGCATGATCTCATTTTACATCCTCCATCTGCTTTTACAGAGTACATCGTATCAGTTCTATTGTAAAAGTTGAATATATTCTTTCCTAACTTTCATAAGATGACTGCCTATCTTATACCATATCTATGGTATATTATAGCTGACCATTCTCTTACAAATCCCCCTCTTGTACTCTGTCCAGAGTAAAACCTTTACACATGGGTAATACGAATATGTGCATCACGAGTAGGTGTGTTGTGGTGAATGGGATCCATTGTTTCATATACACGGGAAGCTGAGGTAGATGGGCTATCGGTACCTCACTCGGTAGTAGTTGGAGTGGGTCTAGGAGGATTAACAACCGTGGTGGGAAGGAGTCTCCTGTAACGTCTTACTGCTGGCCTATAATTGTGGGCATGGGAGTGCAGCCTGCACAGCTCCTCGACATGGCCAATATTCCGGCGCAGAAATATTTGCTTACAACAAATACAAATAAAACAACCAAAAACAATTCCGCCTAGAATGAATGCCCAAAGTATGGGATATGTAAAGAATCATAGAATCATAGAATCGTAGAGTTGGAAGGGACTGCTGCACTCCGCAGTGGGGGAAATTTTTCTGTGAAAAATTTGACAATCTCGTCCCAACAAGAGATATTCATCTCATCATATTGTTTAATGATTTTCTGAATTTTTTCCTTATTGTGGGCAATGGTGATTAGAGTTCGTTGACTGGTCTGATTGTACAGTTTCTAGAAATGTTCCAGAATTTCTAGGTCCTGAATCATTTTATACAGGCCCTTACCCATAGACAGATGGGAGAGGCTAACCTGTTAGAACGATATGTTACATTGAACTCTCTTTTCAACAGGATAACTGGCTGGTAAACCCATTTTTGTTCATCAACTCTAATATTGATAATTAGTGTAGTCATACAGTAGAAGGCTGGCTTGTCCAGGCCTGTAATCATGCAGGATGTAGTTCGAAAAGTGACATTGTTTAGTAGGGATGTGGAAACACATTTCTCCATTATTGAACTGCCAAAAGAGGGGACCTCTAAGTTCCTCGAGAATGAGAGGACAGGTAGTCTCCTCATTGTCCCAACAGGGATTGTTCTGGACAGGATTAGTAACGTCATAAGGGCATACCAGATCAGAACGTTCTTGTCCACATAAGGCGATAGAAATTTTTTGAATTCCATCTGGAGTCCGGACATAACTAACAGAAGTGTCTGACTGTGTCCGAACCCATAAATTTTGATGGACCAGTCCCATATCAACTTGACTCAGAAGGGGGTGAAGAGTACCTCAGATGGGTATTAAAGCACCGAAGGTAAAAATCTTCCATATCGAGATTGGTACAACCCATCCACCCAATTTTCCACCAATCAATATGTTTCATTGCAAATTCAGTTATACCTGGCCACGTGCGACCCATCGCCCATGGCCAATGACCGTTAAGAAGGGTTTGGAAGAGTATCTTAGCATTAGTATGCATCTCCCCCTGAAGGGCAATACAAGAAAGGGCATGCTGGGTTACATTGCTAATTTCTCTAGTAACCTGCAACAATGCTCTAATCTGAGCTTTAAGATAATCCATCACTCGGGCTTGGTACTTTTGATTGTTTACAATCATTTGGCCTTGAATAGCACTTTGGACTAGGGCCACATTCTCAGTCCGCTCCAATGGCTGCAAGGGAGGACAGTCTACTACTGAGGGTCTGGACATCTATGGTGTTAAGAACACCTGCTGCTGTACCAGCACCTCCCAAAAGAGTATCATACCATTCTCTTTCTTTGTAAGCCTGTTTCGGGGCCTGAGCTAATTCCTGTTTTCCGGATAACGCTACGTTTTGAAGCCCTGGGATCTCTTTTGTGTTGAGTGGATACAGTCCGAGCTGTCAACCATCTTTGGAAATTCATACTGAACCCTTCCAAGAATGTGGTACACGCTGGGATATGTTCTGCTAAGTCCCAGACTGACATATTAAGATGCCATGTAAACTAGCCATACTGAGTATTTAAAGAGATAAAATGGCCAGTATTGATAATACGGATTGGGTTCACTACTCGGGTAAAAATTTTCTGTTTTCTACATGCTGGACCGGTTCCTGTGGTTTTAGACCAATTATGGTACTGGAGTGTCAATTCTAAAGGAGATATTATACTAACCCATGCTGGGTATTGAGGAGCTATGCGTGACCGTGTGTAATTGGTAGATAATACAAAGAAATCAAGATAATCTGTAGTACTTTCAGGAGATAAGGTCTTAGGGTGTAATGGGTACACTGTGAAATCATTATCACAACTCCAAGACGTCTTTCTCTTTCCCATTTCCCCCATCCGGGATGTTTCTCCACCAAAGTGATCCCTCCACCCCTTTCCAATCATAACACGACAATTGCCCTGTGCAGTTTCATTTGTAAACTGAGTAAGTATTTGAATATGCCATGGGGTTACAATATCTACACTAGTAGCACAAATTTGTCTTCCTAAGCGTAAGGTCAGAATAGAATTTTGTAGCAATGCATCAATATTAATGCCTAAAGCTCTTCACGATACAACACTCCTTAACACATACAGATACTGTGGTTACTTAATCTTTTCTACGTGAGAGACCAACACATGTAGATGTTACTCTATCAACACCAAAAGTAAAAGAACAAGGTCTCCCCTCTCTTGGGAATGACCCGTCCTCAAAAAAAATCTCTCTTCTTAACTGGTCTACTATAATGAAAAACTTGTTCCTGGGCCCGTATCGCGAGAACAAACAACCCCAGTTCAAGACATAAAAGTACAATAAAAGTCAGTAACGTTTGAGTCCCAAGGTAGCAAGGATTTCCGCAAGAGTCCTTGAATGCTCTGCTCCATGTGTCCTGTTCCTCCGGTCCTCCAGTTTCTGGATCCTCAAAGTCGTCTCCCTCTGTCACACTATCATGTTCCAACTGTATAGTGTGAAACACTGTGTCCGGAAGCTCCCGTGGATTCATGGCTCCAGAGTCCCGTCAAGGATCTGTGAAAATAAAAAAAGCGAAGTATCAGTTCTTACCAATGGTCTTAGTAGAATTCTTAAGCTTACATTGATCAATGTGAACAACTTTGACACCCCTGTCTCTTGGTTTGTTACTTCTCCGTACTCCCAAAACTGTGGGGCCTATAATCTGAGTGACAACAAAGGGACCCTCCCAATTAGCTTCCCAGGGTCCTATTTTTCTGAAATTTTTGACCATGACCTGAGCTCCTATAACGAATTTAGACTCATAGGATTTGTCAGTAGGATCAGCACAACTCTTCGCCATTTGGAAAGCAGCGTACTGTTGAAGGTGTGTAATGTTCTGCTGCACTTGCTGTAACCATTGATCCCTCTGTACTACGGCTTGTTGCGGGCTAGGAAGTACAATGTCACTTGGCAACTGGACAGGCATCTGTCTTCCTGTCATTAATTCAAATGGAGAAATGCAGGTAGATTTGGATGCTACTGCATGGATGGCTAACAGGATAGCTGGTAGATGATTAATCCAATCATTTCCTTTTTCTTGGATAATTTTTGACAATTTGGATTTCAGGGTCCTGTTCATGCGTTCTACCATTCCTGCCGACTGCGGATGATAGGGGACATGAAACCGCTGCTGGATCCCCATCAGAGCACAGAGATGCTTCATAACCTGACCCACAAAGTGAGGGCCATTGTCACTTTCAATGATTTTAGGGAAACCCCAATGTGAAAACACATTTTTGCACAAGAGTCTGGCCGTGGTAAGAGCAGTATTATTAGTGGCTGGGAGCGCCTATACCCATTTTGGAAAGACATATGCCCTGGTTCTGGTAGATCGGAAACCACCTTTAGCAGGAGGGAAGGGACCAATGAAATCAATTTGGATGGACTGCTAGGGCCCCTCTGCTACTTGTATTCTGCGGAGATGGGGCTTGCCTTTTCCTTTGGGGTTATTCTGTAAACAAATAAGGCATTCATCATGTATCTCCTGGCATAAAGCTTTTAATTGGGGATGACACATTTTTTGTTGGACAAGCTCTAATAGAGCCTCTGCTCCTGGATGAGCAAAGACTGAATGGTTAAATTTGAGCAAAGACTTAATCATTGTTGTTGGGATATAAGGCACCAGCCTGTCATTAACCCTTTTGTAGTACAGGCACTTCCCCTCAATGGACAGGGACTCAAGGGAATTCAACAGGGATGAGTCTCCATCCTTCTCCTGTGCCTTTACGAGATCTTGAAGAGGAGAAAAAACAAGGGGGGCTCTCGGGGTGTTTTAGTGACTGCAGCGATGATTTCTTGAGGATATTTGTCATCGCCTATAAGGGCAGCTTCCTTGGCTGCGTGGTCTACATATGCATTGCCAGGGATGTGGGGGTCAGGAATCAACCTCTGGTGCCCCTTGATTTTACAGAAGGACCATAAATTCGGGAATTCTTTGCCCCGTTGCTCAATTTGATTGAGAATTTCTGCATGTTGCAAAGGCTTTTTCTGTGAGTCAACCATCCCCCTCAAGGCCCATTCAATGAGATACAGGGTGAGGGAGGAAACGACATATGCACTATCACTGAAGATATTCATTGGCTCTGTGCACACAAGAATGACCTGTAAAGCTGCTTCCAATTCAGCTCTTTGTGCGGAGAAATGACCAGGGAGTTTATACTGCAGCAGCAATGGCTTAGCTGGAAGCCACACAGCGAAGCCGGTGACAAAATGCCCCTCATGCCAATATCAAGCTCCATCAATATAGGCACAAGAAATTCCTTCTTGGAAATCGGCTCGGAAGGGGGAGGGAGTGACATTAACCTGTTCAATTTGACAATCGTGACTTTTTCCTGCATATTGCATCATCTGAGCTAAGTGATATTTCTCACCCACTTCAACTTGTAAGTCTCTAGTCTCAAAATCAATGATCCATTGGGCCATTCTCTGTGAATTAATACCGGAAGCTTTTCCTTTCAGCAAAGTTTTTAAAGTGACATGCGGGGTTTGTAAAATTAAATGAGCAAACCCCACTATATGTCTCACTTGATTCATAGTCCAGTGCATGCCCAGTAGGTGCTTCATGCACAAAATGAATCCTTTCTCCACGGGGGTGAGCAACCTAGAGTAGTAACCTAGGGCATACAACTGACTAGACACTTCTGGGCTTTCTTTGGGCCATTTCTGTAGAAGCACAGAAGAAATAGAGACATTACCGGCATGAGTCTGAATGTAAAAAGGCTGGGAAGGATCAGGGTTAACCAATGCAGTAGCTGCCGTAAGGGCATGCTTCAATCCCTCAAAAGCCTGTAAGGCAGCTCCCTCCACATTGACAGGTGAAAAATCATTATCATTAACATCTTTCAATAAATCACAGTGGTTTAGCCAGATAAGCAAAATCTTCAATAAATTCTCTGGAGAAGTTGATAAGACCCAAAAATTTTCTGAGCTCAGTAATATTGGTTGGTATGGGGACAGCTTGAATAGCTTTAACCCTATCATGCATGGGCTTTTTTCCTTCTGCCGAGATAGACACACCCAGAAATTTAACCTCTGATTTCATCAATTGTATTTTGTCTAGACTCATTTTGAGTCCTGCATCTTGTAAAGCCTGACAAACATTTCCAAGGGTCTCTTTGTGTTCACATTCATCGACAGTTTGAATCAATAGATCTTTGTCTCCGTAGCCAAGGGGTTCTAACACTTGAGCCAATGCCTGATGGAAATACACAGGAGAACTGTGAAATCCCATGGGCAACCACGTGAACAAGTATTGCACATTCTCAAAAGTGAATGCGAAGCGGAGGGCAGATTCAGGTGTTAGGGGTACTGAGAAAAAGCCATTTGCAATGTCCAAACAAGAAAACACTTTACAATCACTCCTCAGCTGTGACATAACTTCAGGGACAGATGCAACAAGGTGGGCTGCTGAGGGAGTGTATTTATTTACAAGTCTCAGGTCTGCCATCTTCCTTTTTTACAGGTAGAATAGGACTATTACATGGGGAATTACCTTTCACAACAACACCTTGCTTTTCCAACTCACTGACTGCAACCCTTATGTAAGGGATTGCGTCCTCAGGAATACGGTACTGGCGCTGGAAAGGTGGCAGTTTTTCACCATCAATTTTAACCTGAGTTTGCATTAACCCACAATCAGTTTTCTTTGAGACCCACAATTCAGGGAACCTTTGCTTCAATTCATTTTTCAAAGCATCATTGTCAGTATTTTCAACATTTTCATCAGCACCTAATCCGAAGATAGCAATGGGTAATTTATGACTTTCCTCCTCCTCCTCCACAGGTACAATTACAGAACAGATAGTGGCTTCTTTGTTCCACCACAAGACTTTGTTACATAAATCAACAACAATTCCCATTGCTCCCAAAACATCAGTTCCCAAAATAGTGGACCGTAACTGTGGGTTTACCCAAAAAGCACATCGAAGACCCCTTTGCTTCGATCCCCCTGTGTACAGAAATCTCAGGTTTACTGGACGACTTTTTACTGCTTGAATACAGAAGCCCTCAAATCCCACCAAAGTAACATAGTAACATAGTAATTAAGGTTGAAGGGAGACTTTAAGTCCATCTAGTTCAACCCAAGTGGTAGTCTCAGGCAGTCCAGAGGGTGACTGCAATTTGTGTCTTGTTACTGAAACTGAGGCTCCTGTATCGATGAGGATGTCTTCCCAAGGCAGCCCCTCTATTTTCCCTCTGACATAAGGTCTACCATCCCTGCCCAGGGAAAGGGGGGTAAGGGGAACAGGGGGAGCACTCCATCAATCAGTGTTACCTGCCGTGGGAAGCCCAAAAAATCCATTATCCCCATCTGGACACGGCTTCCTTCCAGCAGCTGCCACCTCCGCCCCAAAGAGATCCTTAGTCAGGGTCCGGTCCTCATGTTCCTGTAGCTCCCTGATCTGCGGAGCATAGGGACGAGGAGTGACCCCTCCCTGAATAGCATGGACCTCCGGGTACAGATGCAGATGAGTGAAAGCTATTGGGGAGGGAGCAGGAGCAGAAGGCTCCTGTGAGACTGGGTTAACCATTTGAAGACCGTTGTACTGCTGATACTGCCTAGGGTCATTCACTGCTGGATACGGAGGTCTAACTCCGAAAGGTGGTCTAGAGAACTCCCGGGGCTGTTGGGGGTTAAATGGTGCCCGGGGTTCTCGGGGTACAATCCCTGGCACAAGTTTGGGGCAAAAACTTCTAACATGTGCTAGATGTCCACAAAAGTAACACAAGGGAGGACCCCTCATGGGATCCCGTGGGGGCTCTGCCGAATGGGACCTGCCCATTCTCGGCAGCTGCGCATACCCCCCAGAACTCCTGGCCTCCCTGAATCAGTAGATACACCCCGAGGTGAATGATACGCAAAAACATGACTCATCACCCTTCACCTCGGATTGCATCATTCTAACATTGGTTAATAAAGCCTCCACCATGTCCTCAATTGATTCCGCATTTTGCAAAACTCCTGATTTAAAAACTCCTTCCAGGGGCACCTTTTTTACAAATTGTTCCATCATAGCAAATTTATCACCCTGGTCCATAGTATCTAAGGTATTATCAAACACAACGCACCAGGCTGCAACCCATTTATTTGCCTCTACACTGAGATCACTCCCCTTTTTAATTTTAAAGGAATCTAACAATGCCGGAGAGGGCTTTCTCCCCTCTATCTTCTGTGAAATCACAAACTTCATTCTTCCCTGCGGCTCTGTCATATCACACTGAACACCCTTCGCTTGCTGGGCTCTAAGATGGGACATGAACTCAGTGGGCACAAAAGACATGAAATAACGGGAAGCATCTTCCTTAGATTTAAATTTGAAATTTACCTAGCCATGACTCAAAACCAAGAACATTATGAAACACTCCCTTACTTTCCTCCCAATTAGGCAAATTTTTAATAAATTTAAGATGGACCAGGGACATTTGGGTAGGGATTTTTCTCGGGGTCGAAACAGTGTCAAATTTATATTCCTCCTGGGATAAATCATCTCTTTCCTCTTCCTCTGCCAACCCTTTACCCAACTGTGTCTGCATATGTTGAAGCTGCCGTGACAATATCCTGTGTATCGGTATATTCTCTCATCCAGTCTCCTAATATTGACTTCCAATCTGAGTCTGTGTCTGCGTCAGCCCCGCCCTTCTCCACTGCAGACTCCATCTGTGCTATACGTGCTGTCAAAGGCTGCAACTCAACCCCCTCCTTTTGTGTTTCCTCCGCTTGTCTCAATGTCTCATTCAGCTGTTCTAATCTCTCCCCATACACTGTCCCTCCCCGGGTGACCCCGTACACATACTGTGGTTTAGGCTGTCTATCAAGAGCCTGATCAAAAGTTATGACTGTCTTACACAAAGCCGCTACTTGGCTATTAGCTTTCCCTAGCGAATTCTTTCTATCTAGTTCCCTGTTCTCTGTGGTAAACCAACGCCTACAATTTAACCACGTGGTTTCCACATTAACCCCCTCCAGCTGGGGTGTGCCAGCATATTTCTCTGCCTGCTTCCGTAACCACTCCATATTTAGAGGTCTACAAGGATGAATTTTACTCTGTTCTAGTATCAACAAATGCAATTTAAGCAAAGTTATGGAATGGAAGACCTCCTGCCGGCTGTTTGGGGTCGACCAGATATCAAAAGAGGTGCAGTCGTGATTCCAGCCTCACTCGTTACGCTTGCCAAGTGTCTCCCCACGCCCTTTTAAAGCTTCTTGCTACCCAGCACAAAAAAGTTCTCACGTCCTTGTAGATATCTTCTTAGTTGCTCATATTTTTTTATAGTCTTTTTTTCTTCTGTAGTTTTCTTATAAAAAAAAAATCAGGCGGGCGGTCTCGGAACAATCACGAGGGGTTCTCCTTCAGGTTGGCTTCCTTTGATTGGTTTCACGTGTGGCCACATGCTTTTTTTTTGTTTTTTCTTCACTCTTCCAACCTCCAAGCCCTCATCTACAAATTCTTCCAGTGGTTCTTCTGGAGGCAGCTCCCTGGAGCTGCTCCTCCTGGCTGGCAGTCGCCACTTGTAAGAAAAAGTCCTACTGAGAGCTGAAAGAGTCGGGAGGGTCGTAGACAATCCTTTTATCAAGCTGAGGTTGAAGTTTATTAAGAGATACACGGCAGAACAGGTGCGGATTAGTCAGTGAAGTTGAAGCATGCAGGCAAAAACAGGAATTCCGACGGGCAGAGATTCGCTAGGAAGTCTGGCGATGAAAAGGCTCTGTGCCCTGGCCATGGGGTGGCACAGCGGCATGATGGCGATGGAATGGCCCCAAGCAACAGTAACAGAGGCTTTTTATACATTATGCAAACAAAGAAAGCTGTATATAATAGCAAAAGGGCGTATATAGTTACATCATATCTTTTTGGGCAAAGGAAGAAATGGCACAACATTACATCAGTAATTAACTTTTCACCAAACCACATTAGAAAACACATAACTCCAATATTATCTCTAAATGCTGTCATTAATCTTATTACTACTCTTAGACTAAACCCATAAATTCATACATTTGACAATTGGAGAAGTCTGTTTCCTACTAACACTATCATAAATACACATATTTTCCATATATTTGTTGGTTTTATTTTCTCGTTGCCCTGAGGCTGATCCAATTTACCTGTATGCACATCTACTAAATTTCTTAATGGGCATGATCTCATTTTACATCCTCCATCTGCTTTTACAGAGTACATCGTATCAGTTCTATTATAAAAGTTGAATATATTCTTTCCTAAATTTCATAAGATGGCTGCCTCGTTGATCATGGCAGCTCGGTATATTATAGCTGACCATTCTCTTACATTACTTAGATCTTTATACTCCTGAAATGCTATTTCTGTATTCTCGGCCTTCAGGATTTTGAATGTTCTTTGTTTTAGTCTGATTAAACTTTGTAGTGTCTTATTAATCCATAATGGTTTATTTTTATTCCTGGACATTCTATTACCAGAGGATGTATGTTTTCTACAGGATTCTAGTAGTATATCCTTAAACATGCCCCATTTTGTTAAATTCCCTCTTACAGTGAGGGTGTGATCCTTTTTCTTGTTCTGGTAACTAACACTGTGATTCTATCATTAGTGATGAAGATTTATTCTCCTCATGGGGCAGATGTATTTTACCTCACAACAGGCCAATACTAACATCAGAGGCCGCCTATGTCGTATGAGTGCCCTTATAAACTAAAGTCAGAAGAGCAAAAGTTCTTTCGTCAAAAATGTCAGTACTTGAGAAATTACAAATGAGTTTTAGCAGTCTCCAGACTGGATTGCCCAAGAGGATCAACATTCATCACAAGGAACATTTATGATCTAAAATGTGACCTCTCAATACCTTAAGCCTATCAATCCCAGAACAAAATGAATCCCTATAATTTCTACAGATGACATTTAATATGTAAGGTATTAATGACATACCAAGATGTTTATTAGTCACCTGGGGGGACAGGAGAGACGGAGTTGTCTGCTGAACGTGTTGCCCATAGACATTTGAAACTTTATGTAACGTGTGGAGAAATAATCAAGAAGCGAATTTTGCTAAGCATACATTTGGTGTTCAAAGACTTAAATAAACACTTAATAATTTAAGAGTGTCTCAACTTTGCTAGTTCCAAAGAAAGTATCTTTTAAATTAGACAAAGTTTAATAAGTTAAATGTTAAGTTGACCTTTGTCCATTGCGTTATTGCTTACATACAGTAGATGTATTCAATAAGACTAACAATTTGCATTGTTTAGCATATTTTTTTGTGAAGCCGAAATAAATTGTGAGTTAGTTTTTGTTATGTCAAATACCTGTACCGCGCCTTCTAAAAGGACTAAACTTTCCAATTTGCAAATCGGCAGCGCAATATATATTTATATATTGAGCCTCTATAGAAATTTCTGCTCTGAAGTTTTTGTGGGTAAGTATTTACAAAGTTACTCAACTTTTTTTTTAAAGTAAATTGAGCCTTCGAGGTGTTCCTTGATCTTTAGAACAAAATCGAAGCAAAACGATAGAATTGGAACTGTACACACATACAATATACAGAATATAGAGCTGCAAGTTCTAGATATTTTATCATGTGGCATTGTCTGTTACCCAAAAAATAAATAAATCCCAGATCAGACCTCTTCTTTTATATTCTCACATAGTATCCTGACCGTTGTTAAATTGACTGTACCAACTGTATGCAGTCATGAAATAAATAATGACTTACTGTACTTGGTTATACACAGCTATTCGCAAGACTTACATGGGAACTGGGAAACCATTGTATGATTTCCTTTTATAACTGAAATTTAATGGTGTAAATACAATTGAGGTAAACCACTTGGGTAGAAGGAGGTGGTAAATGCTTATTCCCACAGACTGCAGAATAAGCAAACAGTGGATGGATCGGAAAATTTATCTAAATTGCTATGAAAGATTAAGGGTGGCTCCTAAACTAAGCTGGAACCTTGGCTTGTCAAGTTGTTTACTTTTCTTGGTTTTGCTACATCAGGATTGGGAATGGGAAGATGACTGTAACACCAAAACATACAAATGTGATGTTCTTTACCTTTTCTCTTGACTTATCATATCCCATGATGAGCGGCCTGAGATGAATGGCCTTAAAAAACGTGATTGTGTGATACCCTATCACAGGATGTCCAAGCTATATTTCATTATATGTGACCACCCAGTGGTTTTAAATAGAGTTGAGCAAATATGTTTGGAATTGGTCGCCAAATCTGAATTTTGCCATTTTTGTGCCATATTGGTACCCTATTAGTGCTGAATTTGTTTGATGACCAGTTCTGAACATATTCGTTAATTTGTACTCCCATTGGCTCCAATGACTTTCGAATACTGCAATAACAATATTCGCCGCCGATCATAATCGGAACCGAATTTTGAAAAATTCACTCAACTCTAGTTGTAATACGGGTTGAAGCCCCTCCATGATTTTACTAGCATGTCATGATATTTTATTGAAATTGTTTTGGGATACTTTGGAGTCCATAAATGATGTCCATTACATAACCTATACTGCGGTTATACATCAATTATCAGTATGAGATCGGTGGAGGTCCAACACCCGGGATGCCTATTGATTAGCAGACATCATGTGTGCAATTTACTGTACTTGAATGGGAGATAAAAATAAAGCAATGGAAGAGGGCTGGTGACTTCTGTCAGAGCAGATTTCAACTGATCAGTGGGGGTACTCGATGTCGAAACCCCACCAATGTCATATTGACCTATCCTGGGGAACAAAATGTAAGGATGGACACATCGGTAAGCTGGTTCAATTCTCGATAGAAATGAAACTATTGCAGCAAATTGAATCTTAAAATAACACATGGAACAAATAAAGGTTTTGTTTCTCAGCTCCAGGCCTTTGTCAATCATACCTGGTTTGTTCTTTTTCATTTTCCAAACTTTTTACGGCTTCCCTAGTTCTGTGAACAGGCAGTGCAGCAATTTTTCCCTGTACTTTGGTGCATTCCTTGAAAGTACAAGCTGTGTGTACACAGTGGAGCTATAAAGATATACATACACCCATAAATATATTACTGCTGAAGTTGCGATAGTAAAGTTTTATATCAGAGGGAAAGTTTAATCTCCTATTAGGTAATTTTTCAATATTCATTGACCCTAGTGCCGAGTGATTTATTCTTTTGATGTAGGACTATTTAAAAGTAGTCTGTTCTGTAAAATATTCAGGTTATTAGAAATAACAGTAATATTGGCGTATGGAGATTGGGTGTGGAGCTGCGAAAGACCCTTTATAAGTCCGTAAACATTGTTACCACAATGACGGAAATTAATGTTTGGGAACTTTAACAGGAAACATTTTTCAAACCTGTATACATATATAAGATCTAAGGGAAGATGAAGACATACAAAGCATAAGTTGAAATCTGTGTGACAGATGCATAACCTTCAGATAAGCTTTTTGTTTTAATTTTCTAAGCTTCTAGTAATGACAGATACTCCTTTTGGTGGTGGGTGCAATACAATGGGCAGAAATTCCTGCTAACACCTTGAAGCCCCCAAGCTCCACTACAAACTCTCTGTCAGGCTCCCCTGCCATGCAACATTTGTTATACTTGAGTCTTCTGGGTGCAATTACTACCTCTGCACCTCCAGTGGTGGTGGAATGCACCACCTTAGCCATAACCACATCACATGTAATCTAAAAAAGTGTTTTGATAAGCTACAGATCATGGTAATGTGGCACACTCATTACTGGCTGCATGACCACCAGAAGATGTGTTCTGGAATCCTTTGATCTTTAAGATAATTTCCTTATTTGCCAGCTCTTTCCGGGTGACGTTCGTGCTCTGTATGAAAAGAAATCCCGTCAGAAGCGATGCTTCCCCAATGCCTTTGCCCCTTCCCTCTCTACTTACCATTTGACACTTTCTAAAAGCATAATTGGATGCTGCTCTATCTAATAGTCATGCTTTCTGGAAATCTGTTGCCAGAAACCTTTCAGGACCACTGATCTTCAAGAGACAAGTATATGTTCACAAGTGACATTGTTGCTGCTTATTTTGCGCAGCATACTTGATGCGTAAACTGCCCACCATTTTACGGTATCAACATAATCCACTGAGATTTCTGAAATTTCAAGCACAGGCTGCATTTCTCCCCCCTACACCTATAAAGAGCTCTGCATCATTTTCGCCAAGAAGCAGCGTGTCAGGTCTTTGTAGCACTTTTCACCCATTTAGGGTGCGTGTCCTGTCCATGATCAGGAATTGCTACAGTAAGCGGTGTGCACTATGCATCCATAGTTACCTGCAGATCACCCGCGGACACTGACATTCGGTGCATGTATTTCAAGACCGCAGCATGTGAATTTCTATGGCATAGATGCTAGTCTCTGCAACAAAAATTTAATCAATAGAATACATTGAATGCGGTGAATCCGCACGGTTCAGTGATCACATGCGGATTTACCTGTGTTCAAAAGACATCAGCACTTTGGACGCAGTGAACATACACTGCGTCCAAAGCGCTGCTACTTCCAGATGGTGAGCACTTTTATTTTTTAGTTTATTTATTTTACTTGCTTATATAGCGCCATAGATTGTGAGCCCCTATCAGTATGTCTTTGGAGCGCTGGAGGAAACCCACACAAACACTGGGAGAACTTACAAACTCCTTGCAGATGTTGTCCTTGGTGGGATTTGATCCCAGGACCCCAGTGCTGCAAGGCAACAGTACTAACCACTGAACATACCAAGGTAACTTTTTTCCACCACCTATTTGCTTGTCGAGTAACAACGTTTAAATACAATTTTCATACATCCTGTCTATCATGGAGATAGCTTGAGGCATTGACAGGGTATTTCAACAGAAGCCCATCATTTACCCACAATATGAAGTTCTAAGCAGAAGACAAATGCTTCCTTCCTATGATTATATATATGAAAAGCAGAGAAAGCACAATTTTTCCATCATCCATGCTTGTCATGTGGCAACAAAATCCTAAGAGAAAGGAGGAAAGCTTCTTGGAGATGTCACCTTGATGCTCTTCATGGCTTAAAGATCCATCATATTTATTTTGCTTATTGCCAAATGCCCTTTTAGGAATAATTGGTATATTAGTTCAGTTTTTGTTCGCATGCATATCATTGAGACTTGGAGTGCTGTAAATTAAATTGTGTTTCTCTTCTTGGATCCATTTCTGCTAAGCTTTTATCTCATAAACTACACCAAGGAGATAATATCATCCATGGGATTGCCAGAGGAAAGCAGTCAAATTACTGCCACAAATGTTATGTCCGTAATGGTAATGTCAGTCAAATATTTCCGGAGAACACAGCGGGGCATAAAGTCTACTCAATTATAGCACAACTGTAAAGCTCATTATACATTTGATGAATACATCCCTGAGCATCACATTTACAAAGCTATATTTAAGCAGCAATTATTTTTCCTAATCAACGCATTTGATAGCCGCACAACCCCAGAAGAGATACCGGTAGATGTATCATGATCAGCATCAAACATATGAAATCGATTTTTACCCTTCAAAGACAATTGTCAAGACAATTTTACTGCTCATACTTTTGGTATATATTTTAAAACAAAACAGTGAATCCTTGCATGTGTTGTGGCTGTCAAACAGCCGAGGAGACTCGATCATAGTATTCGAGGATGCCGAAGACGCTCTGTTAGCAAGTGAGCGAGCCCTGATAACACCTTATCCGAGCATGCTCGCTCATCACCAGTAATAATAATCCCTTTAGACACAAAAACAACAAGTTCAACCAACCAAGAAAGAAAGATATGTGCCAGGACAAATTAATAGTACAGATTACCATAAAATACATACTTTATTAAATACAAATTCTTAAAACAATGAAATACAAATAATCCAGCAATGCAGGCAAATGCTAAAATTTGTGGGCGAGCAGCAATGGGAACATCAATAGTAAATAATATGGAACTCACAGTTAAATATTACATGTAATATGGTTAAATGGTATACAGGAATTAATATTCGATAGTATGTAGACATACAGATATACTATACACAAGTATCCATAAAATGTATATCAATCAAGTATGCAACCCACAGCCAATATCAATGGTAATAGATATACCGTATTTTTCAGACTATAAGAGCACTCCCCCTCACCCCCTAAAATTTTTTGGGAAAATGGGGGTGCGTCTTATATTTGGAATGTACTTACCAGTAGTGTTCCAGCAGGAGGGCGATTTTGCCTCCCCTGGGCTGGGAAGAGGGGTGTTCAATGGTCCGAAGCTGCAGGGCAGTGATCTGACTCCCATACCAATCTGGTGCGGCAGTAGTCGGCTGTTCTCGGTGGTGCGGGGGCTCTGCCGACATTGTGAAAGCCAGGAGACCCCGCACTTCCATTGCTGAAATGCGATGGCCTCGTGCAGATCTCGGGAGAAGAGATCTCTGTACCGAGATCTCAATCTGTGCATGAGCCGCCTCTGGTGGTCATTTTCCCAGAGGCCCACCGCATTGCAGCAATGGATGTGCGGGGGCTCCGAGCTTTCACTAGATGTCGCGGAGCCCCCGCACCACCGGACCTGCCGCACCAGTCTGGGATGGGAGTCAGATGGGATGAAACCACCAAACACCTCCTGTGACCCCGCTCCACAAGCGGTTGGTGGATAGGTGAACCAAGTATTTAAAGTGAATCTGTCATCCTATTTTTCGCCTATAAGCTGCCGGCACTGACATCAGGGGCTTATCTACAGCATTTTGTAATGCCTCCGATGTAACCTGAAAGAGAAGAAAAAGGAGTGAAATTATACTCACCGGGCGCGGTCCGGTCTTGGTTTGATGGGTGTTGCAGTTCGGCGCCTCCCTGCTTCTAACTGTGATGTCTTCGCTGCTGCCTGTTGTGGCGCAGACACACTGCTCCGCCCTTTGAGAGCAGAGCAGAATACTGCAGTGCGCAGGCGCCAGACATTTCCCGGCACCTGCGCACTGCAGGACTCTGCTCTGCCCTCAGCAAGGCAGAGCAGTGCACCTGTGCAGGAGCCATGACAGGCATCAAAGAAGAGGACGTCACCATTAGAAGATGGGAGGTGCCAGGCGGCGACACCCATCGGACCGGACCGAACGCCAGGGTGAGTATAATCTAACTCTATTTTCTTATCTTTCAGGTTACATCGGAGGCTTATTTACAGCATTACAGAATGCTGTAGATAAGCCCCTGATGTCAGTGCCGGCAGCTGATAGGTGAAAAATAGGGTGACAAATTCCCTTTAAGGTGGAAATGAACAATAGGGTAAGTGTAAGACACGATCAACAGGTGAATTTAATGTAAAACAAACTTATATACAGACTTAGACACCTACATGAAATGGAGACCCAAAGGTTACCTCAAGTAGACTCTGGCGCATGCACAATATTACATGTAATGGACGGGTTACCAAATAGCACCTCCGAGATGCAATGACGCCAGCGTTTCTCTGTCTTGCAGGAATTATTTGTATTTCATTGTTGTAAGAATTTGTATTCAATAAAGTATATATTTTAAGGTGATCTGTACGATTACATTTTTGTCCTGGCATCTTTCTTTATTTAATTGCACATAAAACTGATGTATGAAAAGGTCTATTTTAAAACTTTTAACAACCACGTGAACATTAGTGAATGCTTGGTGGCCAAATAAAGCTACTAAGAGATATATTACCACAGCTAATTGGTGGAGGGTGAAACCGAATATGGGAAATTTAATCCAGTCTGGAAGCTTCATAAAGTTTATGATCTCTGGTTTGAAGCTCTTTCCAATAGACCTATGCTAAGACAATCACACGACATCTATTCACAAATAGTAAATGAAATTGTTTTAGCGATGTCATTGCTATCCCCCACTCCCTCCAGATGGCTGGTCCATCATTGTAAATACAGACCTGTACTCTGTATCTCCCCCACCTCATTGTAGACTGTAAGCTCTCACGAGCAGGGTTGTCTCATTTTGCTTTAATTATTGTATTGTTAACGTTGTTACTTATGACTTATGTCTGAAACTGCTAAACTGTAAAGCGCTGCGGAATATGTTGGCGCTATATAAATAAAGATTGTTATTATTGGTACCATGTTTTTAAAGAGGTATTCCAATCCGATAATGATGTGACACATTGCAAAGATGCACCATGGCATTCTGATTAGTAGTAGTGCGACCTCTGACCGACCAGTTTGGCTCCTCTTCTCCACAATGGCACTTACTTCCATCTTCTGCTCAAGAAATTACAACACAGCCCCATTCATGTGAATAAGACAGTGATGGAGTCCCAATTGGTGGCTGAGAATGGGAATGTCCATGGAAACACTGTAGGTGAAGTGGCTAGCACTGTGGCTATTTGAGCGTTAGCAGGATCAGACTTCCACTGTGTCAACTGTGACACATACTATGATTGAAAGACCCCAGTAATTGGTTCTCAATGATTGCTAAAATGATGGCGCCCGAGAAGTGCTCACATATTGTAATATATACTGTCAATAGACGGCCAAAGAAGGATTGATAATTTAGGAATGTGTGCTGTGTTTCTCTCTGGTCATATAAGCAGTGACTGAAAAAAAAAATAGTACGTAGAGCCAGAAATGCAATATAAAAGCCAATGGAGTTATATATACAGTATATCAACTGTGTGGTTGTGTCTTGGCTGTGCCGTGTGCATGGAGCCTTAGCCCCTTAATGACCACCAATACATCTTTTCACTGACCTGCGATATAAGAGACTAGCATCCCCCGACGGGTGACAATCCTGTAGCTGTCGACTGTACACTATAGCTGGCACCGACTATGGACGTTTAACCCCTTAAATTGAATTAATGAGCCATTTCCAGTTCGACTGTATTGCCCACGTGTTCTTACACGTGCATGGCTTAATCGTTGACACAAGCATAACATAGAGACGAAAACCCTGATTCCAGTGATACTGGGCTGCTTGCTGCAGTTTTGATAAAATCACAGTTTTATCGGCTGCAGAGCTACCAGTTCTCTGAATGCGGAGCGCTGTGTACGCTTTAAGCTGGTCTCTGTATGCAGGGTGTCTGGTAGTTCTCGCCTTGCTATGGCGCAGTGCCTCCACCCAAGTTTTGCTGAGAGCTCTATGGGAATACAGGAGGATCTTCCTCTTCTACCAGAGTTTCTCGGTAAACTTCTGCACACAATCTCTTCAGTAATAGCTCAAGCATAAACTTCTTACCATTAGAACCGTAAATCCTAGCAAAATACTTTCTACAACAGTTCTCATTAACTTCTTAGCAGTAATTCTGTGATCACACCAGCTATAGCTAAGGGTCTCAGGTTGAGGTACCGAGGAACACATGGAGTGGTAACAGGTTCCTCCTTTGGGATAGGCCAGGCAGCTGTTAATCTGGCAGATCTGCATACTTTACATTGCTTCAAGATTATCTCCTCTTCTCACACACTGAGCTGCTGGGCTGTCAGCACTCACTCTGTGCCTCTATCCTGTGCCCTCCAGTGAAAGGCTCTCCACAATCTTCAATGAAGAATTACATACCTCCCCCTGACCAGTTCACTCCTCCCTTCTTTAGCATGCTCAGTCAATCAGTGATTCCTCTGCTACTTCTCCTCTTTTAGGTTGTAAAGATGTGCAAAGGCTGCGGTGAATCATGATCCCAGGGCACTGCAGTAAAAGTAGCATTAATGTCTGATACTGTGCTGCAGCAACCTCTGTACACAACTTTCCTCAGCAGGGGTTACTACATCTGTATAGTCCCACCCACACCACTGACTGGCAGCTTCCCGTGTACACTGTGCATAGGCAGAAAGCAGCGGTGGGGTTATTGAGAGCTCAAGAATATGGACAAATACATAGCAGTAGGTTTACTAGTCCTCTAATGATGATCTCCTGTTGATAAAACAGTGATTTTATTAAAATGGCTGCAAGCAGCCCAGTCAGTGACACATCACTGGAATCAGGGTTTCTGTCTCTACATCATGCTGCTCTCAGATTAAGTAGCAAAAAAACCTGGTGACAGATTCCATTTAAATGACACTTGCCACTTCTAATTTTTTGAATCCTGGACAATGGCTGTCATAAAAATGTATTATATGCAATGTAGAAAATATTAATTCTCACAATTATTGGAGGTTTCTGTAGTTTAGATCCTGCTACCAGCTATTTCTCAAGGGAGGTAAACCGTGTGAATAGCGCTTACCACAAGATAAATAACAGAACAAGTGATATTTTAGTGGTGTAACTCTTGAATGAAGACATTGTGATAAGACGTTAATTCAACCTATATTTAATATAATGCATTTACATTAAATCTATCAAATGATATATTCTTGTCAAGTGTCAAATGATCTTTTATTTACGGTCTCTCCCTGATACATTTTATATAAAATATGTAGATACAGTATTTCATGCCAAAACAATTGTAGTAATTACATTGTGTTTGTCAAAATCTAGACTTTTCATTACGTTAGCTGCAGACTGACGGGTGTTAATAAAAGACTTATGATCTGTGTCATTTCTGACAGACAAAATTACTGTAATAGGAAGCAAGAGGGAGAGGACATATAAACCCAGGACACCAGTGCTACCCAGCAAGAGTGCAAACCACTAAGCTTCACATGCTGTTGATTTAGCAATAGGACATTTTAATAAGACTGATTGTGAGAAGGGACATAATTATACTGGGAACAGAGCTCCTTGAGCTTACATGGTCCCTTTGGCCCATATGAAAAAACCACCACTATTAACGCCCCTTGAGTTTCAAATTAGCCATTGGTCCCAGTGCCCAAACATCCAACAGCACTTAGAGTGCCTTTATGGGATGAGCATTTGGTGTGTGATGTGACCCTTACAAGTATCTGCATTTACTCTGCGCTACATGCAATGAGAATTCAAATGCTGAAACACGGCAGAAAAAGGTTAGCTGTGGGGTGCACTGCGATCTCCTTGCACTAAGGAAAAACACCTGCACCCTTCTTTTGGGTATACACATTAGTCATTGGCCAAATTTTTGTGAGCTTTCACTTCCTACCAGGTCAACTGTATGGTAGTTTGAGAAATAAGAATAAGGCATTGCCAGGCATCTCTAGCGGAGGCTTTTGTCTCTGAAAACAAAAACATTATACAATTGAAGTCTGACTACACAATCCTTATTTTACCTGAGATCTGTTGTGAGGCCTCCATATGAACCATGGAGCTGGCTCATTAAGGCTGATGTTGCGAACACCAGGCTCACTAAAGTACAATGCATCATTAAGAGACGAACGCCACTTAATGAATTTGGCAGATCTTCTCAGTAGTGTGCACCTCTGTTTGTCTTATCAGAAACACTAGTACAGTTAGGGTCTGGCATAAGAAACACTGGTACTTCCCCAGCTGCGCCAAATTTGTTGAAGCGATTTCAAACTGGCATGCAAATTTTGCAACTTTTCAAAACATTTTAGGCCAATGAATCAGACCCTAGATGTTTGGCCAGTTCTGTCAGAATAGGTGGATACAGGTGGTACACAGCCTTTTGTGATTTTCTGTCATACATGCTCCAGCCTATGGTGGTGTCAAACCGGCCACATTATGACCCAAATTATTAATCTGGCCACCTATGATATGTTGTAGAGGAGTCTAGTAACTTGGGCAATAAGCAGAACACTGTAGAATTTAAAAAAAAAAGCAATATAGTTGTTTGCAGCACTCTTTGGTGGAGATATTGTAAATCAGATGTATGCAGGGGTGCACAGTCCGAAATCCCAAGGAACCCACTTGGAAACTATGTCCAAAACAGGTTCTGAAAAATCTAAAAATCTTTTATTCTGCCATATACAGGATACAACTTTTCGACCAGTAGGCAAGTCAGAGAGGACTACTATTCAGGGCTGTGCCCAACAGGAATAATGATTTGTGTCTACCGCATAGCTCATAAGATAATCTCTATTGGTCGGTCATGGTACTCCTGCCTATTGCTTAATGTATCATTTGCACAAGTTTTTATTCTTTCCAATTAATATGATACAAATCAAGTCAAATCCTTCATTGATTTCTCGCAGAGCACATTACTTTATTTTATGGTTATTTAATTCCTTGTCGGTTGAACTTTAATTATTCATTTCGGCTTTGCTTCTTTGAAGATTCTTCAATTGATTCATTTCATTGTACGTGTAAACACATTTGGTCGGCTCTGTGTTTCCTCGCAGTCTTTATGTTAAGTTTATTTTCTTCATTAACTTTTTAACTTGGGTGCCTGAGATATATGGGTCCATCTGGTACCACGCACAAGTTTGAATTGTAAATGCTTTTGCCGCTCTCCCAATCAGCACTATCTACAGCTGTCTGGGGACCGGTAAAAAATGTCAATTAGCAATAAAAGATCCCAGAAAGACATTATATCTCGGAGAGGTCCCTTGAAACTGCAAACATTGTACAGTAATGTCCCCAGGTGGAACAGTTGCTTTGGGCTGTTGATAAATTTTCCGTGTCGTCTTGATATTCCTTATGAAGCAATGTGCTAAACATTTCTTTCCACCTACCCTGCACTGGTTTATAATCACAGTACTCTTCTACTAATACACTTTGTCATGTAATACCTCTACAGAGCTGTTATTGGACTGCGCTAGTAGAAAGTAAGTGTTCTATGAGAAGTAATAAGACTTAGTCGATTTTTATAGTTAGGATTTATATTTTAGGAATAACATTTATGGTAAATAAGATACAATATGGAACCATTTATGAAAAGTCCTATACCTGAAAGTATACTGTTAACTTATAAAGCCAAGCTACATTTCTATTGTAGTGTTCCAGTATTAACCCCTGAGGTATTTTCGTTTTTGCGTTTTCGTTTTTTGCTCCCTTTCTTCCCATACCCATAACTTTTTTTATTTTTCTTCCATGTGAGGGCTTGTGTTTTAAGGGACGAGTTGTACTTTTGAACGACACCATTGGTTTTAAAATGTTGTGTACTGGAAAATGGGGAAAAAAAACTTAAGTGCGGTAAAATTGCAAAAAAAAAATGTAATTCCACAATTGTTTCTTCTTTGACTTTTTTTTGCTGTGTTCACTAAATGCTAAAACTGACCTGCCATTATGATTCTCCAGGTCATTACGAGTTCACAGACACCAAACATGTTTAGGTTCTTGTTTACCCATTGCGTCCTTTCCTTTTTTTCGTGATCTCAGGTTGGGTGAGGGCTTATTTTTTGCGCACCGAGCTGACATTTTTAATGATACCATTTTGGTGCAGATATGATCTTTTGATCGCCTGTTATTTCATTTTAATGCAGTGTTGCCACGACCAAAAAAAACCCATAATTCTGGTGTTTTGACTTTTTTTTCTCACTATGCCGTTTAGCGATCAGGTTAATTTTTTTATATTGATAGGGTGATTCTGAACGCGGCGATACCAAATATGTGTATGTTTGATTATTTTATTTTGAATGGGTCAAAAGGGGGGGTGATTTGAACTTTTTTTTTTTTAGATTTTTAAAAACATTTTTTTTAACTTTTGGCATGCTTCAATAGAGTAGAAGCTGCCATAACCTGATCAGCGCAGCAACATACCGGCGATGATCAGATTTCCCGCATGTAACAGAATTGCTGACTTGCTATGAGTGCTGACCACCAGGCGGTGCTCATAGCAATCCATCAGTGACAGTCATAGAGGTCTGCTGGAGACCTTTGGTTGACATGCCAACCCATCGGCGACATGCTGTCATGCGACACTGGCGCTGCTGGGCGGAATTTCTGGCGCGCTCGCCGGGAGCATGTGTTAAATGCCGCTGTTAGACCCTGACAGTGGCATTTAACTAGTTAACAGCTGCGGGTGGATCGCGATTCCACCCACGGCTGTTAGAGGCACATGTCAGCTGTTCAAAACAGCCGGAAAAGATGTGGATTCAGTGCCAGATCCCACATCAAAGGGAGGGTGTCTGACATTAGCGTATTATTACGCCTGATGTCAGAAAGGGGTTGATCAATTTTTTCCTCCCATATTACATTTGGTGAATATATTGTCCTGTCTTAAAATTGCTGTTGGGAGAAGGCACCTTCAAATCTGAAAGCCCTGGAGCCATTTGCAAAAGAGTGGTTCAGAATTCCAGTTGAGAGGACTAAGAGGTTTGTTGGTTATAGGAAGCGAATGATTGCAGTTATTTATTCCAAAAGGTGTGCAACCAAATATTAAGGTGAAGGTGCCAATAATTTTTTCCAGCTGATTTTGGGGTTTTGTGTGAAATGGTGTCCAAATTGCCTTTTTTGTGTTGTTCCAATACACGCAAAGGAAATAAACATGTATAAAAAAAAAAAAGTGTAATTGAAATATTTTTCTGGGAGAAATACTTCTTTTACTGTAACAATTTCAAGGGTGCCAACACTTTTGCCCATGACTGTATATTAAATATCTGTTTTGTGCCGGCAGTTCCAATGTAGTCTTAATAGTTACAGACTGCAAACAAATAATGAGCAATTTAATCTCTTTACAACCTATGACATATAGGAACATCATAGGTCGCCTCCCTCTCATTGATGCAGGCTTTGGCGCTGAGCTCACATGTTTTTAGGCACTTGACAGCTGATCTGATCAGCTGTCATGTGCCCCTAACAGCCGCGGGTGAAAGCGCAATCCACCCTCAGCTATTAACATGGCAGCACCGAAAGCGCATCACTAGCTCTGCTGATCGGCACCACTGTGACATGATCATGGGGTGTCGGTGGGATGGCATGACAACCCGGGGTCTGCAGGTGACCCCTGTGGTTGTTATTCCCGATCTGCTACATCAAAAGATTTCAGCTTCAAGTCTCCTAAGAAGACTATTGAAGCGAGTAAAAAGTTAAAAAAAAAAAAAAAAAGTCTTTAAAAATATTTTAAAAAATATATAGTTCAAATCACCCTCTTCAAAATAAAACAATAAAAAAGTAAATAATACACAAATTTGGTATCGCAAAGTTCAGAAACACCCTATCTATCAAAGTAGTTACCAGTCTGCGACTTTCAGTACCACTGCTGTCTTTGGTCTCCAGGATGTCTCCTGTCTGCCTGCGGTTTCTATGGTATTTACACTTACCAGTTACTCCAAAGTTCTGTCTGCTACCTGTTTCCTGCGTGCATCACTCGCCTGCTGCACTGAAGCCCATTTGTCCATCTGGACCATGGGCCTAGAATATCCACCTCAACTAGTGAGCCTTTGACACTCTTATAAAGAGCATTGGAACACTCAGCTAAGTAAAGTGTTGCTGGATATGGGGAGTCGGGAGAGAGAGCTTTTGTCTGACAGCTGTCTAATGTGTATGGGGGATTTATTTCTTCATATTGCCAGTAGCACACATACAGTACCAGATACTTACAGTAGAATGTGAGTAAAGTCCAAACATCCCAAATTCAGACACAATGGCCAATAAGTAGATGTGATTATTAATAGATATAGATGTACCACAATTACAGAAAACGCAATTGTTACCATCCACCTTTTGTGTCTCCCCTTTTCCTCATAGATTGTAAGCTTGCGAGCAGGGCCCTCATTCCTCTTGGTATTTGTTTTGATCTGTGTTTATTGGTATGCTGTAATGTATATTGTCTGTACAAGTCCCCTCTATAATGTAAAGTGCTGCGGAATATTTTGGTACCATAAAAATAAAATTAATATTATTACCACCCTTACCTTTTCAGGAATTTCCTAATATGCTTGAATTTCTCACGATAGAAATTGAATACATTATAAATAATTTGTTAATGGGATTGTTGACAATCCCACTTATAAAATAATCACTAATGGTACGTGCCCGCGATCAGGAAGAGGCAGTGCTTTGGACGCAATGTATTTTCTCTGCATCCAAAACTCCGCATCCAATAGGTTCTATTGTGGAAACTTCTGTTTTGGAGATTAGCGTCTCCGTAACAGAAAAGGACATGCTGCGTCTCGTAAACCCACACTGCGGGTGAGTTTATCCAGCGTCAGTGTTGGGCTCTCCATGCATGTGTTGTGACTGCATGGCGCCGAACTGATTATCAGGAGCGCTCCAGGTATCCTGGTTACCGATGCAACTATTCGGTAAGAGCTATAGCTATTTGGATAAGGAGTTATCCAAAGCTATTCACTCATCCCTACTCACTAACACTGCAGGATAAACTAAAATGCATGAAGTGCTGTTATTCCATTTTTGTTTCAATAATGTCCAAAAATTAGTTATACCATAAGAAAATTAATGCAAAACATGATAATCTTTGTAAATATCAATCGACCTCAGTATCACACGTCACAAGATGACTTCCTGACCGCAGGATGCCCCACTGTCAAGAGAACAAAGGAGGCATCTACAATAGTAATGAGTTTTGTTGCAATGTAATCAAGCTCAAGAATATACTCCCCTAGTGATGCACTGCATACGCAGTAAGATGTCTGCATGGGAAAATCCAAGGATATTCCATTGCCATGGGATGTTAGATATCAGTTCTGTGATTGTACAGCACTGATCATTTAGTTCCTCCTTGAAATGATGTTATTCACCTGCACTGGCTCTAGCACTGGTGATCGCAGCTTTTTTCCCCCCTGACGGCTGGATTTCTCTGATGTGCACATAGTGGTGACCAGCGATCAGCTCTGATGTTACTCTCATAGACCTTTTAAGGCCAGCTTATGTGGCTACACATCTGAGTATTCAGGTGGCAAGCCCATTCTGCTACCATGTGCTGGTATCTCTGCTTACCCCTCTTTGGGTGTCGACATAATTTACTTGTTTTTTTACTTAGCGGATAAGAGCTTGATGTTTGTTTTATTACTTGGACATAGAACGCCTCACCCATTTGTTGGCTGGTGATTCCTCCATTGCACCAGCTGAAGTTTGCATTACTTGTCTGTCTTATGTATATTGTCAACGTGCTAATACGGCTCTGGTCTGAGCTGTTCATCCAAACCTACAGCTTTGTGAATCCACCTCAACAGCTTAGCCCCATTCACTTTGCATTTTACTTTCAGCGGCACCATCGGGGGGCTTTAAACAAGTCCTTGAAAACAAGATTCAGACTTATACGCTGACAGAGCCATGGACTGCAATGATGCAGATAGTCACAGGTGTGTAATTTTTGGCTATTTTTGCCTATTTGAAGCAGGCTCCAAGACACATTCACGTCTTGACTCCCACCTCATATAGGCAAATATTGCAGAAAATTATGTCGTCTGGATTATTCTGTCTGCTTCATTAGTCAATGGCCCTGCCAGCGCATATGTCCGAATCCCATGGTCCAGAGCTTCAGACTTGAGACTTGATGGAGCCACTGACATGAGGGTAAAACGTGATTTCATAGCCTGAGCCATAAGAAACCATCCGTATATTTACACCCAATGTCAGGATCGGATTAAAGAATGTAATTGGGGTCGAATTTTTCTATAACTGTTTTTTTAAAAGTAAAAAATAAATATGGCAAAACATTGACAAAAATCATAATAAATATTATAGGCATATATATTAGAAGAGTGTGTCATCTTGACTTCATTGGTAGATAACAATTTTCAGTAAATGGTGGGTTTTTATGACATAGTGCTTCTGGGGCTAAATGTAATGTTCCGAAAGATAACGATATATTAAGAAATTGCTATGTATACTTGTGCTCCAGCATCCAGCTGCGTTCATTCTACTCTTGCAGGATACAGGAGGAATATCATTGATATCAAACATTCTTCCAGTAGTTACTTTTTCAGTCTCATCAGAAGAGCATGAGCTTTATGCCATTTTCTCATTTGTAGAACACATTCAGCCTCTGAAATTTACAATAATCACAATTATTTTCCTTTCTACTTGCAGACTGACTATAATAAAGTCTCCAAATCTCCGATAATAAATATATACAGTGTGTGGGTACAGTGAGTGATTTTGCTTGCGGGAGATCATATTTTAGGAGCATATAAAGCTGTGTTGGTTAAACTCTTTATTTTAGCTCACAGCTTCTGATCTCCACCCGAGTGGTTAAAATCCAACTTTTTTTCCATCTTTCTTTTCACTTACCGGTATTTTGTGGAGAAGCTTTGTCATTTTGTCATAAAGAAAGTGGAGCTTACGGTATTAACGTTGCTGTTGAGCTTTATTTTTATTTGCTTTGTATCTGCAGTCTTACCGCAAATCTCCGAGTGACCAATTATGTTAGGTACAGTACATAAGCCTCTAAAAAGCTCTTTTATTTAGTCATTAAAGAGTAACTTTTTTTTCAAAAATGATTTCCATTTGTCTTCACTGTATCTAATATTTCCAGAAATTTTTGTAAAGTTTTTGCTTTTAAAAGTTTCACCCAGTTGTGGCTCTTCCAGCTGAGCCGTCCCGGTCCCCTGTATAGCACACAACTGCTGGCTATTCTATGTAGAAGGGTGGTGGGTAATCTGGATTTTTGTCTCGAACAGAAAACCGTCTGAAATGAACGTGTTATAATGTTTTAATTTTTTTCTGGCGCAGCAATTTCACTACTTTTCCAGCCAGCAAAAATATTTTGCTTAGACAGCCAAATCTGAGGCTGTGTATAAATGATAGCCTTATCAGATGTCTCAGGAAGCTGTTCATTTAATCCATCAGTACTTTTTCATTTTCTTTCATCCCGGTTTCGGTCTCGTTGAGTAGAATTTCAGCTCCATTTATCTTACAAGGAAACATTTATTGAAAAATAATTTTGTGCACAATATTTTTGTGTGTAAAACCTAAATATTTATTAACCATTTCATGACTGCATGATTGACCCATCTCCATTGCTTGTTATGATTTTATGTTTGGGTAATTTGTTTGAGAATTATTATTATATTATTTTTTTTTACTCGTTCAACTTGCATGTTTAGAGTATATTTTACTTTTTAGAATGATGCATCCTAAGGGCTCAATAGAAACAAGAAGCAGTGGGCACAGCACACAGACATATCTAGGGAGGGAGCAGTGTCTACCATGGTGGTTGCATTCTCCCCCCCCGTATGTACAATTGAAACACTGACCACCGGGTCACAGTGAAGACAGCAGCGTGATCAAGTCATGTGATCATGCTGTAGATGTCACTCACCGCGCAGAGAACATTGGTAAGTGCTCCAAGTTAGTAGAGCTCAAGACACCGAAGATGGAATGGGGATGTATTTACTCCCCGGGGGAGGTGATTACTGTTGGGGGTGGTATTTACTGTAACAGGCCTGGGGGAGATTTACTTTGATAGGGGTAATTTGCGTAACAGAGCTGGGGAGAGATTTACTGTGATGGGGTATTTAGTGTAACTGGGCTGGTGAGACTTATTGTAACGTGGGATGATTTGAGGTTACAAGTTTGGAGAGTAAAGATGGGACAGGTGCAGACACAATATGGGGAGCAGGAGAGATTTGAAGACACAATATGAGCAAGGGGTGATATGGGGGAATGTATGGGGGGATGGGTGCAGACACAGTATGGTGAGTGCGGGTATGGGTGCAGATACAGTATGAGAAACAAGGGGAAAAATGTATGCAGACACAGTATGTGGAGCTGGGGTCTTGGGATGGGTGCGGAGGCAGTATGGGGAGTCAGAGGGATGTGTGAGAAGGCAGTATGGAAAGTTAGAGGGTAACTGTATGAGGAGGGAGGGGGAATGTTTGAGGAGACTATTGAGGGGAATAGTGGGAGGAGACAGTATGGGTTAAGGAAAGTGTGAGTGGACACAGAATAGCGACTGAGTAATTTGGTAAGTAGCATAGGGGAAGAGTGTAAGAGCACAGCATACCAAGATGGAGAGTGTGGTGGGGGGGCATAGTATAGAGACTGGGCCCTATAGGGAGACCCAGTATGAAGGGGGCCCAGTATGGAAAGGAAAGGGCAGTGTGGAGAGCTTGTACCATAAGAGAGACAGTGTGGGGGTCATATTTTGTGCAGGGAATATAGTGAGGGGCAATTTTTTATTCAGAGGCTCAGCATAGGGCAGATATTTTTATTCAGGAAAATTATAATAACACTGCGGTCTTTAACCCCTTCCTGACATCAGACGTACTATCCCGTCCATGGGACCCGGGCCCCTATGCCCATGGACGGGATAGTACGTCTCCCGCGATCAGGGGCGCCCACATGGTGAGCGCCGCTGATCGCAGCCGGGTGTCAGCTGATTATCACAGCTGACACCTGGCACAATGTGTCAGGGGTGGTCACGGACCGCCCCCGACACGTTAACCCCTTGCACACATCAAACATGATCGTGGTGTACCGGGGGTTAAAGGGAAGCATCGGCAGGGGGAGGGGGCTCCCTCCGTGCTTCCCTGAGCCCCCCACGGCAGCGCAATGTGCAGTGCTGCTGCGGGGGGCTCCTTTCCTGCAGGCCCCCGAATCCAAGATGGCATGAGGAAGCCTTCAGCACTGCCTGTGACAGATCGCTGATCTGTCACAGTGATCTGTGATGTGACAGATCAGCGATCTGTCACAGGACAGTGATGTCCCACCTGGGACTATTTAATAAAGTTAAAAAAAAATAAAATAAAGTTTTAAAATGAATTAAAAAAAATCGCCAAATAAATTAGAAAAAAAAAAAATATTCCCCCAAATAAATCCATTTTTTGGAAATAAAAAAAAAAACAATAAAAGTACACATATTAGGTATCGCCGCGGCCGTAACGACCTGCCCTATAAAACTGTCCCATTAGTTAACCCCTTTAGCGAACCCCTTAAAAAATAAAAATAAAAAACAAAGCAAAAAATAATTTATTATCATACCGCCAAACAAAAAGTGTAATAACGCGCGATCAAAAAGACGCATATAAATATCCATGGTACCGCTGAAAACATCTTGTCCCGCAAAAAACGAGCCGCCACACAGCATCATCAGCGAAAAAATAAAAAAGTTATAGCTCTCAGAATAAAGCGATTAAAAAATAAATAATTATTTTTATATAATATAGTTTTCATTGCATAAAACCGACAAAACATAAAAAAAGACCTAAATGAGGTATCGCTGTAACCGTACTGACCCGAAGAATAAAACCGCTTTATCAATTTTATCGCACGCGGAACGGTGTAAGCGCACCCCCCCAGAAGAAATTCATGAAACGCTGGTTTTTGTTCATTCTGCGTCCCAAAAATCGGAATAAAAAGCGATCAAAAAATGTCACGTGCCCGAAAATGGTACCAATAAAAATGTCAACTCGTCCCGCAAAAAATAAGACCTCACATGACTCGGTGGGTCAAAATACGGAAAAATTATAGCTCTCAATATGTGGTGATGCAAAAACTATTTTTACAATAAAAAGCATCTTTTAGCGTGCGACAGCTGGCAAATATAAAAACCGCCATGAATAGTAAATCAAACCCCCCCCGTTATCACCCCCTTAGTTAGGGAAAAATAATAAAATTAAAAAAATGTATTTATTTCCATTTTTCCATTAGGGTTAGGGCTAGGGTTAGGGCTGAGATTAAGGTTAGGGGTGTGTTGGGGTTCGGGTTGGAGTTAGAATTGGGGGTTTCCACTGTTTGGGCACATCAGGGGCTCTCCAAATGCAACATGGCGTCTGATCTCAATTCCAGCCAATTCTGAGTTGAAAAAGTCAAATGGTGCTCCTTCCCTTCCAAGCTCTGCCATGCGCCCAAACAGTGTTTTACCCCCACATGTAGGGTATCAGCCTACTCAGGTCAAATTGCAAAACAATTTTTGGGGTCCAATTTCTCCTGTTACCCTTAGGAAAATAAAAAATTGGGGGCAAAAATATCATTTTTGTGGAAAAAAATGATTTTTTTATTTTCACGTCCGAGCGTTATAAACTTCTGTGAAGCACTTGGGGGTTCAAAGTGCTCACCACACATCTAGATAAGTTCCTTAGGGGGTCTAGTTTCCAAAATGGGGTCATTTGTGGGGGGTTTCCACTGTTTAGGTACATTAGGGGATCTCCAAAGGCAACATGACACCCACAGAACATTCCCTCAAAGTCTGCATTCCAAAACGTCACTACTTCCCTTCCGAGCACCGACGTGTGTCCATACAGTAGTTTTCTCCCACATATAGGGCGTCAGCGTACTCAGGACAAATTGGACAACAACTTTTGGGGTTCAATTTCTCCTGTTACCCTTGGGAAAATAAAAAAATTGGGGACTAATTGATAATGTTTGTGGAAAAAATACGATTTTTTTATTTTCATGCCCGGGCATTATAAACTTCTGTGAAGCCTTTGGGGGTTCAAAGTGCTCACCTCACATCTAGATAAGTTCCTTAGGGGGTCTAGTTTCCAAAATGGTGTCATTTGCGGGGGGTTTCCACTGTTTTGGTACATCAGGGGTTTTCCAATCGCGACAGGATGTCCGATCTCAATTCCAGCCAAAAACGTCAAATGGCGCTGCTTCCCTTCCGAGCTCTGCCATGCGCCCAAATAGTGGTTTACCCCCACATGTGGGGTATCAGCGTACTCAGGACAAATTGCACAATAACTTTTAGGGTCCTGTTACCCTTGGAAAAATAAGAATTGAGGGTGAAAAGATCATTTTTGTGGAAAAAATATGATTTTTTAATTGTACGGCTGTATGTTATAAACTTCTGTGAAGCCCTTGGGGGTTCAAAGTTCTCACCACACATCTAGATAAGTTCCTTGGGGGGTCTAGTTTCCAAAATGGTGTCATTTGTGGGGGGTTTCCACTGTTTTGGTACATCAGGGGTTTTCCAATCGCGACGTGATGTCCGATCTCAATTCCAGCCAAAAACGTCAAATGGCGCTGCTTCCCTTCTGAGCTCTGCCATGCGCCCAAATAGTGGTTTACCCCCACATGTGGGGTATCAGCGTACTCAGGATAAATTGCACAATAACTTTTAGGGTCCTGTTACCCTTGGGAAAATAAAAATTGGGGTGAAAAGATCATTTTTGTGGAAAAAAATATGATTTTTTAATTGTACCGCTGTACGTTATAAACTTCTGTAAAGCCCTTGTGGGTTCAAAGTTCTCACCACATATCTAGATAAGTTCCTTGGGGGGTCTAGTTTCCAAAATGGGGTCACTTGTAGGGGGTTTCCACTGTTTAGGTACATCAGGGACTCTCCAAACATGACATGGCGTCCGATCTGAATTCCAGCCAATTTTGCATTGAAAAAGTCAAACGGCGCTCCTTCCATTCTGAGCTCTGCCATGCGCCGAAACAGTCGTCCCCCCCCCCCCACATGTCAGGTATCAGCGTACTCAGGACAAATTGCACAATAACTTTTGCAGTTCAATTTCTCCGGTTACCCTTGGTAAAATAAAAAAAAATTGAACCTGAAGTATGTTTTTGTGAAAAAAAGTTGATGTTCATTTTTTTTTAAATATTCAAAAAAATTCCTGTGACGCACCTAAAGGGTTAATAAACTTCTTGAATGTGGTTTTGAGCACCTTAAGGGGTGCAGTTTTTAGAATGGTGTCACTTTTGTGTATTTTCTATCATATAGACCCCTCAAAGTGGCTTCAAATGTGATGTGGTCCTAAAAATAAAATGGTGTTGTAAAAATGAGAAATCGCTGGTCAACTTTTAACCCTTATAACTTCCTAACAAAAAAAAATTTTGGTTCCAAAATTGTGCTGATGTAAAGTAAACATGTGGGAAATGTTAGTTATCAAGTTTTTTGTGTGCCGTATCTCTGTGATTTAAGGGCATAAAAATTCAAAGTTGGAAAATTGCGTAATTTTCAAAATTTTCGCCAAATTTCCGTTTTTCTCACAAATAAACGCAAGTTATTTGAATGAAATTTTACCACTAACATGAAGTACAATATGTCACGAGAAAACAGTGTCAGAATCACCGGGATCCATGGAAGCGTTCCAGAGTTATGACCTCATAAAGGTACAGTGGTCAGAATTGTAAAAATTGGCCCGGTCATGAACGTGCAAACCACCCTTGGGGGTGAAGGGGTTAAGGGCATAGTGTGTGGATGTGCTGCAGAACACTGGAAAAGATGGAAGTCTGCATATACTGGCTCTGGACATCATGGCGTCTGAACATGAGGACGAAGGAAAGAAAGAGAATGACTCCAAAGACAACATCATCTACCAGGTACCCAGATGTAAATGTTTTTTGTTATACGGATTAATTCTCATATTTTTTTTATGTTAGGAGCATTAAAGCGGTTGTCCAAGTTTGTGATGAGTCGGCAGTTATTCTATGTGACTGCAGACTTCTGAATTCTCACAGTGCATATTACACCGGCAATTTGCATACATGTGGACAAATGCTAACTAGACATGCGTGGCCTAACTCAATGAAAAATGAGTGAGGCCGGACACGTCTAGTCGAAATGTGGCCAGAAGTATCCAAATCACATACTTATACAAAGGAGAATCATAAAAGTGTTCAGTTCATGCGCTGTGAGAATTCACAAGCTTGCAGCCACCTATAGTGACAATAAACTTTCATCTCAAACCTGAACAAGCCCTTTAATTTTAAAATGAAATGTAGCCTATTCTAACAGCATTTTATATACTCACTGTCAGGATTCTGCAGTCATCAAGTGGCCACATCACTCATGCAATTTTCATTCTTATAGTCACGTGTTAACGAGTTTTTCTTCCTGCTTCTCTCAATTTTTCAAAGAATGCTGAATTAGGGCGAGCAGGTCATTGGCAAATGACTAAGTGTGCACATCGCATATGTGCTTGGGGAGGGGTTAAGGGAGGGCACCAAATGTAATTCTTGTCCCGGGTGCCAGAAAACGTAGAAACAGTACAGGCACAGCAGATATATGAATAGAGGGCTATTAAGATAAATATAAGGGAAGGAAATAGAAAAAGCTGCACAGAGAAATTGTATAGTGCACATCAAATCATGAAAAAATATAAACTTTTATTGAAAGTCAAAACAACACTGACAGTTAAAAACAATTAAAAATTACTAAAAAGGGCAAAAAGTTGTACAGAAGACAAATAGGTGTATGGATAAATCCAAAAAGTTACCCCCACGCCAGATAAGCATAAATAATAGTATTTGGTCGACCATTCAAATTTACAAAAGTGCGGTTGAATACAAATTAATTGTATAAGAACCCAACATATTCATAAAGTAAGCATGTCAACTTGAAAATTACCCTGCTACATTTGGCCAAACATTTAACTCAATCTTAACGTGATGGCTAGAGCTGCTTCTCTTTGGTGCGGCTGTGATGTTGGGTGGTCTATGTTTAAGTTTTGTAAAGAACTTGCAGCTGTAAGTTAAACAGAACACAGATGTATATTACACTGCATGTCCATCACTGCTCATATTACAATTGTAGAACTCAAACAGTGTGAGGTCTGCTGTATATAGAATCATAAAATGTTAGAGTTGGACGGGACCTCCAGGGTCATTGTGTCCAACCTCCTGCTCAATGCAGGATTCACTAAGCCATCTTAGATAGATCTTTATCCAGCCTCTGTTTGAAAACTTCCATTGAAGGAGAACTCGCCACCTTTCGTGGCAGCCTGATCAACTCAGTGATCACTCTCACTGTCAAAAAGTTTTTTCTAATATCTAATCTGTATCTTCTCCCTTTCAGTTTCATTCCAGTGCATCTCGTGTTTCCATGTGCAAATGAGAATAATGATGATCCTTCTACATTGTGATACCCCTTCAGATATTTTTAGACAGCTATTAAGTCTCGTCTTAGCCTCTTTTTTACAAGCTCAATATTTCCATGTCCTTTCACTGTTCCTCATAGGCCATACTTTGCAGTCCGGTCACAATCCCTGTAGCTCTTTTCTGAGCTTGCTCCAGTTTTTCAACTTTTATTTTTAAATGTGGTGCCCAGAACTGGACACAGTATTCTAGATGAGGCCTAGAACTGTGTTTGCTTTTTTTGCTGCTGCATCACACTGTTGACTCATGTTCAGTTTGTGATCTATTAGTATACCCAAGTCTTTTTCACACGTGCTGTTGTTGTAGCGGTGACGTCAAAGTACGAACACTTCCAGAAAAAGCCAAAGACTGCTGAGTGCAGTGAATACTGCTGGCAATTTATTATTGGCCTCGGATGCAGATGCGGCCGGGAGACGACAGGAGGACACGTCGCTCGATGGGAGGACACATCGCCGGACAGTTAAATTTAATTACAATGGCCCTTGACCGGAATCTGAACTGGACCCGAACTGTAACACGGGTTTCCCATGGAAACCCGTGTTCGTGCCCTTGTGGCCGAACACTGTGTTTGGTATGGTCCCGAACTTTACATTTCGGGTTCGCCCATCCCTACACAGGAGACATGGGGCGGCTGGGGCATAGTCGTCACAGGAGACATGGGGCGGCTAGGACAAAGACATCCCAGGACACGTGAGAGTGACTTGGGCATAGATAACCAAGGAGACGTAGGGCAGCTGGGGCATAGACATCTCAGGAGACCTGGGGCATAGACATAAAAAGTACATTTTTTATCTTTTCCCTCAATAAAAAAAATAATATATTTGGGTTTGCACAGCTATAAAAGGCTGATGTATCAAAATATAAAATTAATTACTTTTGTAGATTGTGAGTCCTCGCGGGCAGGGTCCTCTCCTCCTGTTCCAGTCTTGACCTGTATTGTTTTAGATCATTGTACTTGTTTTTTTATATGTATATCCATTTTTACATGTAAAGCGCCATGGAATAAATGGTGCTATAATATGAGGGCACCAGAATTATTGCATTTTTGATAACCACAATGTCCTGAAAATGCAATAAAAAAAATCAAAATGTCGCACATATATCCCAAATTTGTATCAGTAAAACCGTCACCCTAGGACACAAAGTGAATGATTTAGAATGTAAATCTTTTTCTTTAGACTTAGTTCCCACGATGAATTTTAGACACTTTGCAAGTTATTCATGCCCACAGTGCTTTTTTTTTTTATAAACTCTGCATAAAATGAGCTTCCAATTTGTTTTTAAAGTCCATAACATGTCAATGTCTCTTTCTGGTACAAATTTTATGTGTGGATTCTCGCTATAGAGTTGTATTGGATGCGGAAAATCCAAAGGTAAATACCGCATGTAATCCACACTTGACTGTATCAATAAAGATCGGTCAAAGCGAAATACCAGGAAGTATCAAAAACAAAACAGCTTTATTTAAAACGAGACAGACCAAAAGGAGACCAAAACCACATTATCAAAAATGCAATAAAAATAAATGTAAAAAAACACAAAGAACTTGATATAGTTAAAAGGTTCTGAAATGCTGTAGAAAATCTACAATATGAAAAACCACATACTCATTGTGGGAATGTACTCTTAAGGCCCTTTTACATTTAGCGATGCACCAGCGATCCAACCAGCGATCCGACTCGGTCAGGATCACTGGTGCATCGCTAAATGATCGCTAGTGAGCTTTCATACAGAAAGATCTCACAGCGATGCAGCAGCGACGCAGCGCACGATACTTACCATTCACACACAGCGATCCTGCGTCCTCCCGCCCGCCTCCAGCGTCGCTCGTCGTCACAGCAGGAAGTCTCAGCAGAAAGCAGACGACGAGAAATGGAGCCGGACATTCTCGCGCGATCAGCGATGGACAGCGGGGGAGCCGGTCGCTGGTAAGTATCACACATAGCGATATCGCTAGCAATATCGCTATAACGTCACAAAACCAGTGACGTTTTAGCGATATTGCTAGCGATATCGCTTAGTGTAAAACCCCCTTTAGTCTCAAACAGCACAAGATATGGAGAATTTCTTCACTCTTTGAGCTGATAGGACAGGTAGTCATTTGGACACTATATAACAGGTCCCAATCTCTGCCCTATCTGCATATTTTAAACTTTAGTACCCGACTGATTAAGAATGCTATAGGGAGAAATCCTTGTGCTGGGATAACAAAAACATCTGAATAAACCTTATATACATGTATACAGGCTAACAACATGGTGGATTCTCACAGTGATTCAGAGAAGCACATTGAGTCTTCAGAGATGAAGAACACTTGAACTTTGCTATTAGGTGCAGCAATCCTAAAAGTCAATATCAACCTTTTATCGAGGCTTACCATATGGTTTAGGATAAAAGCCAAACTAGAATCTCAATTTGCAGACACGTGTTTCAGGATGTTGCCCCTCCTCAGTGCAAACCATGAGATCTGATTTGTCTGTATGAGAGGCCTCTTACTGGAGATCTAAGGGGTAATATTTCTCCTTATAGAGAGTGACATGCCTGATATGCTAGTGCAAAGAGACTTATAGGCCATGCAATGCTCACCTGGGAAATGTAATAGGCAAATTTCCTCTTCGGAGAGGAAGATGACTTGACGTCTAATGCCACATAATCGAAGTAGCAATCCTAAAAGTCAAATATCACCTCTTTAACAGGCCTTGCTACATGACTTAAATATAAAGCCAAACCGGAAACGCTGAACTCGTTGCGTTTTGAGCTGTAAATGGAAAACAAACTTTAGAAAAACACTGCAGCCCTGAACAGACTGAGCTGCTAATGCATAGCACCAAGGTGTGGGTGATCTAGGAACACCTGCAAATCTTTACTTATCTGCAATAGTGAATATCAGGTTTAAAAGTCAGTAAAGACCTTAAATGAAAATAATATATACTCGTCAGTCAGCTCCCCACTTGGCCTATTGAGCTCAATAGAACAGAAAAAAACACATAGGAGTACAGGTCACTTTATATAGTGTCCAGATAGCGTTTAAAAATTGAGCCTATTCTATCAAATCATAGAGCAGAGAAATTGCCCATATTTTGTGCTGCTGTAGGAACGTATGCAACATTGATCTCAGAAATTGGCAACATAAATCACATTTTATTTATTTTTTTAGACTTACACTTTTTTTTATTACCACTTAATAAAGAAGTTAAAATATAAATAAAATCTATGCAGATTTGGTATTGCCATAATCAGTCTGACCCTGAGAATTCTGTTTCCACGTTGTCTTTTTACCCTGCAATGAGTGCTGTAGAAAATAAACCCAAAATACTATAGCTGAATTTCTTTTCTTTTTTCACAATTTCATCCCAACCTGGCTACATTTTATCTACAACTCGTCCTGCAAACAGGCAAGTCATCATATGACTATTTCAATTGACAAATAAAAAAGTTATGGCTCTCGGGAAGAGTTAAAATTGGCTGTGGAGGCAAAAGGTTAACAAGGATGTGTAACCATCAAAGTAGTAATTGCATGGGTGTAATACATTTCTTATTTTGTATGAGTTTTATTTATTTAAAAAATTTTAATGTGGAGAAAAGATTTAGACAAAAACCACTTGTAAATTGTATCAAATATATCCAAACACATCAAAGAGTTTTAATTATCCTCCCATGTAAATGTCATGTACTTCGCGTATCTGTCACTTTTTGTACAGTAGGTAATTTTTTTTTAAGTATATGCAAATTGGTTGTTTACATTTTAATACAGGCATCACTGTGGTACCCACTCTGTTAGTAATTGCTTTGTCTGACTTTTTCACATTATTATCTTTGGGGTGATTAATTATATCTATTAAATGAGGTTCCAACAAAATATCGCACTATATTCATCTACAACTGTCTAGTTTATGAATTTATTTAATTCTGTTCTCTATATAGCGCAGATATATTCCGCAGCTCTGTGCAGAGATTTGTCTATTCACACATCACTATGTTTCCAACTGGGATCACAGTGACAATCTTTCTCAGCCACGCACACTAGGGTCTATTTAATTCAGAGCGAGCTAATTAATCAGTCTATTTTTTGAGTAGACACCAGTCAGAGGCCTTTCATACAGCCAAATCAAATCTCATGCTTTGCACTGATGAGGAGCAACATCCCAAAACAGGTCTGCAAATTGAGATTCTGGTTTGACTTTTATCCTTCTTCATATTGCAAGACTCGTTGAAAGGTTGATATTTTCTTCTCGCCTATCATCCATATGTCATGAGTATGAAATGCGTATGCTATCTGTATGGTATGCGTTTTTAGCATAATTGAATAATATTCAATGTAAATTACATCTAGTTGTCATCAAGAATAAAGCAATCTTAGATAAACATATAGGTAGATAGATGATAGAAAGATATTCGATTTACAATAGACTAGCTGAAGAGCCCGGCGCTGCCCGGGCATAGTAACTAACTGTGGTTAGTTATAGCAAATTATAATTATCCTCCATCCCATAGTCCCGTGCCCATATACCCATCATACATATCCTCCATCCCATAGTCCCGTGCCCATATACCCATCATACATATCCACGATCCCATAGGCCCGTTCCCATATACCCATCATACATATCCACGATCCCATAGGCCCGTTCCCATATACCCATCATACATATCCTCCATCCCATAGTTGAGTGCCCATATACCCATCACACATCCTCCATCCCATAGTCCTATGCCCATATACCCATCATACATATCCTCCATCCCATAGTCCCATGCCCATATACCCATCATACTTATTCGCCATCCCATAGTCGAGTGCCCATATACCCATCACACATCCTTCATCTCATAGTCTCATGCCCATATACCCATCATACATATCCTCCATCCCATAGTCCCATGCCCATATACCCATCATACATATCCGCCATCCCATAGTCCTGTGCCCATATACCCATCATACATATCCTCCATCCCATAGTCCAGTGCCCATATACCCATCACACATCCTCCATCCCATAGTCAACCATTATGACATCATAATGAGCGGCGGGGCTTGCAACCTATGATGACATCAGCATCGCCATGGCAACCATTGAGACATCATAATGAGAGGCGGGGCTTTATACACACACACTTTTTCCCCATTATGTAGATAGGGGCAAAATTGTTTGGTGAATTGGAACACGCGGGGTTAAAATTTCGCCTCACAACATAGCCTAGGACGCTCTCGGGGTCCAGACGTGTGACTGTGCCAAATTTTGTGGCTGTAGCTGCGACGGTGCGGATGCCAATCCCAGACATACACACATACATACACACACGAGCTTTATATATTAGATATACAGTAACAGCCAAAAGTACTGGCACCCTAGAAAAGAATTTGTTCCTGAAAATATATTTCTACCACAAAATTATTGCATTATAGATGTTTTGCTATACACATCTTTATTTCCTTTGCTTGTATTGGAACAACACATAAAAAACTGATAAAGGCCAATCAGACATAATTTCACACAAAACCCCCAAAATGGGCCTGACAAAATTTTTGGCACCTTAACAAAATTGTGGGTACACAACTCTGTTTCAAACCTGTGATACTCATTTACTGTAGACTCAGTCTGTGGCATGTAACTGGTGTGGGCAATATAAAAATCACCCCTGAAACCAGACAATAAAGGGAGACGTTGACTCAATCTTTGTATTGTGTGGCTAAGCATGCAAAACAGAAACAGGAGAAGAGAACTATCTGAGGACTTGAGAATCAAAATTGTTGAACAATTTCAACAATCTCAAGGTTATAAGTTCATCTCCAGAGATCTTGATGTTAGTTTGTCTAAAGCCCCCATCACACACAGCGATCTTGCTAGCAAGATCGCTGCTGAGTCACAAGTTTTGTGACACAGCAGCGATCCCACCAGCGAGATCGCTGTGTGTCACACTGACTAGCGACCTGCCCCCCTGCCGGTTATTGCTGATCGTCCTGGAATGGCCACGACATTTTTTTGATCGCTGGTCTCCCGCTGGCCAGCATTCATCGCTGCGTGTGACAGGCGGGAGACCAGCGATCAGCGAGCAGGAGCTGGTAACTAAGGTAAACAAAGGGTTTCTAAGCGGCGCGCAGTGCTTAGAAACCCGATGTGTACCTTAGTTACCAGCGCGCTGGTGCAGGGAGCTGGTAACCAAGGTACTCATTGGGTTTCTAAGTGCCGCGCGCCGCTTAGAAACCCAATGTTTACCTTGGCTACCAGCTCCCTGCACCAGCGCACTGGTAACTAAGGTACACAGTGGGTAACTAAGCGACGTGCGTCGCTTGTTACCCCAGTGTTGCTGTGATCATGTAGCGACACACCAGCGATCCTGACATGGTCATATTGTTGTCGGGATCGCTGGTACGTCGCTACGTGTGACGGGGCCCTTAGGTGCGCAACCTAATAACTACAAAAGTCAAGATCCTGCTGGAAAAACATCTTGTGGCCAGATAAGACCAAGATAGAGCTTTTTGATAAAGCACATCATTCTACTGTTTTCTGAAAACAAATTTGGTCTACAAAAAGAGCACAGTACCTACAGTCAAATATGCGGAGGTTCAAATATGTTTTGCGGTTGTTTTGCTGCCTCTAGCACTGGGTGCCTGGACTATGTGCAAGGTATCATGAAATCTGAAGATTACCAAAGGATTTTGTGTTGCAATGTAGTGCCCTGTGTCAGAAAGCTGAGTATGCATCCTATGTCACGGGTCTTCCAGCAGGACAATAACCCCAAACATACTTCAAGAAGAACCCAGAAGTGAATGAAAAAAAATGCTAGAGAGTTTTGAAGTGGTCAGTGTCACAGGTTTACTGCGACAAAGAGGAGCCAGAAGAGTATGACGACTGATTTCTCCTGCTCCTGCACTGGTTAGAAGCACTTCACCTTAATAAAAGGTGTAAATTTCTTTTGGCAGTGCAGAGGTTAATCTGCTTTGTTGAGCGCTCCTGGAGCATTTAGACTTTCAGCTGTGCACTGTTAGGCACTCCCATCTCCTATATAAACTAGACCCTGGCTAGCACTCATTGTCAGAGCGAGCTTATGCTGCATGTCTGGAGGTTGTTACTGGTTATTATTGCAAAAGGCATTTGGTGGATTTATCTGTGACTGATGCTAGGTTTTGAGTGTGTGATAATTCCCTTTCTTCTCCTACTTTGGTTTAACCCCATCCTCCACTCCCTCATGCATTGTTCTGTTTTATGTGTGAGTATATTTGTATGATTGGTATTTTTCGCTACCCCTATTTGTAGTTCCATATTAGTCTGGTTGGTGTATTATAGTACACTACTACTCTCCTCTTCCCTGAGGGGGAAGGGTACTGACTGAGTGCAGATTTAGGTGCTAAGACAAGGCACGTGGTCCCGGCATCTTCACCATCAGAAGTAATCCGCGGAGCAGGGCAACCTAGGGCACCCGTAGCATTAGGGACATGGAAGAAGTTTCTGGTCCCGAGACACCCGGCAACAGAGTCATGACAGCCAGCATTGAGTGTGAATCTAAATCCCATTGAGAGATCTTAAAATTGCTGTTGGGAGAAGACACCCTTCAAGTATGAGAGACCTGGAGCAGTTTACAAATGAAAAGTGATCCAAAATTCCAATTTAGAGGTGTGATATACTTGTTGATGGTTATAGGAATCCATTAATTGCAGTTATTTATTCCAAAGGGCATGCAACCAAATATTAAGTTGAGGGTGCCAACAAATCTTGTCCAGTCCATTTTTAGGGTTTTGAGTGAAATTATCTCCAATTAACTCTTTTATTTCTCTGTTTTCTATGTGTTGTTCCAATACACTATGGAAATATACATGTGTATAACAAAACGTGTAATTGTAATAATTTTCTAGAAGACATACATCATTTTCTGGAACAATTTAAAGGGTGCTAATAATAATACATTTTATTTCTATAGTGCTGACATATTCCGCAGCACTTTACATTTCAGAGGGGATTTGTACAGACAATAGACATTACAGCATAACAATAATCACTTAGATTATAACAAATACCAAGAGAAATGAGGGCCCTGCTCGCAAGCTTACAGTCTATGAGGAAAGAGGTAGACACGAAAGGTGGGTGGTAACAGTTGCCCTGATAGTATGGACCAGCCACAATGTTAAATGTGTAACATTACAGACACAGAGGGCTAATGGATGCATAAAGCATGTGGGAACATGATGCGGGGAACCTGGTTAAGGTAAAACTTTTGGCTGTGCCACACAGGGATAGATTAGGTTAATGTGTTGAGGCGATAGGCCAGTCTGAATAAATGCGTTTTCAGGGCACGCTTAAAATTGTGAGGATTGGGGACTAATCATATTGACCTGGGAAGTGCATTCCAAAGAATTGGCGCAGCACGTGTAAAGTCTTGGAGATGGGAGTGTGAGGTTCTGATTATTGAGGATGCTAACCTCAGGTCATCAGCAGAACGGAGGGCATGGGTAGGGTGGTATACTGAAACAAGGGAGGAGATGTAGGGTGGTGCTGAGCCATGGAGGGCTTTGTGGGTGAGGGTAATAAGTTTATACTGAATTCTGGAGTGGATGGGTAGCCACTGTAATGACTGGCACAAGGAAGAGGCATCGGTGTAACGATTGGTGAGGAATATGATCCTGGCTGCAGCTAACATTTTCGACCCTGACTGTGTAACGTTGCTCAAGGTGGCAGCCATAGGCGAGTGTCCGGAGTCCGACACCCTGGCATGTTACAGAAAACAGGGGCCTTTCTCGGGTGTGTGTTGCTGTTTTGACTGAAAACCTGCGCACTTTGGTCCGCCACCCCTATAGCTTCCCATTGGCCCCTCACGAATGGGAGACCACAACAGCGTATAAAAATAAGTTCAACTTTACTGTCCATTTTCGTTATCAACATCACACAGCAGGAGATAGGCTGGTTTCACATTTGCGTTTTTTAGCGCTGGAAAAAAACGCATACCTGCGCATGCGTTTTTTCCCCTATATTTAACATGGGTGCGCATACCTGCGCGCTGGTAAGCGCATGTATGCGATTTTCATGCGCTGCGTTTTTTTGGGGTGTGCGTTGGTATTTTCCAGACGCAGCATGTTGCATTTTTTGGCCCTGCAAAAAAGCGCATGCGCACATATGCGCACGTTTTGCGCTAAAAATGGCCATTATAGCCTATGGATGCGCATATGTGCGCACTGGCATGCTCATGTATGCGTTTTTTTGCATATGCGTTTTTTTTTTTAACCATGGAATTTAGGGGTTTGGGTTAGAGTTAGGGTTAGTTAAGGGGGTTTAGGGTTAGGGTCAGGGTCAGGGTTAGGGTTGGGGTTTGGGTCAGGGTTAGGGTTAAGTATGGTTTGGTTAAGGGTTAGGGTCAGGGTTAGGGTCAGGATTAGGGTTAAGTATGGTTTTGTTAAGGGTTAGGGTCAGGGTTAGGGTTAGGGTTGGGGTCAGGGTTAGGGTCAGGGTTAGGGTTAAGTATGGTTTTGTTAAGGGTCAGGGTTAGGGTCAGGATTAGGGTTAAGTATGGTTTTGTTAAGGGTTAGGGTTAGGGTCAGGGTTAGGGTTAAGTATGGTTTTGTTAAGGATTAGGGTCAGGGTTAGGGTCAGGATTAGGGTTAAGTATGGTTTTGTTAAGGGTTAGGGTCAGGGTTAGGGTCAGGATTAGGGTTAAGTATGGTTTGGTTAAGGGTTAGGGTCAGGGTTAGGGTCAGGGTTAGGGTTAAGTATGGTTTGGTTAAGGGTTAGGGTTAGGGTCAGGGTTAGGGTCAGGGTTAGGGTCAGGGTCAGGGTTAGGGTTAGTTAGGGTTTGGGTTAGGGTTAAGTATGATTTGGTTAAGGGTTAGGGTCAGGGTTAGGGTCAGGGTTAGGGTCAGGGTTAGGGTTAGTAAAGTCATGGTTTGGGTAGTGTGAGGGGCCACCTAAAAATGTTGGAAAAAAACGCAAACGCGGTAAAAACGCACTAAAAACGCATACAAACGCATAAAAACGCTGCGTTTTTTTCATGCATGCTCATAAAAATGCTTGAAAAAAACGCAGCAGTTGTATGCTTATGTATGCGTTTTTTCAATGCGTTTTTTTGCGGGAAAAACGCGCTGCAAAAAAAAGCAAGTGTGAAACTAGCCATACAGTCGCATGTCTTTGACAAACATTTTCAACAACACAGTTGAAGACTTCTCAATAGCAGCATTAGCGATTTGCAAGTTTCCAAAACATACATGACATGTTAGCTGCTCTTTTCCTGTGTTCGCTATCTTCAGCCCACTTTTATGGAACCATGTAAATGAAGTGCCTGTGACTAACTTCTTTAATGTATACAGTATGTCCCCAGCCTCGCTAAATTGTTTCTTCTCGGACCTACAGCTCTCAGGACTTGGCTGACACTTCCTGTTCCCAGAGGCTCATAGGAAATCTGAAATTCGCTGGACCTTTCTTAAGTCATTTTCCTTTTTTGCCTGTCTACTCTGTTCTCCTCTTTCACACACACACTCCAGTGTGTGGACCAGAGGGGTGTCCTTACTTCTTTCCTTGCCCGAACTGCCTAACTGAGCTTCCTTTTCCTGTCAATAATCCACAATCCCCAGTCCTTCTCCCCAACCTGGGCTGGCCTACAGTTAATGCTGTCATAACTGTCTCTGCTCCACTGTCTGTCATTGGGAAGACTTCACCTTTCACCCAGTTCTGTACAAAAGCAAAGCGGGAGACAGTGTGGACATCTTGTTGTCATTGGTTAGTACTGCAGCCCCAGGGAGATAACTAACTACAATGCAGGACAGTGGAACTCCTGTAAAATAAACGAATATATACATTTAAACTGCAGGAATGTCATAGGAGTGGAATGCCATCCTCACCACGCCCACAACTGTATAAGGCTAGTTTCACACTAGCGTATGGAGGAGCTGCGGAGGGATGCGGACTTCCTCTGTGAAGCTCCGTCCACTGACGTGCCTCCTCCATGAAGCTCCACCTCCGTCGGCATGCGGCCTGCGTACCCTATCTTTAGCATTGGGTACGCAGGCCGTGCTGATGTATGCGGATGCCTCCGCATGCGTCTTTTTGATGGTGTGGTGACTGCACCAAAATGCAACACATTGCATTCAGCGCAGGTCGCCGTACTGTCAAAACGACGCATGCTAAAGAGGGTACGCAGGCAGCATGCTGATGGAGGCGGGGCTTCATGGAGGAGACATGGCAGTGGGCGGAGCTAAACAGAAGTCTGCATCCCTCCGCAGCTCCTCCATACGCTAGTGTGAAACTAGCCTAATAGATATATGGAAAGATATATCTTGTAGATATATAATTTCAAAAGGGTTTTTGGTTTACTTTATTTGACTATTTTAGAACCAGTATTAAAAACTGTGTACTATAAAAATGTGTCCTTATTAGATTTGAGCAAAACGATTTGTGCTGCCTTGGTCATGCATCCTTTCCGGTCCCCTGTGGCAGCTAGACCAGGGCGGTTTTCAGTCCAACAGCCAACATCCTTCATGTGACATCTTGAGCACATACTACATCCCATGATGTCTCTGGGCCTAAACACAGAAGGCACTCAGGATGCAGGGACGAGGCTGCCGACTGCCAAAATAAACATTGGCTTGTTCCTGTTGACTGAACTGCGGATGAGAACGGAAAGAATCATTTTTGCTGAGCTCTAGTCCTTACTAATACAGTTGCTTCTCACAAAATTAGAATATCATCAAAAAGTTAATTTATTTTGGTTCTTCATTACAAAAAGTGAAAGTCATGATATAGAATCAATACAGAGTGATCTATTTCAAGTGTTTATTTCTGTTAATGTTGTTTATGGCTTACAGCCAATGAAAACAAAGATATATCTCTCTAATACTTTATGCAAATTGCCTCTTCAGAAAGAAAGAGGACTTTTACTCTACAGCGCCACCTATTGGTAGTAGCAATCCTACAAGTCACAATCAACCCTTTAACGAGTCTTGTAGTATGACTTAGGATACAAGCCAAATCAGAATCTCAATTTGCAGACACGGTGTTTCGAGCTGTTGGCTCTCGTCAGTGCAAAGTATGAGATCTGATTTGGCAAGGTGAGAGGCTCTGGACTAGGGTCTAAGAAGTAAGGTTTCTCCTTGCGGAGAGTGACATGCCAGCTGTGGCTTGTCAAGGTAAGGAGACTTATTCGCCGTGCAATGCTCCTCTGGGAAAATAATATGCAAATTGCCTCTTCAGAAAGAAAGAGGACTTTTACTCTACAGCGCCACCTATTGGTAGTAGCGATCCTACAAGTCACAATCAACCCTTTAACGAGTCTTGTAGTATGACTTAGGATACAAGCCAAATCAGAATCTCAATTTGCAGACATGGTGTTTCGAGCTGTTGGCTCTCGTCAGTGCAAAGTATGAGATCTGATTTGGCAAGGTGAGAGGCTCTGGACTAGGGTCTAAGAAGTAAGGTTTCTCCTTGCGGAGAGTGACATGCCAGCTGTGGCTTGTCAAGGTAAGGAGACTTATTCGCCGTGCAATGCTCCTCTGGGAAAATAATATGCAAATTGCCTCTTCAGAAAGAAAGAGGACTTTTACTCTACAGCACCACCTATTGGTAGTAGCGATCCTACAAGTCACAATCAACCCTTTAACGAGTCTTGTAGTATGACTAAGGATACAAGCCAAATCAGAATCTCAATTTGCAGACACGGTGTTTCGAGCTGTTGGCTCTCGTCAGTGCAAAGTATGAGATCTGATTTGGCAAGGTGAGAGGCTCTGGACTAGGGTCTAAGAAGTAAGGTTTCTCCTTGCAGAGAGTGACATGCCAGCTGTGGCTTGTCAAGGTAAGGAGACTTATTCGCCGTGCAATGCTCCTCTGGGAAAATAATATGCAAATTGCCTCTTCAGAAAGAAAGAGGACTTTTACTCTACAGCGCCACCTATTGGTAGTAGCGATTCTACAAGTCACAATCAACCCTTTAACGAGTCTTGTAGTATGACTTAGGATACAAGCCAAATCAGAATCTCAATTTGCAGACACGGTGTTTCGAGCTGTTGGCTCTCGTCAGTGCAAAGTATGAGATCTGATTTGGCAAGGTGAGAGGCTCTGGACTAGGGTCTAAGAAGTAAGGTTTCTCCTTGCGGAGAGTGACATGCCAGCTGTGGCTTGTCAAGGTAAGGAGACTTATTCGCCGTGCAATGCTCCTCTGGGAAAATAATATGCAAATTGCCTCTTCAGAAAGAAAGAGGACTTTTACTCTACAGCACCACCTATTGGTAGTAGCGATCCTACAAGTCACAATCAACCCTTTAACGAGTCTTGTAGTATGACTTAAGATACAAGCCAAATCAGAATCTCAATTTGCAGACACGGTGTTTCGAGCTGTTGGCTCTCGTCAGTGCAAAGTATGAGATCTGATTTGGCAAGGTGAGAGGCTCTGGACCTTACCCTTCTTAGTCTCCTTACCTTGACAAGCCACAGCTGGCATGTCACTCTCCGCAAGGAGAAACCTTACTTCTTAGACCCTAGTCCAGAGCCTCTCACCTTGCCAAATCAGATCTCATACTTTGCACTGACGAGAGCCAACAGCTCGAAACACCGTGTCTGCAAATTGAGATTCTGATTTGGCTTGTATCCTAAGTCATACTACAAGACTCGTTAAAGGGTTGATTGTGACTTGTAGGATCGCTACTACCAATAGGTGGCGCTGTAGAGTAAAAGTCCTCTTTCTTTCTGAAGAGGCAATTTGCATATTATTTTCCCAGAGGAGCATTGCACGGCGAATAAGTCTCCTTACCTTGACAAGCCACAGCTGGCATGTCACTCTCCGCAAGGAGAAACCTTACTTCTTAGACCCTAGTCCAGAGCCTCTCACCTTGCCAAATCAGATCTCATACTTTGCACTGACGAGAGCCAACAGCTCGAAACACCGTGTCTGCAAATTGAGATTCTGATTTGGCTTGTATCCGAAGTCATACTACAAGACTCGTTAAAGGGTTGATTGTGACTTGTAGGATCGCTACTACCAATAGGTGGAGCTCTAATACTTTATAACACCTTCTTGAAAAAAAGATTTTAAAATCCGAAATGTTGGCCTACTGAAATTTATGTTCAGTAAATGCACTCAATACTTGGTCGGGGCTCCTTTTGCATCAATTACTGCATCAATGCGGCGTGGCATGGAGGCGATCAGCTTGTGTCACTGCTGAGCTGTTATGGAAGCCCAGGTTGCTTTGATAGCAGACTTTAGTTCATCTGCATTGTTGGGTCTGGAATCTCATCTTCCTCTTGACAATACCCTATAGATTCGCTATGGTGTTAAGGTTAGGCGAGTTTGCTGAGCAATCAAGTACATTGATACTGTTGTTTTTAAACCAGGTATTGGTACTTTTAGCAGTGTGGACAGGTGCCAAGTGTGAGGTAAAATATACAAATATCGCAGGGGGAATATATTTAGTTATCCCACCGCTGCCACCAAAATGTCACAAACTGCAGGAATTTATGTATATCCACTTTCCAGCTCCAGTTTGGAACGTTCAACTCTCTGGCGCCCCCCTTACCCTCAGGTCAGTCAAGGAACTGCACCTAGGATAATTAGTTGCCAAACGGGCCGCTTTGATGTGTACTGGCTATTAGGCAGGCTGCAGTGAAGGAAATATAGCTACTCCCAGCCGTAGCCAGGCAATACGCTTATAAAACCCATTCTGTCACTGCCAGCTTTGCCCAACAAGCCCAGAACACACTTCGCTGCCACCAGTCCCTGGTTCTGGAATGTGGAGCAGGCCCCACCCCAATTAGTAGCGCTGACTTAATGTAGCATGGAGGTCGTGGGGTACGTTATAGAGCAAGAAGAAACAAAGCTAGTAATTTTATAGATTTTACTCCAAAAAGGTAGGCAGTGTTTACAAAAGGTATAAAAGATATAACAAAGGGAGACTATTGAAGTATGTACAAACGATTACAAAATAACTGGGATTAAAAGAAGAAAAGCACGTACAGTTGCTTAAGTAATTTCATAGCAGACCATGCGGTGGGGGGAGGAGCGATACATCACAGTGCATCACAGAGCCGCTCTGTATCAGGGTTCCAGGGCAAAGACTACTGCAAAATGAGCTTACCCCATCTTATACCCCCTGCTCGTGACATCACTGAAGAGGCTGAGTTATGGAAGCCCTCCTCTTTTATCAGAGGGGCTAACATGTACTGAAAACTCATAAGTATCATATCTCTGGGAGGGAACCTCGTATAGTGATGAACAAAGTATCATCTTACTCAGCATGATGTTGGCATTAATTTAAGCCCAAATACGAGGTACCAGTATAAACCAGTGAAGTAGGAATCCATTTCTCAACTTCCACTGGTGGCAGAGCTTAGGCATAGGCGCTGGAGTGTAGCTTTAACATTGCAGGTCCTAATTATGTACTTTCTATATCTCTGTCACCAATTTGGACTAAGTTATTCTATGTTTAATAACTCTCACATATAACAAAGGAAGCACATGGTGGACACAATGGACTGGCTTCTGCTAATTAACACATTCCTGAGGGAGGGGTAGGAGGGGTTTAGTATTGCATGCAGGCGAAGTGAAGGGAGCTAGGGAGAGAGAGAGCTTGTAGCCATGACAGGGGGGAAGGGCAGCTTGTCTCACTAAGGTTGTGAGAAGAAACATTATCATGACACCAAGTCCTGCTGGAGAATTAAATTTCCATCTCCAAAAAGCATGTTGGAAGAGGGAAGCATGAAGTGCTCCAATATTTCCTGGTAGACGGCTGCGCTGACTTTGGTCTTGATAAAACACAGTGGACCTACACCAACAGATGACATGGCTCCCCAAACCATCACTGATTATGGAAACTTCACACTAGACCTTGGAAATCTATGTATCAGAGTCTAGAGAGAGAGTCCAATCCACACAATCCAAGCTGCTTGAGGTCTATTGGGAAGTTTCCACAATCAGTGATGGTTTGGGGAGCCATGTCATCTGTTGGTGTAGGTCCACTGTGTTTTATCAAGACCAAAGTCAGCGCAGCCATCTACCAGGAAATATTGGAGCACTTCATGCTTCCCTCTTCCAACATGCTTTTTGGAGATAGAAATTTCATTCTCCTGGAGGACTTGGTACCTGTCCACACTGACAAAATTACCAATTCCTGATTTAAAAACAACAGTATCACTGTACTTGATTGGCCAGCAAACTCGTCTGACCTTAACCCCATAAAGAATCTATGGGGTATTGTAAAGAGAAAGATGAGACACACCAGACCCAGCAATGCAGACGAGCTGAAGGCTGCTATCAAAGCAACCTGGGCTTCCATAACACCTCAGCAGTGCCACATGCTGATTGCCTTCATGCCACACCACATTGATGCAGTAATTGATGCAAAAGGAGCCCCGGCCAAGTATTGAGTGCATTTACTGAACATACATTTCAGTAGGCCAATATTTCTGATTTTAAAATAATTTTTCAAACTGATGTTATAAAGTATTCTAATTTACTGAGATAATGACTTTTGGGTTTTCATTGACTGTAAGCCATAATCATCAACATTAACAGAAATAAACACTTGAAATAGATCACTCTGTTTGTAATGAGTTTCACTTTTTGTATGGAAGAACTGAAATAAATTAACATTTTGTTATTCTAATTTTGTGAGAAGCACCTGTATATAGGACTCTTGTCTCTAAGGTAATGGCAGATGTTGGGGCATATGACCAGATATGTAACTCCACTGAAGCTTACTGTGTTTGCGCTAGTTGCTGACATCACAAGTATTAGTAAGAATATACATATTTCCATATTACTTAATACTGGTCCTAAAGTTACTGACCCCTTTTAATGCAGATCCAAACCCTGGTCAACAGTGCTAACCGCCAGGCTGTTTGTCTGATATCAGTCTATCTATCCAAACAAACACACCAGCCATAATGCTAATGCAAAATGCCATGTCTAAAGGTCTAAGCATCAGACATTTTCTTCTTCCCTTGGATTAATGTGTTTGACATTTATACTAAGTAGAACTGACTTACCTGAATCTTTGAAGTCAGGTTTGGTTGGCCAAATTATCAGTCAAACATTAGATCACTTGGTATTTGTAGAAAAAGCTTTCCCAAATCAGCATGAATCCACGCTAATGATGATTCACTTAAACTGTGCCTGTTCTCTGGTGTTCTTCTCTTAATTTGTGATTTTCCGTACACACCGGTAGACCACTGGGTAGAGACCATTTATAAATATTATATATCGGCTGCTCATTATGTACACTTTATTTCACTAGAATAATTCTGATCTTTTGCGTTTTATAGAGCTGCCAGTTATACAAATAGAAATTGTTTCCTAGATTAATATTAGATTTCTTCCATTGTGTTTGTGTGTCAAAAGCTTTCCAATATTATTTTGTAAATGTATATTATTTGGGCGCCTGTAATTTGTGGTAGACGCGTTCTTAGGTTGTGTTCACATTTGCATCATAGCCAATAATGGCAGATGACCTGCCTGATCTCTCATATGACGACCCTTTCAGTTGCTTCCATCAGTCCCTTATTGAAATAGGTATAACCGTAATTATTAATGCTAGTATTGTAATAATGTGCTGGTTGCTCATTTGCAACCAGTTATAATTTTCTCTGTAATGCTGCAGTGTTTCAGAGAAAACATCGTTTGAAGACCAAAGACAATAAAAATAGACGCGTCTAGTCCTGCATCATGACCGGCTGGCTTCTTCGCACTCTGTGTTAATTGATTGACAGGTCTCTCCCTACATATACAAGGGAGAGACATGTCAATCAACTAGAGCGGTGGGAGAAGAAGACAGCCAGACTAGTCTCGTCCCTCCCTGTTGTCCACAGCTTTACAAACTACGTCTTCATGCAGCCAGACTCTTGATTCATGTTGCCTGTGGTTTTCGCCATATAAGTAGACTGACAGGTTCCCTTTAAACTGCTTTTAACTCTCTAAATTAATAGTGAACAGTAGAGTTGAGCGAATTTGTTTGGATTCGATTCCAAATGCGATTGGAATCGAATATTGTTTTTGCAATATTCATCGAACACAGCCGAATGTCATTAGAGTCAACGGGAGTAGAAATTACCGAATATGTTCGGAAACCGATCATAAGACATACATTCAGCACGAATAGTGTTTGAATATGGCTCAAATATGTGAAAATCATATTTGGGGACAAGATCCGAACAAATTAGATCATCTCTAGTGAAGAGTGAAGGCCTTTCATTTGGTGGATGTTACTTTCTATTATTTTGTTCAATAGAAATCATGGGGCCCCATTGCAAAAGAAAAAAAAAAAAATCACCGCTGAGCCCGGCTTACTGTCTTGTGTCTCCATACAGCCTCAGCTCCTAATGCTCCGCCTCCAACAGCCGGTAGCCGCCCTCACATATGCAACTACTTCCAGCCAGGCCCAGCATACACTCTATCTAGCTGGAAAGCTACATCAGCCAGGAGGCATGGCATCCTTATGCAAATCCAGTAAGTTAGGTCAGGTGGGAGCAGTGCAGGACTAGAAAGGAGATAGAGTGATGGCAGCGTGCACATTTAATTAAAGGCACAGCACACAGCCGTTGTGGTCCGACTCTGGCAGGCCCCATAGCAGTTGCGTGGCCTGCCGCCATTGGCGGTACTCCACTGGTCAAGAATAATGCAACACTATTTCTATCAAATCTGATGAAGACTTCATCTCAAATGGGATCAGAGATTTGAAAATAACAGAAAAAATTAAACATTACCCATTTACTCGGATCACAAAAGTTAAGATACTTTTAGGCATCAAACTTCCTTGTGACGACATAGAGGACGTCATCCAAATCAACCAAGGGTAGAAGGGTCTACAGGCTCAGAGCAGGTGCCGAGGGTGATGAACCATTTTCCCAGACTTGATTTCCACACTAGGTAAGAAAAGCAAAAACATATACACTGTAGCAAGTAACTAGTAATAGTGCATACAAATAACAGGGTACTTAGTGATATATTGATCAAAAAAGTATAAAAAGCCATCTCACCATGACAAAGTGTACCCAACCGGGTGATCCTATCCTATCTTTAGTATTAAAACCTTACCATGTGTCAAATGATGTGAATAAGAATAAGGGCAGAGCAGGACAGGGTGGGACTGAGACCCCTATCCATGGAAAGCTATACAGATGGAATACTTAGTCCTGATGTGAGATGGCTTTTGTTTTTTTTAATCAAAATAGCATTAAATAGGTATTCTATATTATTTGCATGTACTATAACTATTTACTGATTTACTTGCTGTATGGTATTTGCTTATTTTTCTTTTTTTCCCCTTGGGTTTTGTCTATGAAATGGCCACAGTGTGAATGTGCTCTTACTCTTTGCATGTGTACCAACTTATAGTCCAGCTCAGTTTTCTGGTTTTGATGTTATTGCCTGTATTTTGTACAAACAGGAATGTGGCCCCTCTCTGAGCTAAGCATTTCATCTGAATAGCTTCCCATGGATGGGTGTCTGGTCCTGTCCTGATCTGCCATTTTTCACATTGATGTCATTTGAAACATGGTAAGGTTTCAATGCAAGAGAGGTTAGGACCATCCCAATGGGTATACATTGTCGTGGTGAAATGGCTTTTGTGCTTTTTTTTATCAAAATAGTGATGACTAAGTACCCGATGTTATTTACATGTACTATTACTATTTAGTTGCTGTAGGGTATATGCTCATTTTTTATTTCTTGGGTTTTGTCTATGAAATGGCCACAGTGTGAATATGCTCTTACACACTGCACGTGTGCCAGCTTATAGTCCAGCTCAGTTTTTTTATTTTCCCACACTGTGAAATAGTCTGCTATACACACCTATGCCTAATGGTGTCATTTTTTGTATGATAAAATATATAAACTATGGCCAGCTTACTGGTATGAGTGAGATAAGGCTAATTTTCTTGGTAATTCAGTGGATACTATCAGAATAAATAATGGTTATCTTCCTTGATTATTTGGGAGGGGAGCCAGGGCAATAGTCGTGGCTGAAATAGATTGGTCAAACACACCCTGGTCTCTCTCAAGATACATACAACGTCCCCATTTGCAGCATACCTTCTTTAACACCTTCCTCTAGAATGCTCCCGGGTCATACCGTCTCGTCCGGTACTGCAGCTTTCCTTCTGTCCAGCTTAACTACCTTCAGGAGTTCCCCTGTCCGTTTTGCCCCAGACATAAGGGCCTCTGCCCATGTAGTAAGCTGCCACATCTTGGTGCTGCCCGACATTCCACTGCTGCTGTCTTTCCGTTCCCAAACCCTGGACAACTGGGCTCCTAGCTTGTAATGTTACTGACTGCATTTAGGAAATACTCTTGTCTTACCCACAGTAGGCCACTCTTATATTAACTATTTGTTATACTAAACTCCTATACCTATCCTACTATGCCTCCCTCTAGTGGCTAACCCTATCTACACAACATACTCATATATACATAGCAGCATACAATATATGAACAATATGATACCAACATGGGAAAAGGGAGGGGAGCATCACGTGATCTTGGTATACCCCTTACACTCTCCCTCCTTTAAGATTGGTGGTCCCGACCAAGTAAAGAATAAAATTTTAATGTGTACAAGAAAGTACTCCATGGAGGGAGGCAAACGTACGAAAGAGGTAGACAATCTACCAGCTCAACGTGAACAATGTCCTTTTATGCTGCATAAAAGTCCATTCTCTCTTAACAGGTTGCTGGTACTCCGTACTCCAAGTAGCACCTTCAGTCCTTGAGGGCTTCCCCCTCCTTTGTGTGAGGCATGGCCCCTTTAAGAACTGTGTGTGCTGCACTTGCTTAACATGCAGTCATTTATAACAGCCATGCACACAGTTCATTCTTAGTCCATGGGCATGTACCCCCTTAGAGTTAGAGTCCTGCCAATCAGCAGGAGAGGCGCAACAAAAACTTGGGGAGGGAGAAGGAAAACCTGGCTTCTCAACATTCCACCATGGCCCGGTCAGGCCACACTGCACTCAATTTTAGTGCTCCAGGGCTCATTTGCCCACAGGGACGCAGAACAGTCCCTTACATTCTCAAATTGTGCAATGAGCACTATATAAGAATTTCGTTCACAGTTCAGTGGCACACGACCCATCCCACTTTATTCTCCTTCAGGCTCCATGCTCGTGTTCAGACCGACGATTACCCTGCAGCCATAGGCGTCGGGTTCTGTAGAGACATGCCAGGGGTAGAGCTCGGCCGGGCAGTGGCTAGAGAACAAGGGGTCGGCTGAGCCTGATCCGGGCCCGCATAAAGGTCCAGGTCATCCCCCTGGCACGGCTTGACTGCCACCACGAAATACCCCCGAGGGCTGTCCTCCTTGTAAAAGTTGACCCAATCTCCCTCACTCAAGGGCCTGCCGAATTTTATTGAGGTGGCATTTACATATACCTTGGTGTTTGTGTCCACCTCACGTATAAAGCCATAGCCTTGGTCCACGTCGGTTTACACCAGCTGCCCACTGGTACGACATCTGGCCACAGCGCCCCCTCTTGGTCGGTGCGGCTCTGCCTGCACCTCCTTCTCCCGCTGTTTTTTGCGTTCCACGACCCCAGCAATCCAAGCGGCCTGCCCGGGGGATGGAAAAGGGCCGTCTATCTCCTGGTGAAAATGTGACTAGCCGAGGGATGGTGTGTCGCCATGCATGGGCCTAGGTGCAGTCCAGCCTTCCGGGGTCAGGGATCGAGGATCACTCACCACCGCCTGCTTCAGCATCCTGGCCCCAACTGTCCCATGACTGTCAGATCCCTCTGCCGATGCAGCTGCGCACTCTGGCTCCTTCACTTCTGGCAAGAGTTTCTCCAGGGCAGGTACGGTTTCCGGTTCACCGGTCTCCTCCAGCTCCCGATGGCATTCTGGCTCCCAATGATGTAGTAGCTCCCAGCGATGATGTTCCGGCAGCCACCAGCACCGCTCCTCCGGTGGTACAGGGAAGCGGTGGGTTCAAAACTCTTTGACTCTCCTCTGTCAACCGGGTCGGGCTTTCTCTTCTTCTTGCCGCCACTTTTCGACGCGACCTATGCCTCTGCAGTGACGTGTGCACAAATGGTCCATCGCTGCCTTGTCTCATTACGGCAATGCGCAGTTGCACACTGGGTTTTCTTCTGTTCTCGGCAACTTGTGGCAAGGGGCAAGGTCTTATTTTCAGATGCACCCACCATGGGCAGACACCATTCACTTGTTTAGGTGCCAGCTCTGCCAGGCAGATTTTCGTACCATCTTTGAGTCAGGACACCCACGAGGGGTTGGATCAAAGTTGCTATCCTCCATCTGCATGCCATTTTCCTCCATCTTCAAAGCCACCATCAATTACATTAACAGTATTCCTCTTTCCTCCTGTCCAGCTTAACTACCTTCAGGAGTTCCCCTGTCCAATTCACCCCAGACATAAGGTCATCTTCCCACGTTGTAAGCTGCCACATCTTGGTGCTGCTCGGCATTCAACTGCTGCTGTGTCTTTCAGTTTCCAAGCCCTGGACGACTGGGCTCCTAGCTTATAACATTAAGTGGTCCACTGTGTTATCTCAGGTTCTAAGGCCCTACAGGACTGTCTGGGCTCCCTGGTCCTACTTACTGCATTCAGGAAATACTCCTGTCTTACCCACAGTAGGCCCCTCCTATATTAACTATTTGTTATGCTAAACTCCTATTCCTATCCTACTATGCCCCCCTCTAGTGGCTAACCCTATAACTGTATTTTCCCTGTCTACACAACATACACATATATATATAGCAGCATACAATATAATACCAACATGGGAAAAGGAAGGCGAGCATCACGTGATCTTGGTACACCCCTTACATATTCATAGCAACCAATCACAATGCAGCTTTTATTATTGTGCTCTTGAAAAATAAAAGCTAGGCTGTGATTGGTTGACTTGAGAAACAAAAACGTATTTTCTTTTAGGCAGTTTTCATAAATCTGCTCTTTCATGTAAAGTAGACTTATTTTCCTGTATTTTTTTATCAGGGGTTATTTTTTTTTAAGAACTAATGAATCCATAGAAAGCAAACAGGGAAACCTGAGGTCTCAGGCAAAAAGTGATTTCTGCATGATAGTAAGGGTTGTTAAGCCAAATTCTATGTCTTATAAATTATGATAATTCTTCCATGAAGCTGAGATAATTGTGTGTTTCCTGGAGCGCTGCGTGATCTCCACAGGGGTCACAAGGATAACTTCCACAACCTTTGTCAATTTGCATATATCATAGCATGTCTGTGGGTTTTTCTTTTACTGCAGAGAAAAACATACTTGGAGCACATTAACAGGACAGTGTTTTAGCTTCACAATGTATTTTTTATGCATTTTGTTTTCGCCATTCATTGACAGCAAGGTTGATGTGTCATTGTATATAATAGACTAGATGTTGTTGGGCCCATAGTGCAAAAGTGGCAAAAACATGCAAGGTGTAACATTATTCTACCAAAATATCTTGCACTCGTGCTATAATGTAAGTTTTCAGAATGTCAAGAATGTAGTCTTCCTTATCCGTAGTTGCAAGATCACGGTGAACAAGAGTTTGTGTCTCTAAATTAGCATGCATCAGTGTTCATGATTGACTGTTTTGATTCCCACTATCTTCACTTTCACCACTAATTTTGCATAAATCAATAGTACAGGAAAATATAAAACATTTTGTAATATACCTTATCAGAGAAATTAACTTCTTTCTCCAGTTAAGAGCCACTTTCTCTCCTGCTTTCTGAGCTGATCATTCACTTTTAAAAACTGAAAGCAATGGAGAGGGGGAAGGAGAAGGTAGGTGTGAGAGCCCAAAGTGCTCACATGAAATCTAATACCTAATAATTAAATTTTATTTAATTCATTTAAAATCAACACTATTTTGCGCCCACATTCGGCAGATTGATCACACAAAAGTTGGTGGTAAAGATTACCAAACTACCCTAAATGACCCTGATATGCCCTATTACACCCCTTCCTTGCTGCACCCTAACTTGGATGCAATGTGGCGCCCCCGCTTACCGTCGGCTCTCCCTAGATCCTTACTAGAAGACCCTATCTACAAAAGTGAACACCAAACATAAAAAAACAGTGCTCAAAATTGTGCCACAGTGTCAGGAAGGTGAACCCAAGGGTGATGTGTCCTTCAAGAGGGTAATCCATACAATAGCAATAGCCAGACCAAAAATTAAACCCTTAGGCTACTTTCACACATCAGTTTTTTGCCGTCAGGCAGGATCCGGCTATTTTTAGAAAAAACGAATGCGGCATAAATTTTGGAGAACTGTAGAAACGGATCCGTTTTTCTGCCGGATCCGTCTAGCAGGTTATATCTGTTTCCTGGGGGCTGGCCAATTGGATCTGAGCATGCACAGGCTTAAAAAAACGGATCCGCTGGCTGGATCCGTCTTTTTCTGGATCCGGCGCATTCCGGCACCCATAGACTTTCATTGTGGCAAAAAGCCGGAAGCGTCGGATCCGGCGCTTCCGGCTTTTTCGCCGGAGACAAAAAACGTTACAGTAGCCGTTTTTTCCAGATGCCGGAATGAGACAAGTAGCCGGATCCGGCAAAAAACGGATGAAACGCAATGCCATCCGGTGCTAATGCAAGTCAATGGGGAAAAACTGGATCCGACATTGCATTTCGCCGGATCCGGTTTTAAAAAAAAAAGCCGGATCGCGCCTGACGGCGAAAAACTGATGTGTGAAAGAGGCCTTAGGAGCCCGTATAATCAATACCATCTATATAACAGAATCTCCAGATTCTGAATAATTATCCAACTGATACCCAGACAAATGCAGAAGCAGTAACGTATGATACGTGGGAGATTGATGGCGGGGTTTGTGCTTACATAGCTGACCATCCAATAGCCCTAGTCAACTGTCCCTACCTTGCCGCGGAGGTTGGCAGCGTATAATTGTACGCAAAATGGCGCCCCCGCTGTGAGAGACCAGGCAGACACAAGAAGATCAGGCTGCAGCATCTATCAAATTTATTTTACTTCAGTGCTGGATTCACAGCCACTCAGCCAAGTACTGCTGTATTAATGTCCTCCATGCTGCTGTTTCTTTTTGTGTGTTAGGCAGAGATAAAGCCCACAGAGAGTAAAACTTTTTTAGTTTACAGAATACGAGTTGTATAATGGTCAGAAATAGTGTTATTCCTCTTGGCAGCTTATTTTGATACATTAGCAGAAAAAATAAACACTTTAATATTTGTGGTAAATGTGATATCTAACTGAAAAACCCCTGTTATTGTCACTTAACCCTTTAACGGCCAATGACGGATGTTTCCAACATTGGACGCATCCACCTGTTTGGTGCTGGCTCTGGCGACGAGCCCACACCTTTTCTGGCACATGACAGCTTATCTGACATCTACCTCTAACAGCCACGGGTGGAATCATGATCTACCCGCTGCTGTTAACATGTTAAATGCCGCTGTCAAACTCTGACATTGGCATTTAAAATGCATGTGCAGGAAGCGCATCACTACCTCCTCCCACCTGCACCCGTGTCACATGACCCGCGGGTCACAGATGGGTTGGCCTGACAACCTGGGTCAGCAGGAGACCCCTGGGGTTGTCATAGCTGGATAACTATGAGCGGTGGGCGCTCAAAGCGAATGAGCATTTCTGCTACATAGAGCAGGGCTGCTCTTTGTAGCACAAGCAATTGGATGATCGCAGCTTCTAGTCTCCCATGGAGACCAGTGAAGCAAGTAAAAAGTAAAAAAAAAAAATTTTTTTAAAAAATAAAAAAATGTAAAAGTTCATATCATCCCCCTTTCGCCCCATTCAAAATAAAACAATAGAAAAATCAAATATACCCATTTGGTATCGCCGTGTTCAGAATTGCTAGATCTATCAATGTATAAAAAGAATCCAGTCGGTAAACGTTAGCTCATCATGCAAGAAACTCGACCCGAGATCACGAAAAATGGAGACACTTTCGGGAAAATGGCGCTTTTTTTTTTTACAGACTTTGGATTTTTTTCACCTCTTAAATAAACAAGAACCTAGACATGTTTGGTGTCTGAGAATTCGTAATGGCCTGGAGAATCATAATGGCAGTTCAGTTTTAGCATTTAGTGAACATGGTAAAAAAAATCCAAAAAACAATTGGGGAATTGCACTTTTTTTTTTGCAATTTCACCGCATTTGTTTTTTTTCCCTGTTTTACAGTACATAATGTGGTAAAATCAATGGTGCTTTTCAAAAATACAATTCGTCCCGCTAAAAACAAACCCTCACATGGCCATATTGACAGAAAAATAAAAAAGTTATGGCTTTGGGAAGAAGGGGAGTGATAAATGGAAGCGCAAAAGCGGAAATACTCCTGATTCTTAAGGGGTTAAGGGGGCAATGCAAATGATGAAAAGTGTAAAAAAAAAAAAAAAAAAAAATCGCAGGCTCCATATTAAAGGAACTATTTAGATATTGTCATGCATTGTTCCGTTGTTCTTTGTCCTCTTTTTTTTTTTTTTATTAGAATTTAGCTCTTGGTAAAAAAATAAATGAAACCTATTAACCCTTCTATAGCTGTTCACCTCTAATAGATCGACGTGTAAATTGCTAAGACTGATCATTTCTTATTATTAAGTTGCACAGATCAGTTACTGTATGATGATTTCTTTTTCAGAAAAAGAAATTTACATTTTGTTTTAAGATACAGTAACTTTTTTTTTTCCAATCATGAAATAGATTGTCGTAATTTATCTTTAGTATTGTTTTCTATCTTATTTAAGGAAAGAATATGTTAATAATGTGACGATGGGAGTTGTATTCTCGACTCTGATAGTCTCTTTGGCTTCCTTAATATTTGCCAACTCGGTCTCTTAAGAGTTAGGGAAGCTTACTGTAAATGTCACATTTAACCGTCTGCTAATTTCAGACCTTGGGGCTGTGATGAAAGGCTAAAAGGCAAAGGCAATGCAACAGAATACGGCCCATCTGTTGGTATGATGAGGCCAGAGGTATATATCACAACTGGCATTTTTGGAAATCTGCCCCTTGTGTCTCTAGGTACCGTAAACCTTTTTTTAATATATATTATGAGACACATGCTCTCCGGTTTTTACCTCATGCTGATAACTAATAATTTTCTCAGTGTGCATTAGGTAAAGCTTGGTTCTCATTTTTCTTCACCTCTGCATCGTGATTCTTCCCATTTTAACTGAAACTACAGCCAATTATGTGATATACCAGATGCCACCAGCCCAATCAATCCTTTTGATGATCGACTGTCATTTTGATGACCCTATAGAAATGGCGAATGAAAACCAAAAACAGCTTATATTGTTATCAGACAGAGGAGACCACCTGTGTGAGAGTAACTAGAAAGAAAGGTGGGCACAGAGGCAAGAAAAGAGCCTTATTCCTGAACAGTCCATTCACGGACAAAGATTAGCCATCAGAAGGGTAAGGATCCAGTCGCTGGGCCTCTCTGACCTTTCCCGGTGCTTGCGCACTGCAGTACTTTACTCTATCCTCAACAGGGCAGATAAAGTACGCCTGAGCAGGAGCCGTGACAGGCAGCAATGAAGAGGATGATATGGGAGGCGCCGGACCGAACCGCAACACCCATCAGACCGGACCCCGGGTGAGTATAATATAACTCGTTTTTCTTATCTTTCAGGTTACATCAGGGGCTTATCTACAGTATTATAGAATGCCGTAGATAAGCCCATGATGGCGGTGGCTGCAGAAAAATAGGTGACATATTCCCTTTAAACATCAGTGATTGGAGATAGATTCCATTGCTGCTATTAGAGCCAGGTGCTGGCTCTATAACACAGCCGACACCTGCCTTGTATGTATCACTGATGTAGGAAGGGGGTAACTATATGGTCAACCTGCTTGTGTAACATTGTACATCTCCTTTTTAATTTTTTTATTTTTAGTATATTTTAATGATATTTGGTGATGGTAATTGATTTCAATTCTTGTGTATAATATACTGCTGTCGAACCTTAATGCAGGCGTCCTAATCCGTGCTCAGAGAGGCCAAAAACAGTTTATTTTGTCATGATAGTACCAGACTTTCTACCAAACCTCCTGGAAATTTTCCTGCTTCTCTCTTACCTTTGACTTCCTTCCTTCATATCTTCTACAGTTCGGAAGGCCAACAAATGAACTCAATGAACCAAAAGTTAGTTAATCAAATACTATAACTAAGAAACTTGGAGAAGAATGATGAGAGAACAATCTGAGATATGATACTACAGAGATTTCTCTTCCTTCACCTTACTGTTGATTAGGAACCGTCCTGGTAGACGACTGTATGTAAAGTGAATCAATAAATAATTTAATGTACCCTCCAGCTCACGTCTACTTCTTAGACTTATGGCAGCTGAGGATTATGGTTCTGAAGCAGAGTAAATGGAAAAATGAGACATGTATGATTGCAAATGCAGCGGATGCTTTCTTTGCTTTACTTAGAACTATAAGTGATTACAAATGGAATGCAAATAAATGAACGGAAGAAAACTCATATTCGCTACATTCCTGCCGGTTATCAATGACACATGGATATCTTGAGAGCATAATTCTGTTGAACACAACTTAAATTTCACTCTATGTTCATAATATACCAACCTTAGTATAAGTATTAATGGTGAAAGTTCGGTTCAGCAGTTATTTTTTGACTCTTTTATAGCGGAATTAATGCTTAAATAATGACTTTATTATAAGAAATTAAATACTTTCCACATGTCATTCCTTTTATTTAAGAATTAAAAATTTCCAGCTCAAAAATTCACTATACATTCCTGAATTTACAACTACACTTTTTTTCAGTTATGGCAGCCATTTTTGGAAACGAGGACGTATGGTGGTCGTATTGTTTGTCACCTTTTATTATGCACCTTAGAAATTGATTATAAATGTTGCCGCACTGTTGGATCAATAGCAAAGTGAGCGTTTGTTCCATAGAGACGACATCTCAGTTTTCAGCTCATTGCCATCATAGCCAGGATAACAATGACAGGTCACATACAGTATATGTATGCCAACCGAAATACCGTCACCACATGTTGGATGGCCACATGACATGCTAAGGCATCTTTACTTTAGGCTATGTGCCCACGTAGCGATTTTTAAGCATTTTTGCCGCGATTTTCGGCGCGAAAAAGCTTAAAAATCGTGTGCAGAACGCCCCCCATGCATTCCTATGGCATTCCGCACATGCTGTGCTAATGCTGCGCTTTTTTCCACGGCGGAGTTGCATCGCGGAAAAAATCGCAGCATGCTCATTCTTTTGTGCGGAATCGCAAAGAATTGCTGCGATTCCGCACCCATAGGAATGCATGAGAATCGCTTACTTCCCGCATGTGGCTATGCCCACCATGCGGGAAGTTAAGCGTCTCATGTGCGGTTGGTACCCACGGTGTGGAGGAGAAGAGACTGTCCTCCAGGCCCTGGGTACCATACCCCTGTAAAAAAAAGAATAAAAAATAAAAAATCGGGGTATATTTACCTTCCGATGTCCCGCACTGCATTCCCGGCCTAGCGTTCCCAGTAATGCCTTGCGGCAAGGCCCTGTAATGACGTAGTCTCACGTGACTCTAGCGGTCTCGCGAGATCGCTATAGCAACGCGAGACTACGTCATCACAGATCTCGCAAGGCATTACTGGGAACGCTGAGGCCCGGGAATGCAGCGCGGGACGCCGGAAGGTAAATATACCCCGATTTTTTTATTTTTTTTAGCATTTTAACATTCTATCTTTTACTATTGATGCCGCATAGGCGGCCTCAATAGTAAAAACCTGGTCACACTTGTCAAACACTATGACTCATGGCTTGCATAGGACGCCAGGCACACAGGTATGTGTGATGCAGTGTGTCTGGCTTACATCTAATTGATGATGCCCATACTATTAGATCTGTCGGGCTTTCCCGCACCCCACAAGACAGACGCCCCAATTCATGCACCCAACACTAAAGGGCTTGGTTGCATCCTACATAAAAACATAGGACTAGCAAGTATGAGTACCCTTGACGTGGGTTTTGATCTTGCATATTTTGGCCAAAATATCGACCAACACCTCATGTCATGTATTTATTTTATACATTATGTTTCATCTTTTTTTCCACATTTTCCCATTGTTATACAGGATGCCGCCAGGCCATTTAGTGTTGGTTGGTGCAGCATGGTGTTTGCAGTGCCAAGCAGGGGGTGGGGTGGGTCCGTGGCAAACATATCATTGGAGCAACCTGTGCAATCGCACAGGGACCCAAGAGGTAAATGGGCTAATTTCTACCTTCAAAACTTGTGGAATTGTACTACTGGGCCCATATATTGTTGTAGCACTGGGACTTCTTTCTCTCTGTGTCCCTCAATGACTGAGTAGATATGGAAGTAGTCACATCCAAACTCGCTCCACCGTGTCGTATGCCCTGCACCGAGCAGTCTAGTGCAGGGCAGCTCCCGCTGTACTTATTTTAGTGGATACTATATATATATTTATATTGCCATCATTGTCCCTTTAGTGGATGCATTTTTATTAGTCACTATACTGTGACAGGCTATACTAGTGTATATGGATCCACCATGTACAATAAATTATAGAGCCACGGCTGGTTGCCTTTTGGCAATTTTAAGAAATAGCAGATAGATGAAGGTTAAAGATCCACTTTCTGACCGGTGAAGATTTTTTATAGCAAAAAAAATGGAAAATAACACTGTCATTGGCACAGCTATACTCATGCATCAAAGTTGCTAGGCACATGGAAGACTTAACAGCCATGATCAAAACAAAGTTCATGCCTTTAATGAGACATGATCACTGCGGGACAATTTATAAACAGTCAATTATTTACTGATCCCATGGATACACACTATCGATGTTACCAATTAAAGGGGTTGACTGGGAGGTTTACTTTGCTTATGCTTAGGATAGGTCATCAATATCTGATCGATGGGAGTGTGACACCTGGCACTCCCAAAGATCAAGTGTTTAACAGCCAGAAGCACTCATTTGCCGAGCTGCACAGCTCCATCATCGGTAGTGTCCGTAGCCGGGTACTGCAAGCTGCCCCCTATTTGAATAAACAGATAGGCTAGGTCATCAATATCTGATCAGTATTCTAAGAATTCGCTATCAATGTAAAAATAACCACTTTAAAAATGTTTATTATCTACGGTCACGCTGCCTCTACCACCTCCGTTATTGAGAAGAAAAAGGATGTTTAATAAGAAATAAATTGTAAAGTTCAGTATACGCACACGTTGAGAAAAATTTCTGCACCATTTCTGCATCTTTTGTCAGGACACAAGCACGCTTTTGGTCCATTTTTTTTGCATTTTTGACTGATTTGGGGGAAGTCAACAGTGAAAAACGCACAGAGAATTGACATGCTGCAGATTATTTTCTGCACCAAATCTGCAGGTTAAAAATAAGCAACGTGTGTGTGGTACTGGCTGGTACGCGGGATGCAGTGACGAGATGCGAGACGAATTTGTACTTTTGGTAATAACTTTTTATAGGTATAGATCAGGTGGACTAGTTTAAGCAACCAAACGGGTAACAGGAATTGTCCTCACAGGGACTCAACTCAAGCAAACACTGATATATAAGTACACGACTACCCTGGCAAAGGCCGGTCATTATAGGGCCGCGGTATGGCCGACTACGGGTCCTTAGTTATATAATGTCACTTATCTGTCCTGATGTCCTCGGCGTCCTGGATGATGGTTCTTTGGTGTAGCAGCTGCTGGGCCCAGCTGTTGAAGATCTGGCATAATCTTCGAGCGTTCCGATGCCCAGGCGAAGCAGGGGCACAACAGGCCCCGGAAGAGTTCTTGGACGGACGGGGGTCAGTGGCCGCGAAGCGGGGTGGCGGTTGGCAAGCCACCGGCTGTAACAGGGAGTCCGTGGCGGGTGATGGCCTGACTCTTGCCACAGACTGGAACGGGGAACTAGTGGCTGCCGCCTGCAATGAACTGGCCGCAGCCGCGGTCGGGAGTGGGGCGGCTGTGGGCGGCGAAGGATAGGCCGCAGCCGCGGGCTGGAGTGAGGCGGCAAAGGCCGCGGGTGACCGCGGGCAGGCCACAGCCGCGGGCTGGAGTGTGGCAGCAACGGCGGCAGATGACCGCGGGCAGTCCGCAGCCACGGGCTGGAGGGTGGCGGCAACAACAGCAGGGGTCCGCGGGCAGGCCGCGAGTTGAAGCAGAGCAGCGGTTCTCGGACGGGCGACTCGGCGCCGTCCCTCTGCTGTCCAGTGTAAGTGTCCCTCTTGCTTCTGGCCTCTGTACATCGTTCTGGCTCTCACACACTCCCACGGTCTCCTGCTCCTCCTTCCCCGTTCTGACTCACTGTGACTAGCGTTCTCCCCTTTTATATTGGCTCCTCCCCCAGCCCATCTGTCAGTCTCAACGGTACGGTCCTGAACTCTGTCCCCCGGAAACAACCTGCCCAGGAACCTAAATGACGGTCCCCTTGGTTCCGGCCCGGACACTCGACGGGGGCCCCTTCTCCCACACTCCCACACTCCCCCATCCTGTATGCTCGCCAGTCCTCTGGCGAGGGCATTAGTTGGCTTGAAGTGGTCTTTGGATATGACAGTTCTTGTCGCCATACGAACTGGTCCTGTTCGTAACGTTCGGGGGTTTGTCAGCTGTTGACCGCTCGGAGCGTCTGAGTTCAACTGTGGTGGAGCCTTCTGGGGTCGTGGAGGGTGGTGGGCTGGTCGACTGGTGGGCTGACTGAGTCTACTGCCATGACTTGGAGGGCCTGCTGATATGGCTGGGCATTCCTCTTCGTCATCAAGGTCCCAGACCATTGGCGGAGGGTCGGAGACCTGAGGGATAGGCTCGGGTCGCGTGGGGTCGGTGGATGCACATGGATGTAACATAATACGGTGCACGGTACGAGTGAGAGGTACGCCGTCCTTCTCGGATTGTATTTCATACACAGGTCCATCGGGGCTTGCTTGGCGCAACACTCGGTAAGGGTTTTCCTCCCACCGTGGGTCTAACTTGTTTTGGGGCAGCTGATCTAGGACAAATACTCGATCTCCCGTTCGGAAGTCAGCAGGTGGAGGCAGCGTTCCCCTTGGGTGCTCCAGGTCCTGAAGTTTTGTATGTACGATTCGGTGGAGGGTTTGTAGCCGGTGCCGGTGGTTTCGACCCATGATGATACTCCTGTCCAAGGTTGGGGTTCTTCTGGGTTTAATTCCACTTCCGTGATTCTTTTGCCTTCTCGTCCAAATAGCAGCGAGCAGGGGGTGTACCCGGTCACCCGATGCACCCGGTTGTTATAAACCCACACCAGCTCAGGGACATACTCAGGCCAGCGAGCCTTTCGGTCACTCTCCAGGGTGCGCAGCATTTCGATTAATGTCAGATTAAATCGCTCGCAGGCTCCGTTTCCCTGCGGATGATAAGGCGTAGTTCTGGACTTGTCGATACCATAGTCAATGCAATTCTTCCATGACTTTTCCTAAGAAGCACGCTCCCTGGTCTGAGTGTATTCGTTGTGGGCAGCCGTACACTTGGATTAAATTATTACAAATTGCATAGGCGGCCGACTCCGCAGTTTGGTCTCGGGTGGGGGTTACCACGGCGAACTTAGTGAAATGATCCACCATCACGAGACAATGTTCATACCCCTGGTATGCGGGACCTATAGTTAAATAGTCCACTGTTAGGAGCTCAAGGGGAGCTGAAGTCACTATTGTTTGTACTGGGGCTCATTGTGCGGTTGGTTTGGTGAGCTCACATGGGCGGCAGGTCCGGCAAACTTCTTCCACGGCAGCGTGCAAGTGCGGATGGTAAATGATCTGCTGCAACCATTGCAAAGTCTTTTGAGCACCAAAGTGAGCCCTCTTTTCATGGGCTTCCCTAGCCAGTTTGGCTAGTAGGGCTCCGGGCACGACCACCTGCCAAGTTGTAGCAGACGTTGTCTGTGACACTGCTTTATGGTACAATAGCCCTTTCTTGATGTATTCGCCCTCACCGCTGTAATCATGGTGTGGGTGAGGGCGAATGGCGTCTCTTCCCCTTCCAATTCGTCATCCCGACTTTACCCTGGAGTTGTATGCCGAATTCTGGAGAGGGCGTCAGTATGTTCATTTTCGGCCCCTCTTTTATAGATCATCTTATAATTGAACTTGGCCATTCGAGCCACCCACCGTTGCTCCAGGGCTCCCAATTTGGCATTTTCCAAATGGGCCAGCGGGTTGTTGTCCGTCCAAACTACTACCTCGGAGCCCGCCAGGTACTCTGCGAACCGCTCCGTCATGGCCCACACTACCGCGAGGAACTCGAGTTTAAAGGAGCTGTAATTGTCAGGGTTACGCACGGAGTCATGCAGCGATCGGCTACCATAGGCGTTCACTTTCTCCCGACCATCCTGAACCTGTGACAACACAGCCCCTAGTCCCTGGAGGCTCCCGTCAGTGTGCAGTATGAACGGTTGTGAGAAATCCGCATACGCTAACACCGGGGCACCTGAGAGTGCAGCCTTAAGATCTTGAAACACGTCTTCTTGCGGTTGCTGCCATTGAATTTTCCGTCCATTCGTCCCGGCAGGAGCCCCCTTTAGCAGGTCCTGCAGGGCTCGGCGTGCAAAATTCTTCACAAACCGACGGTAATAGCCGGCCAACCCCAGGAAGGCCCCCATGTCTTTCACCATCTCGGGGGTAGGCCACCCCTGGATGGCAGCAACCTTTTCCAGGGACGGCCGAACGCCCTCAGCCGAGACTACGTGCCCCAGATATTCGATCTGGGTGTGAAACAGGTGGCATTTCTGGGGCTTTACCTTCAACCTGTACTTCTGCAGCCGGCCGAGCACCTGCCCCAACCACCGCAGGTGGTCCTCAAACGTGGCGGAATAGATGATGATATCATCTAGGTATATCAGAGTGGCTTTGAAGTTGAGATCTCCCAGACACCGCTCCATCAACTGCTGGAAAGTTCCCGGGGCGTTGGCCAGCCCAAACGGCATTCAGTTGAATTCAAACAGTCCCATAGGGAGAATAAATGCTGTCTTGGCTCTGTCTTCCTCCGACATTGGCACCTGCCAGTACCCACTGGCCAGGTCTAGAGTAGAGAAGTACGTTGCTTTTCCCAAGGCGGACAGAGAATCTTCTATGCGGGGCAGCGGGTACGAGTCTTTAATGGTGCAGGCGTTCAGCTTCCGATAGTCCACAGAGAACCGGAGGGTACCATCTTTTTTGCGGACCAGCACGATGGGAGCCGCCCAGGGGCTCTAGCTTTCTCGTATGACCCCTTTCCGGAGCATTTGTGCTAGTAGAGTTTTCACCTCCTGATATAGCTGTGGAGGGATTTGCCGATATCGTTCCCGGATTGGGGCCGTTCCTGTCGTGGGGATTCCATGTGTGATGGCCGTGGTACACCCAAAATCATCCTCGTGGCTAGCGAATACTTCGTAATACTGTCCAAGAAGGGTTTCTACCTGGAGAAGCTGGGCTGACGTCAGGCCAGAGAGTTCGGCCCACATGCTTTCCAGGATGGTTCAACCTTTCTCCTGGGTCGAGGATTCGGCAGTCTGTATGGTTCGTATCGTTACTGCCCACGGATCCTCGGGTTGCACCTTTAACTGGACTGCCAGGGCTGGCAGCACCTCCTCCAAAGACCTTACTAGCTTGGCCACTTCGGCCTGGGGCTTCAAGACGATATCTTGGTCTTCCAGGTTAATGCAGCGCACCAGGACGGTCCCTCCTCGCACCGTGGCCAGGGAGCGAGCTACCAGTATGCCAGGGTGCAGGCGGTCCTTGAAGCATGGCTCTACCTGCATCTCCACGCCCTCCAATGGTATCGGGGCGTGGATCGGCAGGGCCACCATTGTCTGCCCGGGGGGAATCACGAGCGGGGGAGCCGCAGGTGCGATGCCCACCGCTTCACCCTTCTGGCAGTCCTGGAGTACTCGCACCTCCCGCACCAGCTGCTGAAAGACCTGCCCTTGGGCCGTGCGGGAACCCCACTGGTTCAGGGTCTCTTGCGTGGGGTCATTGAGGAGTAGATTGCTAAACTCCCACAGTACGTTCATGCCCAGGATAACTGGATGATGGTGGTTAGTTTCTCCTTGGGTCAGGACCACTCCCCGGCAGCCAAGGGATTTACCACACAGTGTCATTTGTAGCTATACCTGTTGTGAACTCATTTTCTGGTCTGCCTCAGTTTTTCGTGTGGTCAGCCAGCCCCGGCTGGGGCTGTGCTGAATTTCCACTCTTATGTCACTGTATGTGCCAGTTTGCTTTTTGTCCTCTCTTTGCTGTGTTCTCAGAATATGCTAGAGTGCTGATATAGTGGGAGAAGTCTAGTGACTTCAGGGTTTTTTTTGCTATCAGAAGTGTTGGACATTTTTGCAGGGTTTTTTGGCGTGATTGCAGGCAGTATCTTTCCTTTCCTGTCCTTTCTAGTTAGTGTGGGCCCCATCATTTGCTCAGCCTATTTTCCTACCTGTGTTCGTGTTTTCATCTTGTTTCACCATCAATACATGTGTGGTGGCTGTCTATTCCTTTGGGGTCTGCTCTGGGGCAGTTTTAGATTTCCCCTTTTCTTGCTTTAGGCTTATTTAGTCCTCTGGCTGTGACGAGGCGTCTAGAATCATCGTAGGTACGCTCCACGGCTGCTTGTTATGAGTTCATTTTCCCCTTCACCATTGAGGTCTGATGAACTCCCTCTTCTGGTGAAGGAAGGTAGTGAGGCTGATTACCAAGCACCTGAGCTGGGAGAGGATGACTGGGCGATGGGAATCTCTGACTGGATATAAGGCAGCCGACGCCCTTCCTCCTCGCTGGTGATTTCTCTGTGGAATTCTAGGAGACCAGTCTGATTCCTGCTCCTCAAAAGCTAAGTTTTCTGCTTTGCCTTTTTGCATTTGTGTTTTGGTTTTCGTTTGCCTTGGTTTTCTAGATTCTGCCATTCCCTGCTGGGGTGAGCTGAATTCCTTTTTTGTCGGTTGCTCTGTCTTCAGAAAATACCTGAGTACTGACATAGTCTTTTTGAAGCCTAGCGTCTTCAGGGCCTTTTTCCCTGTCAGTCTGTTGGCTCTTATTTTCATAGGGTTTTTATTCACGGATTGCAGACAGCAGCTTTCCTATCCTGTCCAATCTAGTTAGTTTGGGCCCCATCATTTGCTCAGTCTATCTTTCTATCTGTGTTAGTGTTTTTTCTTCTTGCTTCACCATCATTATATGTTGGGGGCTGCCTATTGCTTTGGGGTCTGCTCTGGGGCAGTTTAGATTTCCCTTTCTGTCTTTAGGCTAGGCAGTTCTCCAGCTGTGATCGAGGGGTCTAGGGCATCGTAGGAACCCCCCATGGTTACTGCTAGTTGTTGATAGGTTCAGGGGTCTGCAATCCGATAGCTGCCAACTTCTCTGGTTTTCTGGACTTAGCTAGCATTTCTGTTTTTGCCTCCTACAGTGACTCATTCATAACAGAATCACCAGCCATACCGCAGATCCTAGGGTACTCAATAGCAGGAAAGAATTTAAAAAAAAAAAAAAAAGGTGTGTATATTTTTTCCTCTATCTCTGAGGCCATAGGGGGAATTTTTTTTTTCTCTCAATGGAGATAAAGCAATTGTCTGATCGTGTGGAGCAGCTCGCTGTGGAAGTGCGGGGAATTTCCACCTACCTTGCTCATTCACATGCTGCTGAACCAAAGATCCCTACTCCTGATGTGTTTTTTGGGGATCGATCTAAATTTTTGAATTTCAAAAATAATTGTAAATTATTTTTTGCCTTGAGGCCTAACTCGTCAGGGAGCTCCGCGCAGCAGGTTAAAATTGTCATCTCTTTGCTGCGTGGCGATCCCCAGGATTGGGCGTTTTCTTTGAAACCTGATGATCCTAGTCTGACTAATGTGAACGCATTTTTTCAAGCCTTGGGGTTGTTGTATGACGAACCTAATGCTATTGATCAGGCTGAAAAGACCCTGTTGGCATTGAGCCAGGGTCGAGATTCTGCAGAATTGTACTGTCAAAAATTTCGAAAGTAGGCGGTCCTTACTGCCTGGAATGATAATGCCTTGGCAGCTCTCTTTCGGAAGGGTTTGTCAGAAGCCGTAAAAGATACTATGGTGGGATTTCCTGTTCCCTCTGGTCTGGACGATTCTATGTCATTAGCCATTCAGGTTGATCGGCGTTTACGTGAACGCAGAACTGCACGAGAGGTGTTGCCACCTGTTGAACAAGTGTCTGAACGTATGCAATGTGATAGAGTTTTGTCCAGGGAGCAACGTCAAGAGTTCAGAAAGCGTAATAAGCTGTGTTTTTTTTGTGGAGATGCCTCGCATATTATTTCTGTCTGTCCTAAACGAGAGAAACGTTTTGCACACACGTTTTCTGTGGGTGGTGTTCAACCTAAGTTTCTTCTGGCAATTACTCTGATCTGCTCCCTGTCCACATTTTCCGCCAAGGCTTTTGTGGATTCGGGAGCAGAACTGAACCTAATGGACTTGGATTTTGCTAAACGTTGTGGATTTCTTATGACACCTCTGCGGACGCCTATCCCTTTGAGGGGGATTGATGCTACTCCTTTGGCGAAAAATAAACCTCAGTTTTGGACCCAGGTGGTAATGCGGGTCGCCCCAAACCATCAAGAAAATTGCAGATTTTTGGTGTTGCATAATTTGCATGATACCATTGTTCTGGGGTTTCCCTGGTTGCAAATTCATAATCCAGTTTTGGACTGGAAATCTGTGTCTGTGGTGAGTTGGGGTTGTCGGTGTGCCCTTAGTGAGGCTCCGTTTTTTTCCACCTCTCCTCAGTCGCATGATGTTCCTGTCTATTTGGCGGACTTTTATGATGTATTTAGTGAGAATGAGTCTGCGTCTTTGCCTCCTCATAGGAGTTATGACTGTGCAATTGAACTGAGCCCGGGGTGTAAATTTCCCAAGGGTCGGCTCTTCAATTTATCTGTACCCGAGCATGAGGCTATGCGATCCTATATTAAGGAGGCGTTGGAGAAGGGTCATATTATACCATCCTCTTCATCCTTAGGTGCCGTTTTTTTTTCGTGGCCAAAAAGGATGGTTCATTAAGGCCTTGTATTGATTATCGTGCCCTCAACAAAATTACTATTAAATATCAGTATCCGTTACCCCTGATTTCGGATCTATTCTCCAGAGTTAAAGGTGCTTGCTGGTTCACCAAGCTTGACCTCAGGGGGCATATAATCTTTTCCGCATTAAGCATGGGGATGAATGGAAGACGGCGTTTAATACTCCAGAGGGACATTTTGAGTACCTGGTGATGCCTTTTGGGCTCACTAATGCCCCTTCTGTCTTCCAGTGCTTCATGAATGACATTTTCCGAGACTTTGTGGATAAATTTTTGATTATCTATCTGGATGATATTTTGATCTTCTCCAAGGATTGGGATTCTCATGTGGAACATGTTCGGACGGTGTTCCGGATCTTGAGGGAGAATTCCCTGTATGTCAAAGGATCGAAATGCCTTTTTGGGGTACAGAGGATTTCATTTTTGTGATTTATTTTGTCTCCGTCAACTATTGAAATGGATCCGGCCAAGGTACAGGCCATTTATGATTGGGTTCAGCCCACTTCTTTGAAGGCCCTTCAGAAGTTTTGGGGTTTTGCTAATTTTTATCGGAAATTTATAGCAAAATTTTCTAGTATTGCCAAGCCATTGACTGATCTGACTAAGAAGGGTGCTGATGTGTTGAATTGGTCTCCGGAGGCTGTTTCTTCCTTTCAGGAGCTGAAGCGAAGATTCACTTCTGCCCCGGTTTTGCGGCAACCTGATGTCTCACTCCCGTTCCAGGTAGAGGTGGACGCTTCTGAGATTGGTGCAGGAGCTGTTTTGTCCCAAAAGGATCCTGTAACATCTAAAATGAATCCCTGTGCTTTCTTTTCCCGTAAGTTCTCCCCATCTGAACGTAACTATGATGTGGGGAATCGGGAACTGTTGGCCATGAAATGGGCATTTGAGGAGTGGAGACATTGGTTGGAGGGAGCTAAACATCAAGTCGTGGTCCTCACTGACCATAAGAATTTGATTTACGTGGAGTCGGCCAAACGCTTGAACCCTAGACAGGCTAGATGGGCCTTGTTTTTTACACGTTTTGATTTTATGGTCTCTTTTCTTCCTGGCACTAAGAATGTCAAAGCAGACGCCCCCTCTAGGACCTTCTTTGCTGATTCTCCTGTGGTGACCAAGCCTGCTACCATCTTAGGTGAAGGGGTAGTTCTTTCTGCCATCTCGCCCAATTTGAGACGTGCTCTGGAAGAGTTCCAGGAGGACAAACCTGAGCGTTGTCCCAGTGGAAAGTTGTATGTTCCTAACCAGTGGAAGAAGAGAGTGATGTCTGAAGTTCATTGCTCTGCATTGGCTGGTCATCCAGGTATTTTTGGTACTAGAGATCTGGTGAGTCGGTCTTTTTGGTGGCCCGCCTTGTCTCGTGATGTCAGGAATTTTGTGCAGTCCTGTGGGACTTGCTCCCGGTCTAAACCTTGTTCTCGCTCTAGTGGGTTGTTGATGCCTTTGCCGGTCCCCAGGAGGCCATGGGCCCATATTTCAATGGATTTCATCTCTGATATGCTTGTCTCTCAGAGAATGACTTTTATTTGGGTGATTTGTGATAGGTTCTCTAAGATGGTTCATCTTGTACCACTCCCTAAGTTGCCTTCTTCTTCTGAGTTGGTGCCCCTGTTTTTGCAACAGGTGGTTCACTTGCATGGGATTCCTGAGAACATTGTATCTGACAGAGGAGTTCAGTTTGTGTCTAGATTTTGGAGGACGTTCTGTTCCAAGCTGGGAATTCAGTTGTCCTTCTCCTCTGCGTTTCACCCTCAGACCAATGGGCAGACGGAGAGAACAAACCAGACCTTGGAGTCGTATTTGAGATGTTTTATTTCCGCTGATCAGGATGATTGGGTTTCATTTTTGCCCTTGGCCGAATTTGCTTTAAATAATAGAGCTAGTTCTGCCACTTTGATGTCACTTTTTTTTTGTAACTTTGGGTTTCATCCTCGATTTTCTTCAGGGCAGGTGGATCCTTCTGCCTGCCCAGGTGTTGACACTGTGGTGGAGAGAATGCACCAGATCTGGGACCAAGTGGTGGATAAGTTATCTCTCTCCCAGGAAAAGGCCCAGCGGTTTTCCAACCGACATAGGACCTTTGGTCCCCAGTTTAAGGTGGGTGATATGGTTTGGTTATCATCAAAAAATATCGCTATGAAGGTAGCTTCTCCTAAGTTTAAGCCTAGATTTATTGGGCCTTACAAGATTTTGAAGATCATTAATCCGGTCTCTTTTCGGTTGGCTCTTCCTGTCACATTTAAAATCCATAATGTGTTTCATAAGTCCTTGTTGAAGAGGTTTGTTGAACCAGTAGTTCCTGGGGTGGCACCTCCAGACCCTGTATTGGTTGAAGGTAACATGGAATATGAGTAGAGTTGAGCGATACCGTCCGATACTTCAAAGTATCGGATCGGAATGGATCGGCCGATCTTAAAAAAAAAAAAGTATCGGTATCGCCGATTCCGATACCGGAAGTCCCATTCAAGTCTATGGGACTTCCGGTATCGGAATAAGAAAAATCCTGTTTTTCCCTTGTACAGCCTCTCTGGGGTCTGTACGGGCCTTTCGGGGGGCTGTGCCGGCCTGCCAGGGGGTCTGTGCAGGCTCCGGTGGGCTGTGCCGGCCTGCCGGGGGGCTGTGCCGGCTTGCCGGGGGGCTGTGCCGGCTTGCCGGGGGGCTGTGCAGGCTCCGGGGGGCTGTGCCGGCCTGCCGGGGGGCTGTGCCGGCCTGCCGGGGGGCTGTGCAGGCTCCGGGGGTCTGTGCAGGCTCCGGGGGTCTGTGCAGGCATCGTCCGATGGTACTACAAGTCCCATCGGGCGATGCCTGCTACCATGACAGTGATTGACACATTAGCCAATGATGGGACAGTAGTAGTCCCATCATCCGGCTAATGTGTTGAATGTAAAAAAAAAAAAAAAAATTACATGCTACATACATGCTACATACATACAACATGCATACTACATACATGCTACATTCATACTACATATACTACATGCAACATACATACTACATATATACTACATGCATGCAACATGCATACTACATATATACTACATGCTACATACATACTACATATATACTACATACATACTGCATGCTACATACATACTACATGCTACATACATACCACATACATACTACATGCTACATATATACTACATATATACTACATGCTACATACATACTACATATATGCTACATACATACTACATACATACTACATGCTACATACTGTACATACTACATATATGCTACATACATACTACATACATACTACATGCTACATACATACCACATACATACTACATACATACTACATGCTACATACATACTACATATATACTACATGCATGCAACATGCATACTACATATATACTACATGCTACATACATACTACATACATACTGCATGCTACATACATACTGCATGCTACATACATACTACATGCTACATATATACTACATATATACTACATGCTACATACATACTACATATATGCTACATACATGCTACATACATACTACATGCTACATACATACTACATATATACTACATACATACTACATACATACTACATGCATGCTACATACATACTACATGCTACATACATACCACATACATACTACACACATACTACATGCTACATACATACTACATATATACTACATGCATGCTACATACATGCTACATACATACCACATACATACTACATACATACTACATGCTACATACATACTACATATATACTACATGCATGCTACATACATACTGCATGCTACATACATGCTACATACATACCACATATATACTACATACATACTACATACAATACATTCATACAATACATACATAGACATACAGTACATATAACATAGAGTAACATACTTACCAATACTTGTCACATTGTTCCCCGAAGCCATTGTCTTTTACGGAATAAATATTAACATAACAAACCACAAAAATACTCACCCACGATCCGAAGCAGTCCACGAGTGTGTCCCACGACGATCTTGGGTAGAGAACTGCAGCATCAGCTGTTGCTGCCGTTCTCTACGGGCTGCAGGAATCCAATGACGGAAGGTAGGTATCCTTCCGCACTGTATTCCTCCGCCACTTAAAAAAAAAAAAAAAGTCCCTAGTCTCACTTTATGCCATTGCTGCGTGGGAATTTCCCACACAGCAATGGCATAAAGTGAGACTAGGGACTTTTTTTTTTTTAAGTGGCGGAGGAATACAGTGCGGAAGGATACCTACCTTCCGTCATTGGATTCCTGCAGCTCGTAGAGAACGGCAGCAACAGCTGATGCTGCATTTCTCTACCCAAGATCGTCGTGGGACACACTCGTGGACTGCTTCGGATCGTGGGTGAGTATTTTTGTGGTTTGTTATGTTAATATTTATTCCGTAAAAGACAATGGCTTCGGGGAACAATGTGACAAGTATTGGTAAGTATGTTACTCTATGTTATATGTACTGTATGTCTATGTATGTATTGTATGAATGTATTGTATGTAGTATGTATGTAGTATATATGTGGTATGTATGTAGCATGTAGTATGTATGTAGTATGCATGTAGCATGCAGTATGTATGTAGCATGCATGTAGTATATATGTAGTATGTATGTAGCATGTAGTATGTATGTAGTATGTATGTGGTATGTATGTAGCATGTAGTATGTATGTAGCATGCATGTAGTATATATGTAGTATGTATGTAGCATGTAGTATGTATGTAGTATGTATGTGGTATGTATGTAGCATGTAGTATGTATGTATGTAGCATGCATGTAGTATGTATGTAGTATGTATGTAGCATGTAGTATGCATGTAGTATATATGTAGTATGTATGTAGCATGTAGTATGTAGCATGCATGTAGTATGTATGTAGTATGTATGTGGTATGCATGTAGCATGCATGTAGTATGTATGTAGTATATATGTAGTATGTATGTAGCATGCATGTAGTATATATGTAGTATGTATGTTGTATATATGTAGCATGTAGTATGTATGTAGCATGCATGTAGTATATATGTGTTATGTATGTAGTATGTATGTAGTATGTATGTGGTATGTATGTAGTATGTATGTAGTATGTATGTAGTATGTATGTAGCATGTAGTATGTATGTAGCATGTAGTATGTATGTAGTATATATTTTTTTTTTTTTTTAACATTTAACACATTAGCCGGATGATGGGACTACTACTGTCCCATCATTGGCTAATGTGTCAATCACTGTCATGGTAGCAGGCATCGCCCGATGGGACTTGTAGTCCCATCGGACGATGCTTGCACAGACCCCCGGACATCAGCACAGCCCCCCGGCAGGCCGGTACAGACCCCCACAGGGTGCACAGACCACCGGCAGGCCGGCACAGCCCCCCGGCAGGCCGGTACAGACCCCGGGCAGTCCACACAGCCCCCCGGCAGGCCGGCAGAGACCCCCGGAAGGCCCGAAATGACGGCACATCATAATGCGCACACACCGCGCATCATGATGACGTCAGGCTGTCAATCAACTTTGAACTTCCGATTCCGATGCCGACTTCCGATATTGAAAAAATATCGGAAGTCGGTATCGGAATTCCGATACAGCAAGTATCGGCCGATACCCGATACTTGCGGTATCGGAATGCTCAACACTAAATATGAGGTAGAGAAGATACTGGATTCCCGTCTGGCTAGACGGAGACTCCAGTATTTGGTTAAGTGGAAGGGTTATGGTCAGGAGGATAATTCCTGGGTCTCTGCCTCTGATATTCATGCCAAAAGATTGGTGCGTGCCTTTCATCGGGCTCACCCTGATCGCCCTGGTGGCATGGATGAGGGTTCGGTGACCCCTCCTCAAGGGGGAGGTACTGTTATGAGTTCATTTTCCCCTTCACCATTGAGGTCTGATGAACTCCCTCTTCTGGTGAAGGAAGGTAGTGAGGCTGATTACCAAGCACCTGAGCTGGGAGAGGATGACTGGGCAACGGGGATCTCTGACTGGATATAAGGCAGCCGACGCCCTTCCTCCTCGCTGGTGATTTCTCTGTGGAATTCTAGGAGACCAGTCTGATTCCTGCTCCTCAAAAGCTAAGTTTTCTGCTTTGCCTTTTTGCATTTGTGTTTTGGTTTTAGTTTGCCTTGGTTTTCTGGATTCTGCCATTCCCTGCTGGGGTGAGCTGAATTCCTTTTTTGTCGGTTGCTCTGTCTTCAGAAAATACCTGAGTACTGACATAGTCTTTTTGAAGCCTAGCGTCTTCAGGGCCTTTTTCCCTGTCAGCCTGTTGGCTCTTATTTTCATAGGGTTTTTATTCATGGATTGCAGACAGCAGCTTTCCTATCCTGTCCTATTTAGTTAGCTTGGGCCCCATCATTTGCTCAGTCTATCTTTCTATCTGTGTTAGTGTTTTTTCTTCTTGCTTCACCGTCATTATATGTTGGGGGCTGCCTATTGCTTTGGGGTCTGCTCTGGGGCAGTTTAGATTTCCCTTTCTGTCTTTAGGCTAGGTAGTTCTCCGGCTGTGATCGAGGGGTCTAGGGCATCGTAGGAACCCCCCACGGCTACTGCTAGTTGTTGTTGATAGGTTCAGGGGTCTGCAATCCGATAGCTGCCAACTTCTCTGGTTTTCTGGACTTAGCTAGCATTTCTGTTTTTGCCTCCTATGGTGACTCATTCATAACAGCTGCTGTTAGTTGTGTGGTTAGGATCAGGGGTCTGCAACTGCGTAGTTACTAACCTCTCTGGTTTTCTGTGACTTAGCTTGGTCTTATTTTCTTCCTCGGTGACCCAATCATAACACATACCACTCCAGCGACAAGTACTGGAAGTTGGTTAGCGGCTGCCAGTCTTTTCATGGATCCCCACTGAGGCCTTGCTGCTTTAAGGAAATGCTGCCAAAGTAAGTTGTAGGCATGGTCGTCACTTGCGACCCCGTTTCCACTAGGCACAGTACGGCACGACCCTCGACCTCTGCCCATACCACTGGACATTTCGCAACCAGATGTTCGGGACTTCCACCACCCCTCGTGACTTCTGGCTTCCTTGCCCGGAACCCTCTAGTTTTAATGGCCGTCGGGGTTAGTATCTCCCACACCACGGACACTCTCATGTGAAGTGGCCCAGTTCCCCGCACTTATAACACCGGGGCTGCGAGGCCCAGCCACTCCTGGCATTGTGAGGCCCCCAAGGCCCAGGATTGAAACCAGGCCGCCCAGTCGTGGGCTCGGTTCTCCTTTTCACTTCGGCCCTGACCTTCTTCAGCTCTTGTTTCATCTCTTCAATCCACTGGGGCTCTCCAACAGCGTGTATGGAGACCTCCATGCCCCGGACCTTTCCCACAGGGACCATCATTCCCTGCTCCTGCTCTCGTACTCGTGCCTGACTTCCCACCTCGGAGAAGGCCATACGTGGGTTCACCCGGACCTGCTCCTGTAATGCCTGCTTTATTAACGGGTCCCGGAGTCCAGTCACTAACAGGTCACATAGGGTAATGTCGATGGGTCCTACCCCTACACCGTCCTTCAGTTCGATGGCTGTGTCTAGTTCCTGGAGGACATTCATGTACTGGGTGATGGTCTCCCCCTCTCCCTGCATTCGACTGAACTACTGGGTCCTCAACTCTCTCACGTTTGTTGGATCCCCATGGGTTTCTTCCAGAATCCGCAAGACCCTAGCAAAGGTGTTGTGGTGTCCCGGGGGCCTCAACATTACTGAATTCCCCATCTAATGCCATCAGGGCTACCTCAGCTTCTAAGTCAGGGGTCATCGGATGCAGGCGGAAGAGCCCTCGCATGCGCTCCTTCCAACTCCACAGCATGGTATTGGAGCCAGAAAACCGTGGAAGGTTGCTTAGCATAGCCCCCAAAGAAATGCTGGACTGGGGGCCCCCGTTATCTGCGGCACCTACGGCCCCACCTTGGTCGGGGGTGCCGCTGTCTGCGCTCCGAGACTGCATCCTGCCAATTACGCCAAATGTGGTACCCGCATGTACACGGGATGCAGTGACGAGACGCGAGACGAATTTGTACTTTTGGTAATAACTTTTTATAGGTATAGATTAGGTGGACTAGTCTAAGCAACCAAACAGGTAACAGGAATTGTCCTCACAGGGACTCAACACAAGCAAACACTAATATATAGGAACCCGACTACCCCGGCAAAGGCCGGTCACTATAGGGCCGTGGTATGGCCGACTATGGGTCCTTAGTTATATAATGTCACTTATCCGTCCTGATGTCCTTGGCATCCTGGATGATGCTTCTTCGGCGTAGCAGCCGCTGGACCCAGCTGCTGAAGATCTGGAGTAGTCTTCGAGCGTTCTGACGCCCAGGTGAAGCAGGGGCACAACAGGCCCCGGAAGAGTTCTTGGACAGATGGGCCGCAACCCCCGGACAGGGGTCAGTGGCCGCGAAGCAGGGTGGCAGTTGGCAAGCCACCGGCGCAGCCAGCGGCTGTAACAGGGAGTCCGCGACGGGTGACGGCCTGACTCTTGCCACGGACTGGAACTAGTGGCTGCCATCTGCAATGAACTGGCTGCGGTCGGGAGCAGGGCGGCGAGGGGTAGGCCGCAGACACAGGCTGAAGTGAGGAGGCAACTGCCGCGGGTGACCGCGGGCAGGCCACAGCCGCGGGCTGGAGTGTGGCGGCAACGGCGGCAGATGACCGCGGGCAGGCCGCGGGTTGAAGCGGAGCAGCGGTTCTCGGACGGCCAACGGCTGTCCAGTGTAAGTGTAAGTGTCCCTCTTGCTTCTGTCCTCCTCTCTGGCCTCTGTACGTCGCTCTGGCTCTCACACACTCCCACTGTCTCCTGCTCCTTCTTCCCCGTTCTGCTGACTCACTGTGACAAGCGTTCTCCTCCCCTTTTATATCGGCTCCTCCCCCCAGCCCATATGTCAGTCTCAACGGTCCCGCCCTGAACTCTGTCCCCCAGAAACAACCTGCCCCGGAACCTAAATGATGGTCTCCTTGGTTCCGGCCTGGACACTCGACGGGGTCCCCATCTCCCATATGTGCATGACAAGTCAGGTTTCCCATTCACTTTGCTGGAATCAGGATTGCTTCAGGTTTATGTAGAATATCTGCAAGGAACAAACGCACTAAATCTGCAACGTGTGCACACAGGCTAACAGCAGCAAGGAAGATGGCCACTCCATGCACATAAAATTGAAAAAAAAAATCTACCATCAAGGAATAAAAACAGGTAAATATACAGTATATACAGTGTATTTATTCTCTGATTATGAATGTTATTTCTGGCAATTTTACATGTCCATTTCAGTGTATATTTCTATTTATATATGTAAAGATGTGATTTTGCAGTTGAGTCCTGATCATATATTTTGCAGATATTCTTCCTTCTTTCCCACACAGTCCTCTTGTCCTTATCGGTCTTTCACCAGCCTAGTTACACAATCTCCTCCTTATCGTCATCTATTTCACTCTCATGATGAAGTCAGAAGAGCAGAAGAAGCACAATTTAGAATAAATCCGGCTTTTCGTTCCCCGCACTATAAAGTGCTCATTTTTATTAAGTGATTTTGCCATTCCTGCCATTTTCAGGACAAAACAGAATAGGAATAGGAAACCAGAATATAAAACAATAAATTGACTTTGCGGGAACAGCAGCCAGCCTTGATGAAGATTGCATTAATGATCTTATCTGACTGGCAAGTTTTTAAGTTTTCCCCTCTTTTTAATTATAACAGCCACAATAAAGTGATCCCCTTATTCCACGCATCATTAGGCTCTATTAGTTTCTGCAGCATCAGGGTATTGGTTGCACTGGGTTTTATTGTCTGGTGTAACTGTGCCGTAGCTTCATCTCAAGTAGCAAATTGCGCTTTTCGATGTGCTTGTCTGACTGTCAGGCGTTGATGTTGATCCGAATTGTATTCTCGCCTGATGACATTACAAGCTCATTACCAGGTTCAGTGATGATGGGGTTATCTTCTCAAGTTCTTACCTAGCTTCACAACCCTTATAAAAAAAACTTTTTGTTTGATTTTTTTGTTTTATTCATCATAAAAGCACTGTTGAATTAAAATCAATTTGAGGTCAAAAGCATATTCCTAAAAGAAATAAATGTTTTAATTTCTGTAAAGCAAAATCGCATTCAAAACATGGATAAGATGATACTGCTGGTAAGAACTTATGCACTTAGCTTTATCAGACATAGAAGTAGAAATGGGCGAATAATTTTACATTTGAATTCAGTAACTTTGACAGATTTTTCATAAAAATATCAATGCTTCAAAGCCTTCAATTGCCTGGAAAAGATGTGTATAACATTTGAGGTTTCCTAGGACTGTCTTGATCCCGTTTTGAGCTGGATATTGCAAACACAGCCTTATTAATGTCCAAGTGTCCTCAACCCATTTGGCTATGAAAAAATGGATGGTTTCCATTGATAAATCAATTAGCTAGCAAATGTCCAAATATACGCAAAGGAGTAGCGTAGCTACTAGGGGCAGAGGGTGTTAATGCCCCAATCCTCGCGCTCTGAGCTGCCCACTACTCTACTTTTAACTGTATCGGCGTGCACAGCCCACAGATACTGTTATACTCTCTAGCAGAGAAGGGAGACACAATCTCCCTGCACTGCTACTATAGGGCCTGCGAGCCAGGGGCGCCCAGTGCCAGCTCATCCTAGATGCCTCTACTGTTGAAAGCAATGATGGAGGGAGTATCAGCTGATACTTCCTCCATCATTGCTTTCATCAGCTGATACTTCCTCCCCCATCATTCTTCCTTGGAGTCTGACATCTCAGTGAAGCAGAAGCAGGCGCAGTTACTTCACTACATGGTGCTCGCTATGCTGAGATTCAGAGCGCTAGCTGCAGAGACCGCAGCAGTGAGGGAACAAGGAGGACAGGTGAGTATTGTATTTTTTTTTAGAACATTGTGGTGCTTAGAAAACCATATGGAGGACTATGGGGTGTATTATACTATACAGAGGACTACAGGGTATATTATACCATACAGACAACTTTGGAGTGCACTATGCTGTATGGACTATGGAGTGCATTATGCTGTTCGGTCTATGAGGTGCATTATGCTATAAGGACTATTGGGTGCATTATAATATACAGAGGAATATGGAGTGCATTATACTATATGGAGGACTATGTGGAGTGCATTATATGAAAATGCAAATTAACTTACCGTTAAAATTATGGACTGTTCATGTCTTTGTGAGTGGGCAAACTTACAAAATCAGCAAGGGATCAAATACTTATATTCCCTACTGTATAAGTACTGTGTAGGTGAGATAATAGTTTAATAAGCCAAAAAATTTTAGCAGTATGTATTTGCTCTTGTCTTTTCCACTTTGAAGCTGCTCGCTAGACTTTCGGGTGTATTAGGCTACTTTCACACTTGCTTTGTTTTGCAACGCGTTTTTCCTGCAAAAAACGCATTGAAAAAACGCATACAAACGCATACAAATGCGTTTTTTTCAAGCATTTTTATGAGCATGCATGAAAAAACGCAGCGTTTTTATGCGGTTGTATGTGTTTTTAGTGTGTTTTTACCGCGTTTGCATTTTTTTCCAACATTGGGTGGCCCCTCACACTAACCCAAACCATGACATTACTAACCCTGACCCTAACCCTAACCCTTAACCAAACCATACCCTAACCCTTAACCAAACCATACTAACCATAACCCTAACCCTTAACCAAACCCTACTAACCCTAACCCAAACACTAACTAACCCTAACCCTAAACCCCCTTAACTAACCCTAACTCTAACCCAAACCCCTAAATTCCATTGTCTAACTAATGGTTAACAAAAAAACGCATACATAAGCATGCCAATGCGCACATATGCGCACCCATAGACTTATAAAGGGTGTCTTGCTGTAAAAAAACGCATTGCGCGCGCATGCGTTTTTTTGAGGCAAGTCGGACGCCCTAAAAATGCAACAGGATGCATTTTGTGCGCCCGACCGCATACCGCAAAAAAACGCATGCGAATAAAAACGCATACAAACGCATGTGTATGCGCACATAAGCGCATCCCATGCAAAATATAGGGACAAAAACGCATGCATTTTTTAGCGCTAAAATACAGCGCAAAAAAACGCAAGTGTGAAACCAGCCTTAGTGTACAAAAAAGATGAGAAGTTGAACGTGCTCAGCCAGCGTGTGTGAATGCTGACAGACACATGCAGTGTGCATGCGCATACATGCCGCCCACTGTATGAATATACAGTGCTTGCTCTGGGAAGTGAACACGATCAATCACAAGTGGGGAAGGATTCCAATATGCAAAATTTTGGCCATGACAAGGGTGCTCTGAATCCTGAGAACATTTGCATACAAATTCAGAGTAATTTTTTTAGATACTGTGCAAAGAACAGGTACAGTGCTAGTCTGCTTTTTATATAGGCTAAATCCCAAATAAAGCCCATTTTGGGGGTGACAGACTTCCTTTAATACATAGAGTCCTATCTTGTTAGATAGAAAATAAAATGACTGCTGATTGAATAGCATCTGGGCAGATGACCAGTCCATAATCCTCATCCATTAGAAAAGAAGCTTTTCCAGATTTCCCAGCAGTCATTTTATTTTATATCTAACAAGAGAGGGTACTATGAATAAAAGAAAATAAGAGAATATGATGGTGTGAGGGATGTCACAGGGGAAGGGGGGTCGACTTTGGTCACCTTGGGGGGAGGGGAGCGATGGACCTAGCAGTAGTCGGCTCTCTGGCACCACCACTTGCCCCGGGTCAGTCAGGGAACAGCACCGAGGGAAAATAGTCACCGGAAAGGCTTCCCTTATAGGTACGAGTTAATGAGACGCTCCCAGTGAGGGGGGATATACAGTTAGGTCCATATATATTTGGACAGAGACAACATTTTTCTAATTTTGGTTCTAGACATTACTACAATGAATTTTAATTCAGATGCAGTTGAAGTTCAGACTTTCAGCTTTCATTTGAGGGTATCCACATTGAAATTGGATGAAGGGTTTAGGAGTTTCAGCTCCTTAACATGTGCCACCCTGTTTTGAAAGGGACCAAAAGTAATTGGACAGATTAAATAATTGTAAATAAAATGTTAATTTCTAGTACTTGGTTGAAAACCCTTTGTTGGCAATGACTGCCTGAAGTCTCAAACTCATGGACATCACCAGATGCTGTGTTTCCTCCGTTTTGATGCTCTGCCAGGCCTTCACTGCGGTGGTTTTAAGTTGCTGTTTGTTTGTGGGCCTTTCTGTCTGAAGTTTAGTCTTTAACAAGTGGTAAGGTAAGCGAGGACGCTACGTAATAAGAGGCAGTGCTATACATGATATATATTTATATATATTAGCTATGAACCCATTCTACGCCCGGGTGGTGAGCATTTTAATTGGTATATGGTATCCAATCCTTGCATATGCTGCCCCCCTCCTATCCTGGTGTGCATGGCACCCCTCATCCCAATCGTGATATGTATGGTAACCTCACCTCACCAATCCTGGTAAGCAAGGCACCCTATTCCTCATCCTGGTATGCATGATCCCCTCACCCCCCTACCCTGGTATGCATGGCCCCCTCACCCCCCTATCCTGGTATGCATGGTCCTCTCACCTCCCAATCCTGGTATGCATGGTCCCCTCACCCCCCTATCCTGGTATGCATGGTCCCCTCACCCCCCCTATCCTGGTATGCATGGTCCTCTCACCCCCCAATCCTGGTATGCATGGTCCCCTCACCCCCATATCCTGGTATGCATTGTCCTCTCACTCCCATATCCTGGTATGCTTGGTCCTCTCACCCCCCTATCCTGGTATGCATGGTCCTCTCACCCCCCAATCCTGGTATGCATGGTCCCCTCACCCCCCAATCCTGGTATGCATGCTACCCCTCACCCCCCAATCCTGGTATGTGTGGTCCTCTCACCCCCCAATCCTGGTATACGTGGTCCCCTCACCCCCTTTTCATGGTATGTGTGGTCCCCTCACCCCCTTTCGTGGTATGCGTGGTCCCCTCACTCACCTTTCGTGGTATGCGTGGTCCCCTCCCCTTTCATGGTATGCGTGGTCCCCTTACTCCCCTTTCGTGATATGCGTGGTCCCCTCACCCTCCTTTCATGGTATTCGTGGTCCCCTCGCCCCCTTTCGTGGCATGCGTGGTCCCCTCGCCCCCCAATCCTGGTATACGTGGTCCCCTCACCCCCTTTTCGCAGTATGCGTGGTCCCCTCACCCCCCTTTCGTGGTATGCATGGTCCCTTCACTCCCCTTTCGTGGTATGCGTGGTCCCCTCACCCCCCTTTCGTGGTATGCATGGTCCCCTCACCCCCCTTTCCTGGTATGCATGGTCCCCCTCTCCTCCCTTTCCTGGTATGCATGGTCCCCCTCACCCCTATTAAACTACACACATACAAAAAAAACATTTATACTCACCCTTCTTTCCTGTGCTCCAGCGCTGTCACGTTCTGCTAGAGGCCGGGGGAGGAGTCTGGCGCCGGAGTAAGCGCATGACCATAGCGCTGTCCGGCGCCATATTGCTGAAGACACACTGCAAATGTGTCTTCAGTAAAATGGCGCCGGATCGTGCTATGCGCATGTGCAATTCCGGCTTCACTCCTGCCCAGCTCTCCGGCAAAAGAGAAGCGGCACGGCAACTCTCCTCCCGGTCAGGTAAGTATGTACGTATGGCGCCGGAAATAGCGGTATTCAGTGTGTACGCGTACCGCCATCTCCGACGCCATACACACTCCTCACCGCTGGATGCCTCATTCTGTCTGGAGGCAGACTGCGCAGGCGCGTCACGCTTGCGCAGTCTATAAAGGCTTCAGACAGAGTGACGCTTAGCCCATTATATTATAGATATAGTCATGGGAGAAAGTGTTGGCACCCTTGAAATTTTTCTAGAAAATGAAGTATTTCTAAGAAAATTATTGCAATCACACATGTTTTGTTATAAACATGATTATTTCCTTTTTTGTGTATTGGAACAACAACAAAAAAAATTGAGGAAAAAAAGGCAAATTGGACATCACTTCACAGAAAACCCCCAAAACGGACTGGACAAAGTTGTTGGCACATTTCCAAAATTGTGGGTAAACAATTTTGTTTGAAGCAAGTGATGCTCATTCAAACTCACCTGTGGCAAGTACCAGTTATGGGCAATATGAAAATCACACCTAAAACCAGATAAAAAGCGGAGAAGTTGACTCAAGCTTTGCATTGCGTGTCTCTGTGTGCCAGAGTAAAGCCCCCGTCACACTAAGCAAGATCGCCAGCGAGATCGCTGCTGAGTCACAAGTTTTGTGACGCAACAGCGATCATACCAGCGAGATCGCTGTGTGTGACACGTATCAGTGACCGGTCCCTCAACAGCGGGTAACTAAGCGCCGCACGCGCTTAGTTACCCACTGTTTACCTTGGATACCAGCTCCCAGTGCGAGCACGCTGGTATCCAGGGTACACAGCGAGTAACTAAGCGACACGCGCTTGTTACCCGCGTCGTCACTGGTCCTGATCACTGGTGAGATCTGCCTGTTTGACAGCTCACCAGCGATCATGTAGCAACACACCAGCGATCCTGACCAGGTCATATCGTTGTCGGGATCACTGGTGCGTCACTTAGTGTGACAGGGGGCTTTAGCATGGAGAACAGAAAGAGAGGTGAAGAGATCTGTCTGAGGTCTTATATAAACGTATTGTATCAGATCAATGATCAATCAAGATGCAGCCACGACACCGGAAGTCAATAGGAGAATAGCAATGTGCAAATCAACAATCAAGTCACTGGACAAAACGTTATGTCAAGGAGCATTTCACTGGTGACAAAGATATAGTCTGGCTTTTTCTGTACTAACATATGGATGCGAAACCTGGACGATAAAGAAACCAGACAGTAGAAGAATTGACGCCTTTGAAATGTGGTGCTGGAGAAGGATGTTATCAATACTATGGATGACAAGAAGTACAATTAAATCAATTTTGGGACAAATCAAGCCAGACATGTGACGTGGAGCAAGAACTTAATTGTTATTTGTGTACTACGATGTAGACATACCAGATAAAGGCTCTAGTCTGCAGCCATAAATTGTGTTGTAGTCTGTCATTTTATTCTTGCTTATAAGAAGACTTTTATTGCTTTAGCAAATATGTTGGAGTATTATTCATATTCTTCTTGATAATAGAGCACTTGTTGGTTCCTACCTTTGTATACCTTCAATATATGCCCCAGCATTAGTTGAACAACTTACACCATCAAGACTTTTCTATATTAACCAGAGGTGAGTGTTTGTTATAACTACACCTATTATACGGATTACAGTCCTTCCCACAAAAGTATTGTCTTCCCATGTCTTCTAGAGTCATTGTAGTTTTTGTCATATGAACCGGATGGAAAAGTAGCTGACATGTTGATGGAACCTGGTGGTCCTTATTGGAGGTCATTCGGTTCTGTCTTGTTAGTGTTTCTAACTAAATCCTCAAGGAAAATGTGTGCAGGACTTTACTGAGATGCAGGAGTAAAATAAGGCGTCGGTATGTAATTTATTTTACTTATTAATGGTATGAATACCTCAAACACTACAATGGAGATTGTAAAAAGCAAAATGTATTGTACTTACTTAAAATACTAAATGTAATAAATCCAGAGAAATGTATGTTTCTTTATATATGCTGCACAACCCGTCGGTTACCTCTGTAATTTGTAGATCTCTCTTTCTACATGGAGAGACATGACAGAACAGCACTGAAGAAATGGTACGAAAATTAAATGTATTCTTTTATTGTCCATGTTGTAAATCGAGATATGGCCTCGAGCGTCTGCTGCATAATACATACAAGGACAGGATGAATGATATGGACATCATACTGTCAAATGTCTCTATTGTTCAACTTGAATGGTCTAGCACTCCAGCTGCTACCGCTATACATTTGCTAGAATAATAGAGAAATCGTATTAATGTTATTTGGATTATTAATTAATGGGTCAATGCTAAGCATGGAAAATATACAGATATTGTTATTGTGTTTTCAGTAATAGAATTTAGTAAAGCCTGACACTCATTTACTAGTAAAACATATTTAGCAATATACATTGTTCCAACGTGTTTTGGGGCTTCCACCTTTGAGCAAGCCTCTGACGTCATTGTGCTTTGTTATGTGACGTGTGTCGCCCAAGGTCTAGTCAGCGCCTCGAGGAATGCGGGTGGTAATGGAGTTGCGCTCAGTGAGGTTAAAGGTCAAGTCAGCGCCTGAAGCGGAAGCCCAGAGTGAAGTAGGTCAAAGATGTGTGAGACTGGAAAAGGCATAGGTACAGAGAAGCAGACGGCGAGCTGCTGGTACGGCAGGGCAGGTGAACGGTTCCTTTTCTTCTGCCCTCTACACTTTAGCAAAATGATTAAAAACATATGTGACAAGCACAAGTGTGAACAAGTCGGTCAGACAATGGTCACACCACCCAATGGCTGAAACACAACAAGAAGACACAAAATAACAAATTTGCAAAAAATACTCTGCAGTAAAAAACATGACAGTAATCAGCAAGTGCTGTATAACAAATACAGGGTATTTAGTCGATACGTTTTTTGCAAAAAATATATACCAAGCTGCTTCACCACGTCACGGTAACCCTTCACGAAGCAGTCCCTATCTAATGTATTTAAAACCTGAACATGTGAACAGTGTCTAAATGAACAGGATTCAGACAGGCGCCTCCTAGTATATGGGCTTGTGGTGTAAGACAGCTCATTTATGTGCATGTCACACAGGAGAGGGGTGGGGTCTCCCAAACCATGCTGAGCAAGGAAAAAACGGATTAAAATTTAGCAAAATGATGTCTGGCTGGTGGATATTTTGCTGATTTCGAGGAGGAATGTATTAAAAAATATAATATTCTGGAGAATATAAATTTTTGTAAAATTTGAAGAGAATTCAATTTCACTTGAATAAGTGATCTTTACATCACCTGTAGTCTGTAGTGTTGCTGCCACAGCTGATCAATGCATGAGATAGCTGGGGATAAAGTTGATGGCATTAGCCAGTTACCACATCTTTAGAGAGCCGCAAACTAAACCCCAGCACTAGGGTGCAGGCTTTAAGGAGAAGCTGCTGTATCTGTACAGAGCTACCCCTGCACTGAAAAGGGGATAAAACATTTGTCTGGCCTGAGGCTAAAAGTGAATAGACATGCCTCCTACAAAAAGTGACCTTCAGGGCATCCAGAGGTGTGTGATTGGCTCTCTTTTTTAGTGTATAAATGTGAAGAGATTTTCCTTGTCTTTCCTTTCACTTTATACAAAATGTAGACCTTACATTGATACCCTGATTGTCTGGCCTTTCTGATTACTTTTTGCTTGTTAAGACAACTCATATCAGTATACTCGAGTAGGCATACAGTGCAGCTCTCCTAAAGACAAGTGCCCCATTTTGGAACCACTCTTCATGGGTTTTAGTAGGAAACAGTATGAAGGTTCATTCGAATTGGAAACTTTGATGAGAAAACTTCTATATAGGGAATGTGAAAAATTGCTATTAACCTGCCGATATGGGGTTACTATGCAGTTTAATAGCGTTCTGATCCTACCCCTGCACTTTGACTCTTGCTGCTGGGAGGAAATTGACTTTAATACTCCAGGTAGCATTCGCATTTCCATCATGGGGTTGGTGCCCGCATAGTTTTAGTAACCGCTCAGTGTATAGAGAGCGGCGACTGTAACCGCGCCCCCTGCACTTAATGACAGCAGCTCAGTGTTAGAATCGGCCTTCAGTCACTGAGCAGTGACTGAGCCCACATCGGTGCCACCCAAACACTGCAGGTGGGGAGGTAATAAAGTTCATTTCCTCCGGGCAGCAGGGGTCTAAATGCCAGTGCTAGGCAGGTTCAGAACGTTATTAACCTGTAGAAAACCCAATATCTCCAGCATTTTTTCAAAAGAGAAGATATAGGGGACTGCAGCTACGTCCAAAAATGGACTTTTACTCTCAGGCCTATTACTTTCCTGTACATTTTGCAGTAAACACTATATTAACTTCTTATTCCTTTAATATCACATTAGATTAAAATTAATATTTCTGATTGTTCGAAGTAGAGAAAAACACACCAAAAGTATGTTCTTAAAATAGACTAACTATTCAACAGTTATTTGGCTGAAATTTAGCTTCTGACTTTTTATGATGCTCTTCACTTTTCTAGACAAATAGACTGAGCCCTTTGATTGATTGCTCTCTTTATTATGAAGGGCTATTCATAAATTGTACTCATTTTAGATATGTGCCCTGAATTTTTCTTAGCATATTACTCTTGGAAATATTACCAGAGTACAGACATATTGAATATTGTTTATTTGTGTTTTATAGTGTTTCTTTTAAAACTTCTTAGGCTGGTTTCACATTTGCGTTAAAACAACGCTGCGCCCTGCGTCGTTAAGCCCCGCCCCGAGCCGGCTCCCTGCCCGCCCCATCCGGGATCACCGCCTACTTTCGCATTTGCACGCATGCGATCGGCGCACCCTATCTTTAGCATAGGGTGCGCAGATCATGCGCTGCCAGTGTGAAAGTAGCGTGCTGCGCACTTTTGACGGTGCGCCGTGCGCGCCGAAATGCAACATGCTGCATTTACATACATTACATACATTAGGCCTTAGGTTTCCTTTGTTTTTTGGCAAGAGTAGTTGCTGAGTCACTGTCATAGTAGCCAACTGCAGTTGTCACTAATGGGAGTTAGAGGGACAGTTCTGTGTGTGTGGCGATGACTTTTAACTTAGGACCCAACTTGTGGATAGACTTACTGTTCAACTGGAACAGATATTTATTCAGCATGAAGTAACTAGTGTTTCAGTCACAGCCTCTCAACAAGGGCACATTGTTGACAGGAACACATAGTATTAAGGCACAAATCTTGATGATTACATAAGAGTTGAGGCGAAGAGCTTGGTAGTTACAACCCAGAATAAAGGTACAGAGCTTGGGGGTTACACTTTAGAATTGAGACACATCAGCCAGAGAAACAGTCTCTTGTCACTCATAATAGACAGTTGGAGGGATTAGCAGGCTGTCTCAGATCACTCTCATAAACCAGAGTGACTTGACTTTTATTATATAGGCTAGAAGTGTTCCAAAATCACTTTTAATATCCAAGGTTGCATCTGTCCATGGAGCATTAACTTATAGCAGGTTTGAAAGGTTCAGTTGGTTTCCACTGTAGGCATCATCACTATCCTGCCAAATCTTGGGGTAACTGCTTCCCTCCGCATGCCCAACTCTAGGCACAGTTCGTCCTCTATTAACTGAAGACAGGTGTATCTTGGCTGTGTAACACTTACAGTATTACTGTCTGAACATGTGGTGTGCTAAGGCTGGTTTCACATTAGCGCTTTTTAAGCGCACGCACGGCCGGGGGTAGCTCCGCCCCCGAGCCGGCTCTCTGCCCGGCGTGCCCGCCCCTTGCTTGTAGCGCCGCCTCCTAGCGCACAGCGGCGCCTGCGATCGGCGCACCCTATCTTTTGACGGTGCGCCGTGCGCGCCAAAATCAAACTTTTCGGATTTCGGCGTGCTCGGCGCACCGTCAAAAGCTGGCCAGCTGACGAGCGGGGGAATACCGCGTCCCACCTGTGTATGCCACCTCCATATCTAAACAAGCTTCATATGGACCCATTTACCTCCTGGACTATACAGCACTAGTTTCAAACAGATTAAGCGTCCATGATACCTCCAAGGAGATTTATACATTTCTCTATGTATGGTTATATATTCCTTTTTGCAAGGCATTTAAATCAGTATATCCACTCTTATAATAATAGGAGATACCATTTAGATCAACATGACATTCTGAAATCTCCATGAGAATCCTTACTTGGGTACCGGATTAGTATTTGTCAGAGACACCGCACTGAACTTGCTCACTGAGCCAGTGCGCGTGTCCTGAGTAAAGCGAAAGCGTGCTCAAAGCTACCTGTGGAGCGGGCAGCAGTCGAGTAGATGCGTACTTCAGAGCCGCAGGACCTGAAGCACGTGACTGCTAGAGGCGTGGCCTAAACTCCACAGAGCTAGGAGCTGCAAGACAATTCCTAGCAGAGTAACTGCGAGACAAAGTTACCAGGGGGCATAGACAGGGAGAATAGTCAAGACGTAGCCAATGAGTCACACACCGAGATAGCTGCAAGGTACCAAAGGGGGCGAGCAGAGAGTAGTCAGGTCACAGGCAATGAGTCATACACAGATAATAACGCAGTACAAAATCAATAGGCAAACTCACAATGGGAAACAGAGCCGGGTCAGAACCATATATACAAGCTATAGCAACAAACAGGCACACGGGGGTCAGCACACTAGGCCAAAGGCAAAAGTATAACTGGCAGGGATTGAAGCTACCCAGGGGTTTATGAAGCTCTCCCAGAACCAGAAAGAGGCCACAATCATTAACCCCAAGTGTGCAGGTCAAAACCTGCACAGAGCTCCAGACATTAACCCCCGGTGTGCAGCTCAAAAACGTGCACTGGGATCATGACAGTATTTCGCGATAGCAGTCGGCAGACTGAGGAAGGCCGATAATAGGCCGAAATGTTTCCAGGACTGCAATAAATTATAAAATAAATCTAATTTGCAAAGGATTATTCAGCTGAGTGCCAAGTTACTTTATTATATGTATCTCCCTTCCTGTGCGGTCACATGGTACCTCTCATTAAAGTAATTAATATGCGGCTCCTCCCCTTTGAGAGTGGAGACACGTCCATATTCATGACTTTAATGAGCGGTACCATGTGACCCCACAAGAAGAAGACAGGAAGGGAGATACAGACGACGGGGCTGAGGTGTAGCAGAGCCAGATATGCAGACCCCAGGAGGGTGAGTATCATGTCTCCTGCTCCCCCTCCCTCACTGGCTTTCAGGTGTATGACTCGTGTATAAGCCGAGAGGGTCTTTTTCAGCCCAAAAAAGGGGGCTGAAAAACTCGACTTGTACACGAGTATATACGGTAACTTTATTCATCACTTTATTAACCACTTTATTAAGCCACATTGGAAGCATATTTTAATATTACCATTTTCCACACGTATTCAATTTGTAAACAACAAGAGTTAAGTAATTAAAACTTTTAAAAGAAAACACATTACTAATTGAAAACGGAATCACGAGTCACAAAGTTGATTCATTGTATTAATTTGAGCCTCGGCATTAAAAAAAAAAAAAAAGTTAAATGTTTCTAGTATACAAACTGCTATGACCAGAGCATCTTACTTTTTGTTTGTTTTCTTTTTCAAACATTGTATATAGACACCTGGGGATTAATGGGACAATAGAAAAAAAAATCTGCAGGCATTTAAAAGTTATACTTTCAAGTAATTTTTCAGAATAAGATGTCCTGTGTGTACACGAGGACTATATTTGACCATTATATGACTAGTATCCTGCTTTTTAACAGATTTCCCTATTTAGACTATAATTTTCATTTGAGTCTGACCTAATGGGTGGAGACTAGCTGCTCTCATGAGTAGAAAGAAGGATTCCTGCTCTCCATTATTTAGTTAGCCCATAGACAGAAGCAGCAGGAGAGTTATGGAGAACATTATACAACAATACTGATCAGTGCGAATGTGAATCCAACTCTGGAATGAGGTAAAAGACTTCTTAGAAAGCTCAGCATAAACTTTCTGTCTTCATTTGGTTTTTTTTCACTAATTTCTCCCTCCACTTTACACTCAAAGTTGAGCAAAAATGTGCGACTTTTGAGTTTTTTCATAGCAGATTTGGCCATTCAGGCAGAGCTTGAGCATGACTAAGGTGGATGAAGGTGTGATGCAACAGCTCATTTAATTTATGTCAAGCTATGGCATATCTTTCTCCAGTAATTTTTCTCCAGTCCCTGAATGGAGTAAAATTTGTGGTGAGGCGCACAACACTTTTAAGAAGCATCTGAGGAGGCGTCCGATCATATCAGTCTGATGAATTGGAGACTATCTTAAATCACTCTACCTGTGTAGTCAGTCAGTATAAGATCACCTCTGTGTTTAATGTGTCTTGAGAATAATAGGACTGCTGATAGCTTTGGAGTGTGAGGCTGCTGTCAGTTTGTGACAATCTGTAGGCAGCACACCAGCACCGATGTTTGCATTGGACCAGGGCTCAGATTGGCTGTTGCTACAGCTCCCCGCACCCTGGTAAACAGCAACATGCAGTTACCAGGGAAGGTATTCTACCTTGATTAATGCTGTAACTAATGCTTGGTTGGAAGGTGGGGTCCATCATGGGATTCACAGATTCCTTGGTAGGTCAGTCCCAATGAATACAATACTCTGTGGGCACTACTGAGTGCACAGGGTGGCCACGTTGATCTTCATTTGTGAAACAATTCATAGCCAGTACAGTGCACCATTAGTCTCTAAAGGCCTCCATACACATTAGATAAAAAGATCAGTGGCCCATCTAATGGCTCTCATCAACAGATGTCGAGGAAGATCAGAATTGGGCAGTCTGAATTTAATAAACCAATTATTTTGTTTTGGCCGCAACATATGAACACTCGTCTGAGCCACAATTCCTGTGTATGGGGGATTCAGGGGAGATAGCTGTGGGGCACCTTATAAAGATGCCCAGACAATACTTCTGCTTCACTATCCTCTCATCTCTCCTAATGGCAAATTCCTTTATAATAGCATTTTACCTGAGGTCTAGTGATACACAGTATCAATTCATCACCATTATTCTATTATGGAAGAGTAATGGAAAGAAGATATTAAACGAAATAAATCTCATATTAAACTACAGATAACATAACAATTGTTACTTTCATTATGCAAAGTTATGTACAGTACGAGTAAGACTATCCCGGGGCAGGGAAGCAATTACCGATGAGAAGTAATTTCCTGTTGACTATATCTAGACTCCGGGGCGATTTTTATTTTGAACTCTTCAGACTCTCGAATAGAGGACACTAAATCAAAGTGAAGCCCGAGTGACTAATTTCTCATCCATTTTTTTTTATCTACTAGCACAATCACTAGCCACTTGAATTGCTTTCCAGTACTGGAGCTTACCACAGCAGATTTTCTATTAACTATTTTAATGCTGCAAGACATGTAATATATGAGCTCCCAATCTTTATAGATTCACATTTATGTGGAAAAGCGCTGACAGTATCACTTAGAAAGACTTTGTGTTTCCAGTCCCCTTCCCACTCATGGCTGTGCATGCATAGAATTACCTTGGTATCCTTCTCATTAGTTAGTAATTAACTTGCTTTATGACTTATTAAAATGTAATGCTGCTGGCTTAGCACTGACATATATGTATCGTAAGACCTTATTATTATTTATAGCCATGTCCTAATGAAAATATACAAATAATCTAGTCCAATTATTAAAACTAAGATAGTGGGCGCATTTACTCCCATTAAATGCCGACCCTCAATCTCTATCCCACATTCTCTAAGATTCCTTGTTTGTTATGTGCTGTTCACATACGTGTTGTGAATTCCATTTTGAACAACACCTAGCTGATACATTGACTTTTAATGGAGTCAACTGGGAGCCACCAGAGTTTACCAAAATCTACACAGATTTGGGGAGCACCTGAAGAACGTATCCCTGTGCAGCTACTTCTAATATCAGACTGGGATTTTTAGTGCACATCAAAAAGACGATCCATCAGCTATACAGAACATCATTATCAATGCACAAACAGGATATACAATCAATAGGGTCCAATAAGTTATTTCTGAAAATACCCATAAGAAAAATTCCTAGTGGCTCCAAAGTAATCTTTAATGTTACTCTCATCATTATTGTTAAATTTGCAAAGTACTTGTTGCAATTTATTTGTGTTCAAAGATCATCTTCAGAAGGATTTATTCTATAGTTTACATTTTGCTGCTGCAGTCTGTCAGAGGTGGCTGGTTTCTTTGGTAAAAAAAGTGCAGTGCTTACAAGCTCTTTGCAATAGAGCAGGGGTCTCAAATTCGGCAGAGTAAATGGGCCCCACATAAAAAAAACTTTAAGCTGGTGGGCCACATTCCTTTCAATCTTAATACAGTACAAAATTATTGTTAGACAGTTGAGAAAACAAGAGAGAAAGAGGGGAAAGAAAGAAAGAACAGAGCGAAAGAAAGAACAGAGAGCGAGAAAGGAAGATTCTATAAAGATACTATAGCAGCCCGGCTCACATTGTAATGCCCACCTGAGCCTCCTGATGCAGGACATATCATGATCTGCTCACATGGCCGGCATCCCCGATTCCAAGGCGATCCCGCTGTCAGAGGAGGACACGGTGATGGATCTGAAGCATTCCCTGAAGTGCCTCCATGGTTCCGTCACAATCTTCTCCCGAAGTTACCTCATTTCCGGTCAGCATGTCACTTCCGGTGGAACGTCACGTGCGAGTTTTAAAGTGCTCCTCGGGGATCCACCATGTAATCCTGTGTCCACGGGAAAAGTAAGCTCCCGGCCGGGGCAGTGGGGCAGACTCAAAATCGGGACTGTCCCGCTAGATCCTGGATGGTTGGGAGGTATGAATGCTCCCCACCATACACCTTGTACACGCATGGCTACGCACACCTCATACACACACGATTCCTCTTTGTATGCCTCATACACGGTTTCGCTCCGTACACCTCGTACACACAGCTCCGGTCCGTACACACACGGCTCCGCTCCATACACCTCGTACACTCGCGGCTCCGCTCTGTACACATGTCTGCTCCATACACCTCGTACACACATGGCTCCGCACACCTCATACACATGTGGGTCTGCTCCGTACACCTCTTACACACACAGCTCCGCTCCGTACATCTTGTACACACACGGCTCCGCTCTGTACACATCTCAGCTCCGTACACCTCATACACACACGGCTCCGCTCCGTACACATCTCTGCTCTGTACACCTCGTACACACACACGGCTCCACTCCATACATCTTGTACACATCTCTGCTCCGTACACCTCGTACACATGCAGCTGTGCTCCGTACACCTCGTACACACGCGACTCCGTTCCATACACCTTGTACACACGCAGCTCTGCTCCGTACACCTCGTACACACGAAGCTCCGCTCTGTACACCTCATACACACGCAGCTCCGCTCCATACACCGTGTACACACACGGCTCTGCTCCGTACACCTCGTACACACACGGCTCTGCGCTGTACACTTCGTACACACGTGGCTCTGCTCTGTACACCTCATACACACGTGGCTCAGCTCTGCATACCTCCTACACATATGGCTCACCTCCATACACTTCGTACACACACGGCTCCGCTCCGTACACCTTGTACACACACAGCTCTGCTACAATCCACCCTGTAAACCCCTCCTGACCCCACACACAAACTTCCCTCATCCAGCACCATGACAACCAGCACAGCAGAGTCCTGCAGACACAGAGGCTCCTGATCATGTGACCCCCTGACTCCTCCCCTCCTGTGACCTCATCACAGGTCCTGTGTGCAGAGAAGGGAGCAGTCTAGTAGCACCATCATTGCTGGCTGTGAGAGGCTGGGGTGGGTCTCTGGGATGCGCGAGGATGGGGTGCATGGGGGGTGGCGGCTTATCTCCCTGCAGTGCGGGAAAGTAAAATCCCGCTTGGGACAGCGGGTGGGGGGGCCAAATTGGGACTGTCCCGCAAAATCCGGGACGGTTGGGAGCTTTGCATGTGGTGCGCCATGGGCCGCAGATGCCTGCCTCAAGGGCCGGTTGTTTGAGACCCCTGCAATAGAGCTTGTAAGTGCTGCTCTGTAGCTAGCGGGGTTACTAGACTAGGCCAGTTTTTGTGCCGCTGCACCTCTCTTATGCTGCTATGGCAAAACTTCTTCAGCTTGCAGTACGCAGTTCGGGTCAGCAACTGTTCCGAACAGTCGATCAAGAGTGCTAACCCTGGGGCCCATTATTGTCAGACCCCGGGCTCACTGGAGGATCTTCTCATGCTGTGGCAGACCAGTATAACTGTTTCATCACGGTAGACTGGCACCAGCACATTTGCTTGGTACATCCCTTAATAAGTTCAACCATGTGAAACTTACATCTGATCTAAATACTGGTTGGATATAATTGTACTTTAAATTGGTATTCCAGTAAGATCTGTGGAGGTTTGACCACTGAGATCTCTACTGACTGCGACAATAAGGGACTTTTGTCCCCCATTTGAATGGCGTGGCGGTCAAGCATGCACACTCTTGCTCCAGTCACTCTATATAAGACTACCGTAGATAGCCAAGTGCCGTATGTGACTATTTCTGCCAGATCCATTGAGAATGAATGGAGCACTGGCACATCAACAAATAAGAAAGCACGAGAAGTCTAACCTTATCGTGAAAAAATAAGACAATCCTGAATTAGAGTGAAATCTTTGGGTCTGAAGAGCCAAACATGTAAGAAACAGATCTTCATTGGAGTCTAAACCCAGTAGAGCGTAATTTCTCCATCAAGTTTTTTCCCTCAGATTTAGATATCAAAAGCCTATCTAAGATCTCAGTAGCCTCGTTCGGTCCTTGAAGGGCATGGTTACATCTATGGGGCGAGGAACACCAGCATCTTCATCACAAAGATCTTCTCACCACTATCCAGTGGTTGAACCCTGGCCGATCCAGTGGATATACAGTATGTTTTATTGCAGAGAGAGTAAATTGTAAAAATTTTCAAGACAAAGTAAAAATGGTAAATCTCCTTTTCCTTTTTTTTATAACCCTTCTACAGTCTAATAATTGCTCACTCATATAATAGTTTTGGATTGCTTTGATAAATAATAATAAATACAATTTAAACATTGAGTTGCCATCTGATAATTATTACAACTTGCGGCAGTCACATCTGGGGTGACGTCAGACACTTTTATTCCGTATGGCATTTATCTTCTATCTCGTGTTAATAATTGCCACCATGACATCTGCCACCCAGATCACAAACAATTTGATGTATTTTCCATTTTTTCCGCGCTATACAAATAGGCACATTTACAGCTATTTTATTCCTTTAGCATCTTAAATGCTATTTACTCTATTATATTTACTTGGGAGCTTATTCAGCGGTTTATGTTTTACTACTCTATGATTTGTTTTTCTTACAATATAATTGGGCTTCTTTATTACCAGTGAGAAAAGTGCCGAATCTAAAGGAAACAAGAGAGAAATTACAATTTGGGAGAAAGTTATCACTAATGCTGTATAAAGAGATTGTAGAGAGCAATAATGAGTAATTCGGCATAATGTTTTGCTGGAAAATAATGATGACATAGAAGTTTATTGTAGAGGCGGCCAATAAACACAAGTTTGCCATTGGCTCTGCCTGGTGAGAATAGATGCTAAAACAATATTTTTATGGCATTTTCAGAGATGCATGCTGACAAGTGTTTAACTAGATAAACTGGTGCAAAAAAAAAGCAAAAAATATAATGCACAGCGGGGTAGGAAATGCTGAACCTGTTTACATAAGAGAGGCTGATACATAATGCACATCAAATATTGCAAAAAGGAAACGATGATCAGATAACTTGTGATTAAAGGCAACTGTGCGTTACATCTTTTCACCACTTTGGATACTGAGGACTGTCAAAACTATCAGCAACCTCAATGTCAATTTTGTGTATGAAAATGCAGGTACAAAAAAAAAAATCAGAAATTTTGTAAATCCAACATTTATAATTAATACGGTCACAGCTCCAGCAGTTCCTGATACAGGCTTTAAAATGAACACACAACCATAAAGAAGAAAGGTAAAATCTTGACTGCCTGCAGCTGCCACTAGGGGAGCTGTGGAGCGCCCTGCATACAGATTTATTACTGAGTTCTATGGGAGCTGTATATCCTTTTCATGACCTCACGATTTTTCTGTTTTTTTGCGCTTTTGTTTTATTCTCCCTTTCTGCCAAGAGCCGTAAACTTTTTGTTTATGCATCAATGTAGTTGTATGAAGGCTTGGGTTTTTTTTGTGGGACGAGTTTTACTTTGAATGACACCATTGATTTTACCATATAGTGTACTGGAAAATGGGGGAAAAAATTCTAAGCAAAAAAAAATAGTGCAATTCCACAATTATTTATTTTGTATTAACCATGTTCACTGTATGATAAAACTGAGCTGTAAATATGATTCTGAAGGTAAGTACAAGTACACAGATACCAAACACATTTTGGGTTTTATTTTTTTATTTAAGTGGGATCTCTGGCTAGATGAAGGCTTGAGCTGATGTTTTTATCGATACCATTTCGATCGCCTCCGTCATGTGACTGTAGCTATCCCTGCTCCCGGATTACTTCTAATGGTGAAGATGAAGGGATCACGTACCTTGCTGAGCTCCTGGATCAGCCATTATCTGACCCCTGCCCTACCCAGGGAAACAGGGAGCAGTTGTATATAAGAATACACAAGGGAAGACGCATGGCTGCCATCAGGCCCTTACTGGCGAATAGGGCTCAGTGAGGAGGAAGTCCCTGGTCCTGGCTCCACCTCCTCACCGGGCCTCAGGGGCAGGAATTGGCCATTCGCTCAGTAACTGAACGTGAGGGGGTAGGATGGTGACATATGGGGGCAGGATGGAGATATGAGGGGCAAAAGGGAGACATATGGCTGGCAAGATGGAGATATGGGTGGCAGAATTGAGATATATAGGGAGGGGGCAGGATGGAAACACATTGGGCAAGGAATGAGACACATGCGGGCCAGGATGGAGAAGTTACTGGAAGGCACCAGGATATGGGACATTATTACTGTAGAGCAGTGTTCCCCAACTCCAGTCCTCAAGAGCCACCAACAGGTCATGTTTTCAGGATTTCCCTTAAAATTGCACAGGTGAGAGCTGCACATCTGCACAGGCAATAATTTCACCACCTGGGCGATACAAAGGAAATCCTTAAAACATGACCTGTTGGTGGCTCTTGAGGACTGGAGTTGGGGAACACTGCTGTAGAGGCTCCGTTGAAGCGTTCCACAGGTATTACTTCATAATATGACACTGGTCAAATTGTAAAAATTGGCCTGATCATGAAGTGCAAACAGCCTTGGGGGGTAAAGGGAATAAACACAGCCATAACCCCTGGAATAAAAACTTATTTAGGTTTGATTTACAGATAATCTTGTAGATCTTAACCAGGTTTTTGCCAACTAATCTGAGAGTAGCATAATATAGAGGCCCAAAACCTGAGTCCGGCAATATGTCACTTTCTGGGCTGCTTGCTGTAGATTTGATAAAATCACAGTTTTATCAGCAGGAGATTATCACTGGAGGAATAGTAGACCTGCTGCCACGTAGTCCTCTATATTCATAAGCTTTGTAGAACCTGGCCCACACCACAGATTTCTGCCTAGGCACAGTGTACCCATAAAGTTGCCAATCAGTAATATGGGTGGGTTATACACAGCTCAGCATTCTGAGAACTGCTAGATCTGCAGCAGAGAAAACTGTTATTTTATCAAAACTGCAGCAAGCAGCCCAGTAAGTGACACATTGCTGGAATCCGTGTCTCTGCCCCTACATCATGCTATTCTCAGTTGGTGTAGCATAAAAATGGTGACATATTTCCTTTACTGCTAAGCTAACATGTCCAATGAGTGACATAATAATACATTGTAGCTAAAGAAATAATAGCATGAGGTTAAGGTCCCCTCTGGCTCTGTACTATGAAATTATTTATGATGCACCTTTAGGTGCTTTGTCTCGGAGAATACTTCTGTAATACATACAACAGAGTATGGCAGAGTATGGCACTTCTCTCATACCCCAAGATCAGACAATAGAGCAGGTGGAGGCGTTGGTCTGCTCCTATCACCAAAATGTACCTTTCAGGTTATCCCTCAACTACCCTCACTAGTCTTCCCTTCTTTTGAGGTCCATGCCGTCAGACTCTACACCCCCTTCTCCATGCGAGTGGTGGTAGTGTATCGTCCTCCCGGCCCCTCCCATCAGTTCCTGGAACATTTTGCCACTTGGCTTCCACATTTTCTCTCCTGTGACATCCCTACCCTCATCATGGGAGATTTCAACATCCCCATTGCTCTTCCCCTCTCTCCATCTGCTACTCACCTTTTATCTCTAACCTCCTCTGTTGGCCTTTCGCAGCTTACTAATTCTCCAACACATGAAGACGGAAACTCCCTCGACTTGGTCTTCTCTCGGCTTTGTACAGTGGATGATTGTGCAAACTCCCCTCTCCCGCTCTCTGACCACAATCTGCCAGGCTGCTCAGGTCACCCCCACTGTCCATACTTATAGAAACATACAGGCCATTAACACCCAGAAACTTATGAAGAATTTGCAGTCTTCATTGGCCCCTATCTCCTCCCTCTCATGTCCTGATTCTGCATTGAAGCATTACAATGAAACACTTCAAAGTGCCCTGGATGAATGTGCACCTCCTATAAATTGAACACCACAACACAGACGTGACAACCCTGGCACACCCTGCAAACACGTTTCCTGCAGCGGTGCTCCAGGTGCGCCGAACATCTGTGGAGAAAATCCAATCTACACAAAGATTTCATCCATTATAAGTTTATGATTCGAACATACAACACTGCCCTTCACCCCTCCAAACAAACCTATTTCAACACCCTCATCACCTCACTGTCTAATAACCCGAAACGTCTCTTTGACACTTTTTAATCTCTACTCAACCATGGAGCTCCGAGCTGACGATCTGGCCAATTACTTCAAAGAAAAAATTGACCAGATTCGACAGGAAATTATCTCCCAATCACCTCATAACAAGCACTGTCCTCCCTCCCCCACTGCATCTAGCTCACTCTCTGATTTTGAACCAGTTACAGAAGAAGAAGTAAGCAGGCTCCTTGCATCTTCTCGCCCAACCACTTGCACCAGTGACCCATTTCCATCACATATCCTCCAGTCCCTTTCCCCTGCTGTCACCCCTCACCTAACTAAAATATTTAACCTCTCTCTCTCTTCTGGTATCTTTCCCTCCTCATTTAAGCATGCCGTCATACATCCACTACTTAAAAAACTATCCCTCGACCAAAACTGTGCCGCTAACTATAGACCTGTCTCTAATCTTCCCTTCATCACTAAACTCCTGGAACGCCTGGTCCACTCCCGTCTTACCCGCTATCTCTTTGATAACTCTCTTCTCGACCCTCTCCAATCCGGTTTCCGCTCTTTACACTCTACTGAAACTGCCCTCACTAAAGTCTCTACTGATCTACTAACAGCTAAATCAAATGGTCATTACTCCATGCTAATTCTCTTGGATCTCTCTGCAGCATTCGACACTGTGGATCATCAGCTCATTGGCCTCAAGGACACCGCTCTCTCCTGGTTCTCCTCCTATCTCTCTGACTGCTCCTTTACTGTATCTTTTGCTGGCTCCTCCTCCTCTCACCTTCCCCTTACTGTTGGGGTTCCTCAAGGATCGGTTCTAGGTCCCCTCCTCTTCTCCTTGTACTCTGCCCCTATTGGTCAAACAATCAGTAGATTTGGTTTCCAGTACCATCTCTATGCTGATGGCCCCCAATTATACACTTCTTCTCCTGACATCACGCCAGCCTTTCTAGAAAACACCGGTGATTGTCTAAACGCTGTGTCCAACATAATGTCCTCACTATATCTGAAACTGAACCTGTGAAAGACTGAACTCCTTGTGTTTCCTCCCTCTACAAATGTACCTATACCCGACATTGCCATTTCTGTGTGTGGTTCCACTATTACTCCCCAGCAACATGCCCGCTGTCTTGGGGTCATACTTGACTCCGAGCTTTCCTTTGCCCCCCACATTCGATCACTGGCTCGCTCTTGTCATCTGCACCTCAAAAACATTTCTAGAATTCGACCTTTTCTTACTTTTGACTCTGCGAAAACTCTTACTGTTTCTCTTATTCATTCTCGTCTCGACTATTGTAACTCTCTTCTAATCGGTCTCCCTCTTACCAAACTCTCCCCTCTCCAATCTGTCTTGAATGCTGCAGCCAGGATCATATTCCTCACCAATCGTTACACCGATGCCTCTACCTTGTGCCAGTCATTACACTGGCTACCCATCCACTCCAGAATTCAGTATAAACTTATTACCCTCACCCACAAAGCCCTCCATGACCCACCACCACCCAACATCTCCCTTGTTTCAGTATACCACCCTACCCGCTCCCTTCGCTCTGCTGATGACCTGAGGTTAGCATCCTCAATAATCAGAACCTCCCACTCCCGTCTCCCAGACTTTACACGTGCTCTGCCAATTCTTTGGAATGCACTTCCCAGGTCAATACGATTAGTCCCCAATCTCCACAATTTTAAGCGTGCCCTGAAAACGCATTTATTCAGACTGGCCTACCGCCTCAACACATTAACCTAATCTATCCCTGTGTGGCACAGCCAAAAGTTTTACCATAACCAGGTTCCCCGCATCATGTTCCCACATGCTTTGCTCATCCATTAGCTCTCTGTGTCTGTACTGTTACACACTTAACATTATGGCTGGTCCATACAATCAGGGCAACTGTTACCACCCACCTTTCGTGTCTACCTCTTTCCTCATAGACTGTAAGCTTGCGAGCAGGGCCCTCATTCCTCTTGGTATTTGTTATAATCTATGTGATTATTGTTATGCTGTAATGTCTATTGTCTGTACAAATCCCCTCTGAAATGTAAAGTGCTGCGGAATATGTCGGCGCTATAGAAATAAAATGTTTTTTTTTTTTTTTCAGCAGTTGAAAATGAACAGAAGAGTCCAGTGTACATCTATGGGTGTACTCTTACTAATCACATGTATACAGCAATAAGGGAGATTAAAAAATACCTTTTAATATGTAACTTAAAAGATCAAAACACAAATGTCACCAATAGTGATTAAAAGGATGCCAATAATTGGGTAATCTCTAAAAAGAGATGGGAACAACCAAAAGCATCAATCAGGGTATAAAAAGTTGCTAATGTATCAAATCAAGCAGCAATTTATAAACAGGATACAGCATTTAACAGTTAGCACATAATGCCATAACCAGATGCATATATGTCTATTGTGTTTGGCTAAACCAAAAGAGGTTTATAGCCACAAAATACTAGAAAGTGAGATATATAAAATAGGAACGATCTCACCGGTTTTTGCAGACGGCCAGGAGTCTCCAGGGATACTCTGTGTGCACACAGGGAGGTAGCGATAGGAAGACAATACCCTGTCAAATCCCTCAAGAACTAACCATCATCTGATCCCCAGACTCCTGCCCTTACAAGGGCAGTCCACAGCTCACCCTATATTGCACATGCCCTGCACTTTCCCTTAGAAGAGCGTCCCAACGCGTTTCATCCAAGTAAATCTTCAGGGGACTAACTTGTTGCAAAGTGCCATAGTGCTAAAGCTCAAAAAACATGGATCCTTCCACTACAAATGCTGTCTGCTGTCTGCAGAGAGTGAAGGACAAAGGGCATATTTATGTGGTAAACCATCAGCACCTGATGCCACAATCAAAAAACACACTCCCATATATGATTATATATGCCTATATACGCCTATACCAGCCTCACAGGAATCAGGCAAATCAGAAAGTAAAAGAAGTGCCCCACTTCCGGTTGGACCACCAAGATGGAGGAGTGCCCACGAGGATCGTCTGATAGGTCTGAGAATACACCTAGTGGCCATTTTTTGGATCAAGTTTATGCACTCAGAAACAGACCACCACAAATCAAGAAGTGATTTATCCTGTACCGAATGATTCATCCCGTACCCATGACATTCAAATCATTAACCTCTCAGAAAGGAGCATTGATTATGCTGAGAGATCTGTTTTGAGTAAGGGCCTTTCATTTGTTCCCAATACGGATTTTGATTTATTTAGGTCAGTTAAGGATCTTAATCTATTCTTACGTAAAGTTAGGTGGAAAAAGTTTTTTTCAAAAACAAGATTCTCGTATGAGCTCAGAATTGGGCATTCCTGAAGATATGTTACCTGATGTTAGATTACTTAATTCTCTCTCTGAGAATAATCCCAATATTTTGGGTCAGGGACCTTTCACGGAGTTGAGAAACAGAAGTACAAAAATGCCTCCACCAACTGGTGATTTATCTGCAATTGATGTGTTTTCTAATCTAGTAATTCAGGATTTGATTAAACTTTCACATGATCACTTTTATTGCCACTTTAACTGTTCTAAGGAGGAAATGAATGCAATTGCACGTCTAGAACGAGATGACAGCATTGTGATTAATCCCTCTGACAAGGGTGGCAATGTTGTCATCCTGGGGGTAGATCATTATCAACAGATGTGTGATACTATCCTTTCTGACAGTGAGACTTATGAAGTTCTGACACATAACCCTATGAATGTTTATCGAGAAGAATTGCGACAGATTCTATTAGAGGCTTTGAGTAAAAAGATGATTAATAAGACTGAATTTGAATTCTTATTCCCTGAGCATCCAGTCACTGCCACCTTCTATTGCCTGCCCAAAATCCACAAGGGGCTTAGTCCTCTTAAGGGTAGGCCAATTGTATCAGGAGTTGGCAGTCTCTGTCAGAATGTAGGGATCTATCTGGATCAGATTTTGTCCCCTTTTGTCTCTTCGTTACAGTCCTTTGTTAAGGACACACCGGACCTCCTCCGTCGCTTAGAGGGTCTTACTGTAGACCCTAAACCCTCTCTGGCAAGTATAGATGTTGAGGCGTTGTATTCATCTATCCCGCATGTATATGGTCTGCAAGCGGTCAGATATTTTTTGAATACCAGAGGCTGTCAATTCCAGGAACATAATCTGTTTATACTAGAGCTCCTTCGTTTTTGCTTAACCAGAAACTTCTTTGTTTTCAACAACAGGGTCTACCACCAGCTGAGGGGGACCGCTATGGGGAGCCCTTGTGCACCGGCTTATGCGAATCTCCTCCTCGGCTGGTGGGAAGAGACCCTGGTTTTTGGTGGTGAACTAGATGAAGCTTCGTCTATGTGCCATGTCCCTGAGTTATGGACACGGTACATAGATGATATATTCATTGTGTGGGGTGGCTCAGCTGTTGAATTTGACGAATTCGTGGCTGGTCTTAATCACAATGATATGGGCCTTTTTTTTTACTGCCGTCTTTGAGACAACAAGATTGCCGTTCCTTGATATCCTGATTGAAAAAAATGAGAAAGGAGAGGTGGGGACATCTACGTATAGAAAACCCACCTCTACTAATTCTCTATTACACTGGGAGAGTCATCACCCCCAGCATTTAAAGAAAGCTATCCCTCAGGGACAATACCTCAGAATTCGGAGGAACTGCTCTGATATGTCGATGTTTGAGTCCCAAGCTAAGGACTTAAGGGATAGATTCCTTGATAGGGGCTATCCCAAAAAGGTGTTAAAACAGGCCTATCAAGGAGCAAAAAGTTGTATGCGCTCTGAACTATTAAACACTAATAACAAGAAACCTATGGAGAATGACACCCTTAGATTTATCACAACCTATGATAATGGTGCAATCCCTGTGAGAAATATTATCAAGAAACATTGGTCGATCTTACAGATGGACAGTGATCTCTCCCCCTATTTGAGTGATTCCCCTATGATCACATATAGAAAAGCACGGTCGTTGAATGACAGACTAGTGCATAGCCATTTTTCCACCCCTGTGAATAGAACATGGCTCCACAGTGATGTCACAGGTTGTTTTAGATGTGGTCATTGCGTGGCTTGTTCACACATTGGGGCAAGTAAGAATTTTGTGAGTAATGTGACTGGGAAAAATTATTCTATCAAATATTTCATGAATTGTAGCACCAAGGGTGTCATCTATAAGGTTACTTGTAAATGTGGATTGGAATATGTCGGCAAGACTATCCGTGAATTTAGGAGGAGGATTGGCGAACATGTGGGAGATGTAACACATAAAAGGGATATGCCGATTGCCAGACATGTTCATGGTGTACATCAAGGTCAGATTGCGCACCTCAGCTTTACTGCCATTGATAGGGTCTTTAAGCCACAGAGAGGGGGCAACTGGGACCGGTTGCTGTTACAACGCGAGGCAAAATGGATCTTTTACTTGGATACGGTGGTACCTAAGGGCCTCAATGAACAAATTAATTATAATTGTTTTATTTGATTTCCTCCTTTTTTCCTCTTTTCCTTTTTTGATCTACACGTAGGAATGTTATTAAGCCTATAATCACTAATCAGTCACCTATTTTCAGGTTGTGTAAGTGTATGTATGAATACATTCATCTCCTGTTGTCATCTAAATATTATGACTTGTTACATTACATTTACTCCCTATTTTCGTTGCCATCTGGACCACTGTCCTTCATTAGGTGCCCTCGTGACACTTTTTTTGAAAGTATTTTCCTTCTAGCGGTTGCATTATTTAAGCGCTACTTTTTGCTGACAGGATTATGTTGGCGACGCCGCAGATGAGATGTTACCGGAAGTGGGGCATTATCCTAATATGTCCGCTGACCGGAAATGTGGCATCTACACCTGTGGCGGTTCGCGCTTTCAAACCGTCACCGGAAGTGTGGCATTTGTTTTCTGAGGCGATGTCACCGGAAGTGGGGCATTCCTCCATCTTGGTGGTTTAACCGGAAGTGTGGTATCTCTTCCTCCACTTAGATTTACCTGACATCGGTGACACCGCTGTGGGCGGATTTAACGCCAATCAGGCTTCTCTTTCGCTGCCTAGCGATATTATAGTTGAAGCGTTCTGTGGCGGTCCGCCTCTTGATACGTCATTGGTATTAGCTCCTGGGGCGATCCGCCTCTAGATGAACGTCACCGGAAGTGGGGCACTCCTCCATCTTGGTGGTCCAACCGGAAGTGGGGCACTTCTTTTACTTTCTGATTTGCCTGATTCCTGTGAGGCTGGTATAGGCGGAGCTAGCGCCGACCTCGGCGTGCGTTCCACAGATGCTGCACCTCCTAATGACCGATGTTTAATTAATCATATATGGGAGTGTGTTTTTTGATTGTGGCATCAGGTGTTGATGGTTTACCACATAAATATGCCCTTTGTCCTTCACTCTCTGCAGACAGCAGACAGCATTTGTAGTGGAAGGATCCATGTTTTTTGAGCTTTAGCACTATGGCACTTTGCAACAAGTTAGTCCCCTGAAGATTTACTTGGATGAAACGCGTTGGGACGCTCTTCTAAGGGAAAGTGCAGGGCATGTGCAATATAGGGTGAGCTGTGGACTGCCCTTGTAAGGGCAGGAGTCTGGGGATCAGATGATGGTTAGTTCTTGAGGGATTTGACAGGGTATTGTCTTCCTATCGCTACCTCCCTGTGTGCACACAGAGTATCCCTGGAGACTCCTGGCCGTCTGCAAAAACCGGTGAGATCGTTCCTATTTTATATATCTCACTTTCTAGTATTTTGTGGCTATAAACCTCTTTTGGTTTAGCCAAACACAATAGACATATATGCATCTGGTTATGGCATTATGTGCTAACTGTTAAATGCTGTATCCTGTTTATAAATTGCTGCTTGATTTGATACATTAGCAACTTTTTATACCCTGATTGATGCTTTTGGTTGTTCCCATCTCTTTTTAGGGATTACCCAATTATTGGCATCCTTTTAATCACTATTGGTGACATTTGTGTTTTGATCTTTTAAGTTACATATTAAAAGGTATTTTTTAATCTCCCTTATTGCTGTATACATATCTAAGTGTTTGCGGTGAGACATATGTGTCATTTTTGACCAAAATTGGCATTTTTTGCTATATCTCTTACTAATCACACCAAGAATGCACATGGAGATGTGAAACATTTTTAGAATTTGTTTAGTTAAGCAAATGATAATCACATAGAATTCTACTAAGTATGTTACTGTATTTATTACTTTAGCATATCACGATACTATTGTACAGTGGTATATTGAGAACACATAAGCACAGACAGACCATGCTTGTTTCTTTTTATCCCACACAAGTAAAAATGCCTTTTTGTGCACATATCAGTCTAATATGTCCAGGAACTTTTCTAATTTTTATGCTTTGTAACCTGCCATCCACTATTTTTGTCCATTCGATTCCTCTTTATCAGCATTTTTCCAGCCCCATAGGTGCAGGGACTCCACTTCTCTTTCTTCCCAGCATTCATTGCTCCAGCAATGTCTGCCCTGAACTGATAGACTTGATAGATAGGAGAGCAGTTGCGGAGAGGCGAGCACCCGCTCTTAATTCTTCTTCAACTGATGGCTTATGTTTGAGCCAATTCTGAGGTCTTTGTGGTTTACCAATACTCTAAGCAGTGAAATTAAAATCTATGGTGTGACACCTTCCTATACCAGTGTCGCCTATGTTTCGTGGATTATCAGCCCATTTGTTGGATCTTTAGTAAAGCATGCAAGGAGGTCATAAATCGCCGGGTTACACACATTGTCAAAAATCACACAATAGAGAGGTTTCCTACAAATGAGAGAAAGTAGTGATATTTTTTTCTTATTGACTCCACTTGTATTCAGAATCTGAGTCCCTGTGTTCCAACGATTTATAGAACAGCTTGGAATGCCGTTGCAACGGTGACCAGGCATTGTTTACATATGAATAATTACAAGTATACGGAATAGACTGGTTTTATGCTTACGGTAAATTGTGCCCATGTGTTTTACTGCTGGTACCACAATCATAAAGCTATCAAGACACGTGATCAATGGAAGCTCGTAGATGGTCCCATAAGGCCTCCAGATGTGTTGCACATTGACAAGATGCATAAAATAAGCCCTTGTATTTTGTCTGTACTTAATGACACCCAGACTTTCCACAATTTCTATCTACTAGAAGTTTTTATTTCCGTCCGTGCTATAAATCTAGAGCGTTCTATTCTGCAATTGTTTGCTGTTTACAGTATGGCATCGGGTCATTTTACTCTTTCTGCAAGATTACTGAGTCCATTTTCCTCACTTATTGCCAGTTGTAATTACTTTTTATGGTCTGCACAATTTGCTCATCTACATACACTGTTTTCTATTCTAAAAGCCGTCTTAAAAAAATATGGCTCTTAGAGGCTGCACTGTAAAAAAAAAACAAACTTCTTGTCCAAAGCAAGACTACAGGAACGTGAACAAGTGTTACTCTGTGTCTATAGATGACAAGGGACATGAAAATCCTAATCTTAGAAACAGGTAAAAATATGAGTTGAAGGGGTGTCTATACACTATATTTATAATGTTAATTATTGTACAACTCATAAACCAATACAAATCCATAAAACATAATGGGGTGATTGATTAATACTGCGTAAAGTACTCTGGCGTAAGACGTGACCGATTTATTCAGAGCCGAACACCTCTTTGTAAGTCCTTTATAAGGCTGCACGTGCCCCAGATTTGTATTTTAATGTATACATTTTACATTTGTCGAACGGCTTAATTGTCTCATTGAGATAAATCCTTTTTTATTTGCCCTATTAGGGAATATGGAGGCTATAAAGGGGTTTCACTTTCTGAATTTGCTTGTAGTCTGTAAACTGTATCAGAGGACAAGAAGTGAAGAAAGACCGATCCGGCAAAAAAAGGTTGGATGTGGCACTGGAAAAAGGCAGGGTCCACTAGGAAGCTGATCCTGTGTAGTCTTAGTACTGAGCTTAAGGGGAAAACTAGCTGGACATGATGTTCCCAGAGGGAGACTCCCTGTGGGCTGTCAGAAATGTATGTAATGTATGTAATTCGTGAGCTTTGGCGCTTTCAGTTCACACTGCCTTACACACAGGTTTTTGCACACTATGAGCATTAATAGACAATATAACAAGTTACCGTAATCAGAAATTACACAATCTCATTCCAACTGGGGATGAACGATCCTAAAACAATTTTTAAGTCCTCGTACAGTTGTCAGCAGCTGTTTTAAATGTGCTGCTACCAATAATTTATTTTTAATTCTACATTAAATATGCTACCGATTGATGATCAAGCGCCATCAATATCTATGTGGGTCAATGATTAGGATAATTTTAAATTGCTGAGATGTTGCATTATATACAGCTCTGGCAAAAATTGAGACCACCACATCAAAACCCTGTCATGGGCAGCCCATTCTCTAGACCTGAACTCCATTGAAAACCTCCGGAATGTAATCAAGAGGATGATGGATAGTCACAAGCCATGAAACAAAGAAGAACTTCTTATATTTTTGCGCCATAAGCAGTGTGAGAGGCTGGTGGCAAGCATGCCAAGACGCATGAAAGCTGTGATTAAAAATCATGGTTATTCCACAAAATACTGATTTCAGTACTCTTCTTGAGTTAAAACATTAGTATTGGTGTTTCTAAATGATTATGAACTTGTTTTCTTTGCATTATTTAAGGTCTGATAGCAATGGGTTTTTTGTTTTTTTTTAATTTTGACCATTTTTCTCTGTCAGAAAAAAAATACAAAATTTATTGCTTGGAAATTTGGAGACATGTTGTCAGAAGTTTATAGACTAAAAGAACAATTTACATTTTACTTAAAATATACTTATAAAGAGAAAAATCAGACAAACTGAACATTTGAAAGTGGTCTCTTAATTTTTGCCAGAGCGGTATATATAAACATTATTTGTTTTACTTGCTTGTATAGCACCATTAATTTCCACTGCACTTTATAGACATCATCATCACTGTCCCGATTGGGGCTCACAATCTTCATTCCCTATCAGTATGTCTTTGAAGTGTGGGAGAAAACCTACGCAAACACAGATGCAGATGTTGTCCTTTGTGGAATTTTGATCCCAGTGCTGCAAAGCAACCGTGCTAACCACTGAGCCACCAAGATGTAACAGAATTGTGCATTTACATGAACACAGGATCTGCACTGTTGCTTCACAAGTAAAAATCAAGAGTTAAGGTACTGTCACACTTAGCGATGCACCAGCAATCCCGGCCAGCGATATGATGCAGTCAGGATCGCTGGTACATCGCTAAGTGGTCGCTAGTGAGCTGCCACACAGGCAGATCTCACCAGCGACATCGCTGGGGATGGGGGTTGCTACTTACCAGTCACACTAGGCGATCCTGCGTCCTCCCGCCCGGCTCCACGCTCGTCGCTCGTCTCTCCACAGGTAGCTGACGACGAGAAGCGGTCCTGAACGTTCTCACGTGATCAGCGATAACCAGCGGGTGGGAGCGGGTCGCTGGTAATTATCAGTATCAGACACAGCGATATCGCTAGCAATATCGCTATAACGTCACAAGTTATAGCAATATTGCTAGCGATATCGCTTAGTGTGACAGTACCTTTCATTTACAGTTTTGATCAAATTTGTGTAAGTCCATCAGCCACCATCATCACATTCACCTCGTTTAGATAAGACCCTGATTTTTATGGACTCGCCCCCCCATGTGCCTAAGCTTATATTAATCTGAAATATAGAGAAAATGTTGTCCCTGTTCTGTGAAATAACATTATGACTTGTTGGGTTACGATTTTCCATCAGTACCATACATTGGGATAAATAGCATGACTACAGTTTGACTTGAACGCCTCAAGAATAAATCTCAGTCAAATCAAATGAGGGCAAAAATCCAAAACACTACAAGAAATACAATTGTCTCTAATGGGAGCAATCTCTAGTGGTTCCCTCCATCAAAAGGATTTTCCAGCATTTTCCTTTCTCTCTATTGATTGTAATTTTTTGTGCGATCAACGAAATACCTGTATATCCTTAAAATAGAAAATTTCACGCCATGTCTAGGACTGCAATTACATTGATGCTTCATATACGTGTGTTCTTGACCAATGTAATCTTTTATTTACATGACGCCGTCCTGGTAATGAGACACGTCAGCCCTTACTACCATCGTACGGGTTCAGAAATGTATGGTAAAAATCAATTGCATTCTGGACTAAAGCGTCTTACTTTCATCTGTCTCTGCTGAATTTTTATAATTACTTTCAGCTTCTGTACATTGCTACAACTTTCATGAAAGAAATCAATACAGATTTTGTTGTGGAAATGCTGCCAGCATGTAATAGGATCAGTGGATTTTCATCATGGGAGTTTTCAAATTAGTGGACCTGATAGGCTCAATCTATATCTGAACGGAGCTAAGTACGAGGCTGTTTATCAGGCTAACGAATATACAATGCTTTATATCTCACATTCTAATTTTTCATTGTTCCGTGTCCATAGATGTAATCAGAAGGGTGACTTAATGCGCCTGGGAGAGTTAAAAACCAGTTTAAATCAGTCTTTGCAGTGACATTCAATGTAATTGTCAATTAAAATGATCTATATTATGTCTGGCAGGAGAAATGACCATGGATAGGACCGTAAACTACGGAAAATATTATGTGCGAGTCTAACCAGCATTTGTATCCAGAAAATAAAATGAGATGACGGTCTTTTATATGAACTGTATGCTATGGATTTACTGTAGGTTACAGTTAGATAACTTGTCGCACACTTGATATTGTGATTTGCCTGTGGCGGGTGTGCACGTTGGCTGTTTTTTTTCTTTACAGCCAAATCGTATTTCTAAAAATTAGCATGATAGACAAGTCCCCTAAATTAATGCTTGCATAACGGGTCTGGTCTGGATCCTGCATTCTTGTGACTCGTACCCTATAAGAATGTCACATTTCGAATTTTACTAATTATGGTCAATTTAAAAATATAAATATATAAAAATACCAATAAATCTCAGTCCCAACCATTCTTGTATATTTAGGCAACTATCTTAGCTCACTCAGACCCCAGAGTACCTAGAATTTGTGTTTTTGCTCACCAATCATTTTTGTTTTGATCCCCTGGTGTCACTTAATTCACTGTCCCTTGCCCTCTGATTACTGTTTCCCATTTCTGTGCCATCCTGATTTGGAAATAACCCATCATAATTAACTGCTGGTAACCAATCCCTTTATAGAAGAACTACTATGCGTAGTTTATTAAATGTGTGTATATGTGCATGTGGTGTCAGTGTATTAATATAGTCACCACCGATTTCTCCAGTGTCTAGCGCCGTTCTGCTCCGCTTCTCAGTGATGTCACTGCTCTTCATACTCTCTGGGTCACACTGCGCTATGCGTGACCCGGAATTGGCCTTTACAATGTAATCTAATGGAGAGTTAGAATGTGGCTCCATAGGCATCCATTGTAAGAGAGACTTCCATCTCACACGTAGATCATAGAGGGAGTCGGAGAGTCTGCAGAGCGGTGACATCACTGAGAAGAGGAGCAGAACGGAGCTGGATCCTGGACATGGCAGCGGTAGGTGAGTATATTAATACACTCACACTATGCACCATACATATACTGTATACTGACATTTAATAAAATAAAATGTACATGGGAATGCGTCTTTAGCTATATGGCAACAAGTATACAAAGCTATGGAGGACGATGTCACATGCCAATGGTGATTTTGACATTTTGTACAGGAGGAAATAAAAGACATTACGATATACTGTATATACATAGTGTGTATATTTTAGGGTGCCAAGGAAATGCATGGTAGAAATTAAGTAGCAAGTTTTTGAAGGTCTCACCTCCTATTTTGTTCCTTTTTGGTCAAAAATATTTTATAATTTTCTTTTTTTAAGATTACGTAGCATTTACTGTTTGCTCAATGGCACATCATATTGCAGTTTTAAATGTTTGTTTAGTATTTATCGTCATGCATATCCCGCGTTATGTATGGTATGTTATGCCGTTTACCGATCAGATTAATTAATTTTGTATTTTAATCGGGCATTTCTGAACGCAGCGATACCAAATGTGTGTATAAATATATATATAATATATACTTGAGCAAGTGGTAAATCTAAATTTAATGTCAGCATATTTTACATGGTGAATCCTTATGCCAAAGGAACAAATTTGAGGGGTAAGACTTACCAATTTGCAAAGTCTATTTTTCCTTGGCACCCTAGTATGTGTGTATATATATATATATATATATATATATATATATATATATATATATATATATACACACACTATCTACCATTTGAGATTGTTCAGAAAGAAACAATATCAGTATAAGTGCACACGCTGTAGATGAGATTCTGAAATGCATTAAACTCTGACATTTATACGGCTCTATCTCTTCACCGGCAAATAGCATAAAGAATAGCAGAGTTTGTCTGCAGCATATTGCACAATGACAAATTAACAATTGAAGATACTTTAAAATACTTCTTGTTTAATTTGTAGTATGGTGCAGCAGAATATCTTATCACCTTCATTTTCCCTTCCAAGTGAGCTGACACAGTTGCAAAGCTCCAAGGTTGTGTTTAAAAGATGGGAGGACAATAAGGAAGTCCAAAGAAAAACAGTTATTTTTAAGATGAAAGGTCTTGTTCCACCTTTATTTTTCAGGAGCACACCGCTCCCCAGCTTCTCGGCTACCTGCTTGGTTGACTATTCGTATCATTGCCCTGCTAACCCAAACTGTGTGCTCTTTTCTGTGGCTTTGCTTCTGTAACACCTGTAGCATCGAGGACGAGGAGTACAGTGACACTGAAGCTGCCAGCGACCCGGTCAGCTTTGGTTCAGTGCTTAAAAGCTCAAGTGAATAGAGCTTGTAAGCGCTTAATTTCTGACAGAGGTCAGTTACCTAAACAAGCTATAAATAAAATCAAAATGAAAGAGCTGGACAGCGCCAGCGAGGAGCAACAAATTAAATGCAAATGTGCTTAATTTCTCCCTTTCTATCATTCTCTTATTATTTTTGAACCTTTTAAGGATGACATTTTCCCATGCCTACTAATCACAGAAGTGGCACCGGGAATGCCGGCAGGTAGAAAGAGGTATGCAGGTCTGCTGGCCATGGACTACCAATGCGGCTACTGGACCAAGGACCTATTTTTGCTGAATTGTTTTATCACCATTCCTACAAATAGGACAAATAGGTGGGAAACATTGTTGGAAAACTGCAGACATTGCAAATACACAGTACAGTACAGCAAATTTACAATGGAAGACCTTAGGAGCAGTTTCCTATTACCTGGGAACAAAACTGTAGACTGAGTTATATAAGAAAATCCTACGTGCCAACTCTGCATGCAAAACTTACAATGAATGACTTCAATAGAGCTTAAAGGAGTTGTCTTGGACTAAGATATTGATGATCAATGTCAGATTGGTGGGGAGGGGTCTGGCACCCAATTTCCTGGAGCTCCGCTTTCATGGAGCAGAGCTGCACTACCCAAGAACAACCACTGCAGTCTATGGAGCTCTGGTGTCACCCAAACTTTCGTCAGTAGCAGTTCCAGGTCAGCAGCGGTTTCAGGTATCAGCTGAACAGTGGTGGTGCCGGGTGTGAAACCACCACCAATTTGATATTGATGACCTATACTTTGCATAGGCCATCAATATCCTAATCCCTGAACTGCTCCCTTATTGGGAGCTCTCTAAATTCCCACAGGGAAATCCCACTAGTGGTGGCTCTAAGTAAAAAGAATTTTATTATCTATCTCTATATGAAAGAAAGCAAGGAATGCTGAAAAAAATCTAATTCTAACTCCAACAAAGAATTTAGATTAAAAATAATTAAATTATAGGATCATGTTCTTGTCTCGCTCCCAAACGATCAAATATATCGGGGTTTCTATCTTCAAGATTTTCACCATAACATGTGATTGTGTTCGGGGATCTTCCATTAAGATAAATTGTACATGGCGATTAATCCGTACTAACAAGAAATTTTGCAGGCAGAGTCTTGACCTCAATAATGAAAAGTAAACTTAGGAGAAGAATTAGTTTTTATAAAGAATTATATAAAAACATAAATTAGGATGAATGCAACATTATAAAATATGATGAATAAATCTAAATAGTGATTAATACAACTTGTTAAAAATATATGTAATGATGAATATACGCCTTTAAATATTTTGAAATTTAAAAGTTACGTAAAAAAAACTTCCTTGGAGCAGATAAGTACGGAAGATTGCTGATGTCACCTCCATGTTGGAATGCTATGATTAGAGTTAGTGGTGCAGGGATATACTCATTTTGTACAAAGACACAGTTCTCTGCACTGCTAGTTATTGTAGATTGCTTGGATTTTTTTTTCTTCTTTTATGTTAACTACTTTTGAGCAACTTTTTCAAGCATTTCTGAAGGATATTTTTACCAAGCTTTGTGCCCAGTCTGCAATAAAAAGGCTGCATTTACCTGCATTTATATGAAGCATTTGTGAGCAAGTAATGAGGGCAATACTTGTCAGTTATCAATATTCTATAGATTGGGCATTTAATATCGCTAAACAATATTCCTAAGCAATACGTTATAATAGGAAACATTCTCCTTTGTTTTATATGGAAATTCACAGTACTGGGGAATGACAGGAGGGCACCATGGCAAGGACATGGCTGCAGAGGATACTGTATATTGTAATAATTTATCTCCACTTTATACCAGTTGCTACATACAAGTGCTTCTCACTAAATTAAAATATCATCAAAAAGTTAATTTATTTCAGTTCTTCAATACAAAAAGTGAATCTCATATATTATATAGAGTCATTACAAACAGAGTGATCTATTTCAAGTGTTTATTTCTGTTAATGTTGATGATTGTGGCTTACAGCCAATGAAAACCCAAAAGTCATTTTCTCAGTAAATTAGAATAATTAACAAAAACACCTGCAAAGGCTTCCTAAGCATTTAGAAAGACATGTTTCAGTACGCTCCACAATCATGGGGAAGACTGTTGATTTGACAGATGTCCAAAAGGCAGTCATTGACACACTCCACAAGGAAAGTAAATGTTGCATTTCATTTGGAAAAAAAATCTCAGAAAATGAAAAATTCCTCAAAGACTCACCATAGAAGGAGCATTTCCTCAATAGGTTTTGAAATAATTGTAGTTTTTGACAGCCCCAAAAAAACCATGTCTGCACATTGTCTTACAGTTCTAAGAAGATATTATCAAGAATTGGTATTTAAAAGGGAATACAAGTATTTACTGAAACAGCCTTGGTAGAACAGCTGATAGGACTTTACCAGTCAATTAAAAGCCCATACTTTAATGCCAAATGCCACTGTGTGTATCCACATACAAATATCAGTCAGCTAGACTTATGAATCTCACAGACTATTGACTATTTTATCACACACCACATGCATTAATGTTCCCCTGCCATCCATTTCTATAGGCAGGACACAATTTAGAGTGGGAAAAATCATACCAGTTTATACCTACTTTATATCCTCTAATAAACAAAGTGCCTGTTTTCTCACTATATTCCATTTGTTTTTAGGTTTCCTTCTCTCAGAATCACAAAATGCAGTTCCTAGGGGAAATAAATTTCAGAATATGACCAATAAATCACACGTATAGTTCAATCCCAACAATAAATTTCAGTTATTGGAAAAGACTGTGGCACATTCCTGAATACAGCAATTTTTAGCCAACAAAACCAAGTTAAAGAAAAACGTTCTTTTGGCTTGCATGATTACATCTAATTAGGGATGAAGACTCATCAGGGGGTGTTTTCAGGTGTAACACTTCATAGGCTTTTCAGAGACATAAGGTTGAAGACAGAATGCCCTTAACTACCAAAGAGGTGTTTTAATGACCTAATAAAAATATGCCCTGGTGTGTCATGATGAAGGTTAAAGCAATTAGAGAATTAAGTGACTGTAGCCTTACCGTATGTTCAGGTTATAACAAAGTAGATTGCGGCAAATCAAGTTGAAATCTGGATAGTTATTGCTTTGAAGCAGACTTGTCTTTTTTTCAGTTGCCTATATTCAATCCTTTCCAAAAGTTATGTTGTTTGATTACATGTATTATCTTTAATAAAAGACCTAGAAAGGGGCAGCACGGTGGCTCTGTGGTTAGCACTGATGCTTTGCAGCACTTGGGTCCTGATTCAAATCCCACCAAGGACATCTGCAAGGAGTTTGTATGTTCTCCCCATATTTGATTGAGTTTTTATCCCACACTCTAAAGTCATACTGATAGGGAATCTAGATTGTGAGCTCCAATGGTGACAGTGATGCTGAAGTCTGCAATAGTGCTGTGCAATTAATGGCACAATATAATTAGTTTGGTAGATCGACTCACTCAGCTGCAAAAAGAGGTAGTCACTGAAACACTTTCCATCTAAGTTTTGAAATGGTTTATTAAAAAAAACATAATGCATGAACCAGTCCAAAATCAGGTAAACAAACATGGCCTTTCGGGCATAATGGGAAAAGCAAAGTGGCCTACAGTACAGTCTGTGTGCCTGTGGGGTTTGCCACCTCAAGGGCAAAAAAACAAGGTTCAGCTCTCGAGCATAGCTCTGGAGATGTCATCTTCAGACCAAGACGGTCTGTTTACACTGGGTGAGCTTCAACTCTTGGAAACCATCTCCGCTTCTGAGGACCACTTGGCCATCAACATCTCTGTGCCTTAAAGAGGTTTGTCAATGGTGCGGACTGTTTGGCGAAATTCAGGATAAACCGCTGATAGTATCCCATAATTCCCAGAAACACCCTAACCTGCTTATTCTAAATCAGTTGTTGCAAATTTTGGATATAGCCTTAAGTGCACTTCTTTGTGTTTATTGTAAACCCCTGCCTTCCTGCTGACATCCAGTAATGCTTGAACGTTCTGCAGATAACTTCCCCAATCCAGGCTGAAGATCACAATATCCTCTATTCTTCTTGTGAGGAGCTAGGATCTGGGCCATGACCCTCTGAAAGGTGACTGGGGCTCCCTGTAGCCCAAAAGGTAGTCTGGGGTATTGGAAGCAGCCATTAGATGTAGAAAAGGCCATCTCCTTCGCACTTTGGGGCATGTGAATTTGCCAATACTTTTTCGTTAAGTCAAGGGTGGTGATGGCTGACGTCGAACTTGCACACCTCATTCAGCTTCAAATAATCATTACAAAACAGCCATAGTCCATCAGGCTTTGGCACAAGGACTATGGGGCTGGACCAGCCGCTCTTTGACTCCTCCATGAAGCCCAGGATCAATATTCTCCTCAACTCCTACAAAATAATTTCATGGCGGGCTTCAGGGATTTGATATTGCTTTATGTTTACATGCACATGCGGTTCCGTCAGGATTTAGTGTTCGGCGACCTGTGTACATCCCGACAATTCTGAAAACAGGTCTGTTCTACTGAAGCAGTTCTCTGCACTGGTGTTTGTAGGCTCATGCTAATGTCTCTGCCACTGTTAAGTCCTCGACCTTGGCTTCAGGTTTGACTCTCAGGATCCCTGTCTTGCCACAGCTTAAGTAGGTTGACATGGTCTTGTAGTCCAAACTTTGACAACCGCGTGTGGCCCCTGCTACTTAGACAGAAATTTACTTTTGACTCTTGACAGTGGGAATCAGCACTAACACCCGCTGACCGATTGTAGACTCTTGCCTGGGCCTCTTGTGCCTGAAGTAGACTTTCTCTCACAATAAGCATCACCTTCGCATCTGGGCCACATGCTCGATGATGCTCTGATGGGGTGTAACCTCTGCATCCCTGGTCTCCTTTGCAATATCCAGAAATCCTCGAGGGTTCCGACTGTGCAACATCTTGAATGGAGAAAACCCTATAGAGGCCTGTGGGACTTCCCTAATGGAAAACAGCAGATGCGGGAGTAGGCAATCTCAGTCTTGGCCATCCTTCTCCATGATCTTGAGCATTGATTTCAGGGTTCTGTTGAAGTTCTGTTGAATTGTTGAAGGTCGTCCATCTATGGATGGTACACCGATGTCTTGAGTTGCATAATCTGGAGGGCCTTACACAACTCCCTCATCTCTTTATATGTGAAAAGAGTTCCTTGGTCCATCAGAATCTCCTTTAGCAGGCCTGTCAAGTAAAAAATATGGACTAGTTCCCAAGCTATACTCCTAATGGGGGAGTTTCTCAATGATACAGCCTCTGGCTACCGTGTTGCGTAGTACATGACTACTGGGATATATTGGTGCCCTCTGGTGGACTTAACCAGGGGTCTGACAGGATACATGGCAACGCAGTCAAATGGGACCTCTATAATGTATAATGATACAAAGGGACTATGGAAGTGATAGACTGGAGCAGTTAGCTGGCAGGTGGAACAAGACTGGCCAGTAGAGTCTCCGAAGCACCTGCTCTTGGGTTTTGTCTACACCCAGATGCTCACCCAAGACATGAAAATGAGCCAGGTCTAACACCCTATGCCTATATGGCCCTGGTACTAACAGTTGCTCTATTAGCTGCCCCCTCAGTTTAGTAACCCGGTATTACAAGTCCCCATTTAACGCAAAGTATGGAAACCTGGTGATGGCCCCCGACTTTTGAGCAACCTCATAGAGAACAGCAACATTATCAAATGACCATTTTACATCTAAATGAATCTAAAACAATTAAAACGAACTGTACATTTATCGGATATACACACAGACTTTCAAACAGTCCTTCATGTTCATTTTAGCAGCCCTAAAATTCCCCCCAGAAACCCCTGACTCATGGATCGCTGTCTCGTTGCCAGCAAGGACACACGTGGAGCTCATCGGTCTCCGACTGCGATGGGGACTCTTTATGGTCGACTTGCTCTTATCTCAGTAACTTTGCCCCTGTGCCTTTTGCTATAAGTCCTAGAATAAGCTAAAGTCCCAACCTTTTATAACTATTATAGTCCCCCTATACAAAATTATCCTCACAAGGAAAAACTTTACCCCTTAGAGTCCCTGTCAGAGGTCCCTATCCCAGCCACACAGTTCTCCTGCTTTGCATTGATCAGAAGCAATCACCTTGTCTGCAAATGGAATTTCTGGTTTGGCAAGGTCAAGGGTCGATATTGCCTTTTAGGATTGCTACTTCCAATAGGTGGCAAAAGAGGTCCTCTTCCTCCCTGAAGAGGGCATACAGGTCAAGGTAATGCAAAGTTCTTTAAGATGAAGTCTGGCATCAAGATAATGGGCTCTTCATTTATAAAGTGAATCTATCCCCAGATTTCACAATACAAATTGCACAGTTGCAGGAAATTGGCTCCCTATGATTTTGATCTTGGCTGTAGAGCATGTGTCTGACATAGTTGATATACAGTTTCAGTCTGTTGTGGTTATAAAATTAATAATAGTGATTTTTTTTTGTATTGTAATTTTCTGTTTTTCAAAAGCCATCATGTCTAACTTGTGCTATGGAGACCATATTTCATTTTCTGCAGTTCCGAATGTGGCTCTTAAATGCTTTGAAGAATGTAAATTAAAAGCGTCCATAGCCTTTAGCCTTTTCAATATCACATCATGGATAACCCCACACACATTATTCTGCTGTTAGCATAACAGTTTAATTATGTTTTCTAGTGGTCTCACTTGGAAATGAGGTTGAAATGAAACAAAATCTAAGAATCTAAACTTCTAACACTAACATTACAGATATAATTAGAGCTTTCTAAGCAACTGATTGAAAGTGTCATTAAACTCCGTGGATTATGTGTGCCTCACCGCAGAACTAATACGATTGCCACAAACGTGTAGAAAAAAAAGGTGAACAGTGAAGATTTTTAATGCTAATGCATTTTATTTACTGGCGTTGTCACAGAGTCGGTGGAGAAATTTATATTATATGGGATCTTGACAGTAGCACATCAAACACAGGTCCATGTGCTCAGCTGAATGATGGACCTATATGCACAATTTTTTGGGGGGGCCTAAATGTGGTCAGCTAAACCGTTACCTTTTCTAGAAGAGCAGAAAAATAAGTTTACACCATTTGATCAGTGAGAAAATGTGCTGTAATTTGATTAAATGTAAAAGCAAATCTGGCACTCTAGATGTACAATGCAGAAAGTGTAGCTCTATAAGAACCGCAATCCAATTTGTAAGTTTCAGTCTACCACTAAAACTTTACTCTGACAGGTTGCTAAACAGATAGACAACATAACTGTTGAACGGACATAGCGCAAAGGATCACCTCCCAGATGATGTGCCCTCAGGTTGCACTTTCCTTAGTTTGCGCTATGTCCGTTCCACTGTCTTCTTGCTTATCTGTTTAGCAGTGTGTCTGAGGAAGGTCTTAGTGTTAGACCGAAACATTACATGTTGGATTATGGTTCTAATAAAGCTACACTTTCTGCATTGTACATCTGGAGTGCCGGATTTCCTTTTGCCTTTTATATATGCAGTAATATCCTATCTGGGAACCCAACACTAGAGAGTAACATATACATAAGTTCCACACTGAAATTTGATTAGCCAGATTCTCTTGAATTTGTCATGGGAGTTCTATTTGTGTTGATTGGAATTGCTGGTAAAATACATTTATTATGTTCTGTACTCTCTGCAAACCCCAAAGCATAATAAACAGAGTGGTTAAAAAATAAAAAAATATTATACCTGCATCGTCCCTTACCTGTTCTTGTGCTGCAGCTTTCCGGTTCTCTACTGGCCTACTTCCCTCATCTGGCTTTAATCTTCACTTTCTGATTCAGTAACATTATCAGTAACTATTAAAATATCAAAAGGGAAAAAAACACCAACACACTAGGTCTACGCGTTTCGAGTACTAAGGCTCGATATGATTTTGAGCCTTAGTGCTCAAAACATATAGGACTAGTGTGTTTGTTTTTTCCCTTTTTGATATTTTAAAAGTTATTAATAATGTTTTCTATTGTGGTTGCTGGATGTCTTCCTGCATTCTACCAACTTGATTGGTGGTTTTAGCTTTTGATTGCTGTGGATGGAGATCAGTGCCTCCGATATAAATTCTGTGAGCAACAGTCGACGTTCTCTTGGCTAAATAGAGATTGACTGTGAATCCTATCAGATAGAAAGGTCAGAGCTGGCAGAGTCCATGCAAAATGAGAAACCAGACAAGAGTCAGAAATACCAAAAATTCAGCATAAATTAGATTCACATTGAATTGATTTACTCATATCTATAATACACCATTGGATTTACATTGCACGATTATCAAGAATGAGCATTCCTAAGGACTTTTTGTTCACGAAAATCATGCAGTCTAAACAGGTTGTCAAAAATGCTCGCTCGTTTGGTGGAACGATCTTTTGGTTTAACAAAAGATCATCATTTTGTACAGCGGATTTTTGACTACGCTGCCAAGCAAAATAGCAGCCTATTCGCATTTAGATCGTTCAGTGTGCATCTCATATGACTGTCAGCTATTCCTTCCAACCTTCCCATACACATGCTGCTCGGCAGACCGTGAATCAATGGGGCGATAAGGATATGCTGATGCCAGATGTATGCCCTGTGGATACAAAGATCAACCTGTTGCATTTTAAAATGCCTATTTTTTATTCTTGCAACATCCATTAGTTCGGATATCCCCATTCACATGTAATGGGGCGGCGGTCACACTGGAATCATTGAGTTCAGCCAACATTATTCTAATGTGATTGGCCCATAAAGCAGCAGCACAATTAGATACAGGTTCTTATTCTAGATGCTCTTAGTGCACAAGCCTATGTTGTCTCTACCAGTAAATAAGGCCTTGCACATAGAAGAATCCATTTTGTCATTTTATAGTTAGAGGAAAAAGAAGATTTTTAACTTCCTTTAGGTCTCTGGATTAGAATAAAGTCAGAAATGATGAAGGTAATAATATTTGACAGTAATTTTTTGCAGTAACAGAGTTAGTCTTATTACTTATCTCAGAAAGCAGAATATTGTCTATGACAATTGTTAAATTTAACAAAGCATAAAGTACTCGTAAAAACATTATTTCAATAAAAAGAGTGTCGCTCTTCCATTTCCCTTTTATTTGGTGTGATTAATACACAACATAATGAAATAAAAATTGGGACAAACATAACGGAGCAATAAGCTGTCTATAAAGTTTGTAAAACACATAAAAGCCAAAAGCAGAGAAAAACAACAACAAAATCTTTCTTATTCTCCAAATGCTTAACATTATAGCTTATTTGAGATCTGGAAAACACAATTATCGCAGCGGGAATAGTGTGCTGACATCTATAATTCCCACTGAACTGATTGATCAATTCACGGTATGAATCATACAGAGATTTTACCTTTGCAAAGTGTAGGGTAGATCGTTCAAGGTATTGATTCAGATGCCTACAAGTAAAACTATTAATTATATCCTCTAACTTATGAAATTCAGAGTTCTAAAGTGATTCCTAAGTGCGACTATTTACTGTGCAATACATTTTAAGCATCTTTTAAATCTATTATAAAAATTTATTTCCAAAGGAAGAATTTAAATTGGCTCAGAAGATAATTGTGCTTTGTAAGGTGGATAAACTCGATGCATTCACTGTTCTTCATTTCAGCACATAATGAGGAATAACATATGGCTATATTGATATGTTATACTGTATGTGATATGTTATATTTTCTGGGGTATTCACATCTTGGGCATATCCATAGGTGAAACCCACATCTATCTCAAAACCCCCCAATACTCAATTGCAGAGATGAATGAACCCAAAGTGTAAAGTTTGGGCTTTGTACCAGAGAGAGAGATTTTCCAGCTCCAAAGTTCGGGTCCCCATAAGGTACTTGGCTATTCGTCGCAGGATCTCAGACTTGGCCGAAGGTTCACCTTCCAACAAGACAATGACCCTAAGCACACAGCTAAAATAACAAAGGAGTGGCTTCAGAACAACTCTGTGACCATTCTTGACTGGCCCAGCCAGTACCCTGACCTAAACCTAATTGAGCATCTCTGGAGAGATCTAAAAATGTCTGTCCACCAACGTTCGCCATCCAACTTGATGGAACTGGAGAGGATCTGCAAGTAAGAATGGTAGAGATCCCCAAATCCAGGTGTGAAAAACTTGTTTCATCATTCCCAAGAAGACTCATTTCTGTACTAGCTCAAAAGGGTGTTTCTACTCAATACTGAGCAAAGGGTCTGACTACTTATGACCATGTGATATGTCAGTTTTTCTTTTTTGATAAATTTACAAAAATGTCTACATTTCTGTTTTTTTTCAGTCAAAATGGGGTGTAGAGTGTACATTAATGAGAAAAAATGAACTTGTTTTGAATTTACCAAATGGCTGCAATGAAACAAAGAATGAAAAATGTATAGGGGTCTGAATAATTTCCGTACCCACTGTAGATCAAAAGGACATAGCAAACAGCCCAAATACAATCTAATAGTATGAGCAGATGAGTTATCTCCATTATAACATTGGCTGTCTGGCCAGAAGAGAAAACATTAGTGATGAGTGAACGTGCTCAGATAATATGTTCAAGTCCCTGCTGTTGCATATTTTGCAGCTGTTAGACAGCTGGAACACATGCAGGGATTGCCTAACAAACAGGCAATCCCTGGCTAAAAGATACAAAACATGCAGCCACGGGGACACAAACATATTATCGAAGCAAGCTCGTGATACTCCGATAACACGCAAGCATGCTCGGATAACACAGTATCCGAGCATGTCACTCATCACTAGAACACATGTTAACTAGAGATGAGCAATTTATTCAGGTCCCTGCTTATTCAATAAGCTATGGCGCTTACCGAATAAGCTGTAGCGGGAACCTGGACGCGAGTCGTCTGATCAGCTGTTTGGCTCCACAGCTGCGTGTGCTGGTGTGCTCCAGGTACCCTGGTTCCCGCTGTAGCTTATTCAGTAAGTGCTTTAGCTTGCCGAATAAGCAGGGACCCGAATAAATTTGCTCATCTCTAATGCTAACGTACAAATATAGATACTTGGCAAAGTGAAGTTTCTTATTTGCCAATATTGTCCCCATACTTCTTAGCAGCATTTTGTTTTTATGTACCTGTAATTTATTTATTTGGTGTTTTCTAATAATCTTTTTGGCTGTAATATACTCTGTTCTTTTGGGCTGCTTTTTTCATGCCTAAGCCTTGAGTGATCTACATGATAGAGTAGCAAAATCCTGGTGACAGATTCCCTAAAAGTCCTCTACTCGAGAATGTATACGGAATAAGCAACAAGAAATGTGCTCTCCAAAGGAAGTTGTGCAAACCGCAGGCACAACACTGATGTAGGCAGAGGTAAATGTTGTCGATCACTCTTGGCTGCAGCTTCACTTGTGATTCAGAACACATCCGGTGTAACGTATCAACACAAATAAGAGCCGAATATCTGTAAAAAGAAAAAATATCAGGATTCCACACAAATACTTCCAATTTGTCAGATACGGTCCATATTATTAAAGTGCAATGCATTTCAAAATTTATCAGATTCCATCCTCAGACACATACCCAATACTTAACCCCTTCAGCCCTTAAGCCTGTTTTCACCTTCCTGACCATGTCAAATTTTACAATTCTGATCAGTGTAACTTTATGTGGTAATAACTCTGGAACACTTCAACAGATCCCACTTATTCTGAAATTATTTTCTCGGGACATATTGTACTTCATGATAGTTGTAAAGAAAATTTGGAAAATATTGTAATTTTCAACTTTTAATTTTTATGCCCTTAAATCAGAGAGTTAAGTCACACAATATAGTTAATAAATAACATTTCCCACATGTCATATTTACATCAGCACAATTCTGGAAACATAATTTTTTTTTTGTTAGGAAGTCATAAGTGTTAAAAGTTGACCAGCGGTTTCTCATTTTTCCAATAAAATCTACAAAACCATTTTTTTAGGGACAACATCATATTTGAAGTAATTTTGGAGGGTCTATATGAAAGAAAATACCCAAAAGTGACACCATTCTAAAAACGACACTCCTCAAACTCCTCAAAACCACATTCAAGAAGTTTAATAACCAGTCAAGTGCTTCACAGAAATTAATGCAATGTGGATGGAAAAAAATAACATTGAACTTTTTTAACAAATTTTGGACCCAATTTTTTTTTATTTTCACAAGGATAAAGGAGAAAATAGACCCCATAAATTGTTGGACAATTTATCCTGAGTATGCAGATACCACATATGTGGGGGAAAACCACTGTTTGCTGGCACGGCAGGGCTCTGAAGGGAAGGAGCACTGCTTGACTTTTTGACCGCAAAATTGGCTGGAATTGAGAATGGACCCCATGTCACGTTTGGAGTGCATAAACAGTGGAAGCCCCCCACAAGTGACCTCATTTTGGAAACTAGACCCCTCAAGGAACTTATCCAGCAACGGCAGGATGGCATCAAGTGACCTACAAAAGGAATGGCAAATGGCAGCTGGGGTGAAGTGCACGGCAAGAACAGTTCATAACAGGTTCCTAGAGGCAGGGCTCAAGTCATGTAAAGGTAGAAAAAAAGCCTTTCATCAATGTGAAGCAAAGGAGAGCCAGGCTGAAGCTTGCCAAAGACCATAAGGATTGGACCATAGAGGACTGGAGAAGGTAATCTTCTCTGATGAGTCTAATTTCCAGCTTTTGCCCAACACCTGGTCATCTAATGGTTAGATGGAGACCTGGAGAGGCGTACAAGCCACTTTGTCTTGCACCCACTGTGAAATTTGGTGGAGGATTGGTCATGATCTGGGGATGCTTTAGCAATGCTGGAATTGGGCAAGTTAATCTTTACGAAGGACGTATGAATCAAGCCACATACAAGGTTATCCTGGAAAAACAGTTGATTCCATCTGCTCAGGCAATGTTTCCCAACTATGAGAACTGTTTGTTTTCCAGCAGGACAATGTACCATGCCACACAGCTAGGTAAATCAATGTGTGGATGAAGGACCACCACATCACATCCATGTCATGGCCAGCCAATCTCCAGACCTGAACCAGATTGAAAACCTCTGGAATGTAATCAAGAGGAAGATGGATAGTCACAAGCCATCAAACAAAGAAGAACTGCTTACATTTTTGTACCAGAAGTGGCATAAGGTCACCCAAAGCATGAAAGCTCTGTGATTAAAAATCATGGTTATTCCACAAAATATTGATTTCTTAACTCTTCCTGAGTTAAAACAGTAGTATTGATTCTAAACGATTATGAACTTTTCTTAGCATTATTTGAAGTTTACAAGCACTGCGTTTTTTTTGTTATTTTTACCATTTCTCATTTTCTGAAAATGAATACAAAATTTAGTGCTTGAAAATTCGAAGACATGTTGTCACTCAGTAGTTTATAGAATAAGAGAGCAATTTACATTTTACTAAAAAAAATACCTATAAAGAGAAAAATCAGACAAACTGAAGATTTTGCCGTGGTCTCTTAATTTTTGCTATATATATATATATATATATATATATATATATATATTAAACATTAGCCCTTCCAGAGAAGTTGTCTGCTTGCTGGGGGTCTCAATAGCTGGACATCACTGCTGATGTATTCACATTATTGAGGTTATCTGTGATGATACAACCCCATTTTGAAATTTCACAATTGTTCCTAAGGCATTTGATAATAGCCTAAACCCATTAATGGAGAACTGAGATTGATAAGCTGCTATTTTGATGATTAAATTAGTTTTTTTGTTTACTCCAAAGTCATTCTACTTTTGAAAAGCACATGTTCTCAGATTGGCCAATAGGGCCTACCTAACTTTTTATTTTTTACAAGGAGGCATCCACTAGATATTTGATTATTAGTATTAAACAATATGGTGCCATTAGTTGAGGGAGTTTTTGAAACTGTTTTGCCATTTTACATATGGACTGAAGGTGCTATAAAAATAATAAATAGCATGTCAGTAATAGTGATGGGAGAGTATGCTCGGCACCGCTCGATCAAGTAGCAAGCGGTGCCGAATATCACGTGGTGCTTGAATTTCTGTATGTGAATTATCTGAGCCAGGCACAGAGAGAGGGAGAAAGAGAATTTCAGTGCTCGATCAACATTACTACTGACCTATTAATTCCTTGACTCCAGTGGTCTATTATTTATCTTTCCCTGCTTGACCATTGCATCCCTACTGCATCCAACAATTAGCTGGTGCAGTCATGCTATGACAAAGCTGGAAGAGAAGGAATAGAGACTGATGGGGTACCTGACTAATGGTATGAAAGAGTGGCATTTGGTTATAGGTGAGCATATGCTATTATTTGTAGCAAACTATGTAAGGTCAAGAAAAGGGTGGAAAACCCCTTTAAAGGGGATCTGTCACCCTTTTTATCCCCTATTAGCTGCCGGCATAGACATCGGGGGCTTATCTACAGCATTCTGTAATGCTGTAGATAAGCCCACGATGTAACCTGAAAGAGAAGAAAAACATGTTATATTATACTCACCGAGGTGGGCGGTCCGGTCCGATGGGTGTTGCGGTCCGGTCCGGCGCCTCCCTTCTTCATGCGATGACGTCCTCTTCTCCCGTCCTGAAATGGCTCCGGCGCAGGCGCATTGCTCTGCCCTGTTGAGGGCAGAGCAGAATTCTGCAGTGCGCAGGCACCAGACCTCTCCCGACGCATGGGCACTGCAGGACTCTGCTCTGCCCTCCACAGGGCAAAGCAGTGCGCCTGCGCCGGAGCCATTACAGGATGGGAGAAGAGTACGTCATCGCATGTAGAAGGGAGGTGCCGGACGGGACGGCGACACCCATAGGACTGGACCGCCCACCTCGGTGAGTATAATATAACGTGTTTTTCTTCTCTTTCAGGTTACATCGGAGGCTTAGCTACAGCATTACAGAATGCTGTAGATAAGCCCCCGATGTCTATGCCAGCAGCTGCAAAGCCAAAAAAAGGGTGACAGATTCCCTTTAAGTAAGCTGGTTAAAGTGCACCTGACAGCTGATCAATGATGCCCGATCCGTAGACAACATGCCGCAGCGTTTCAGAGTAAAACATGCCTGGCTGATAAATGTTGCCTGTGGATTGGGCAGCAAACATCAGCTGTCAGGTTCACTTTAAGTCCAAAATGTGTAAGGATAATCATTTTCACAGTTTGTGCACAGAATATATGAGCCACCATAGTCTGGCTGTTTGGAAACAAAGCATCTAGTAATTCAACAATTCACTAAGACAAAAACATTTCACAATAATTACATTACCATGATTAGATATATTTGTACACAACAGCAAATTTCTCTCCGTCCCTAGGTGAGCACTGTATCATGTACATTGATTAAATATTGTAGAAAATTAATGAGCTTCTGTACTCAGACAAACAAGAGACTGAACCTAATATTGAGAAAACGCTCTCCAGGTATTTTTAGTCGGTTTAAAGCTATTGTGATCTCGTGTTTGAAACAACAGATAAAAGGCATCTGTAATACCTATAATTAAAAGTGCACGTTTCTAATTCTGATTAGACTCCTCTTATTTTCTTGTTGACAATAAGGATTTTTAAAGAGAGAAAAGTAATTAGTTTTAATTAAAAAGCATGCTCATACTTTGCTATCGTGCATACACTTGTTTGGTGTTACCATATTCAAGTTTCGGCTGTTACCGATCACAACAGATTGCAGCCTATATGTACTACAGTGACATCATCATCAAGCCTAGAAGTAGAATATTGTGACATTATCACATGCAGCATTATTGGTGACACCATAGGGTACATTTCAAGACTGGCTAAACTCTGAAGGTTTTATTTTCACATTTGGCAGACACGTCAATGTCTGCAGATCAGGTGGTGTTCTAGTCCTGAAATCCTTGTCATTTGACCAAAGACCCCCAAACAGTGCTCAACTCAGCAGACAGGAGCACATCAATTACAAATTCAATGGTAAACATTGGCTTTGCTTATGCATTGCCATGTAAAACATTTTAGGGATGTGGGCCTCCATAAATTATGGGCATATACTGTAAAGCTACTTAAGTAACAAACTATAAAGAGAATGGCCGTAACAATTGCGTTTCGTTTTTGTCTTTAACTAAATCTGAGCAACACTATTAGCTACGCAGCATAGTGGAACCATTCAAACTGTGTGCACGATTCTTTAATCTGGCTACTGTGATGGTTTTATTCAGTCTCTGGCAGTACCTTTCAGTTGTTTGGAGCTATAATAAACACATTGTATCCTGTTTTCTCTAGATATATTATGTTATGATGCAGAACAAATTATTTTAAGGTATGGCTAAAGCAGAACTTTGTTATTGAATATTATAAAATTCTAATTTGTCAGCTTTTTGAAAAAATAAATTTTTCTGCAAATTGCAGGTACTCCAGTTGCACTGAGAGTGTAAAACTCCAAGGTCTCCTAGGACTATATCCAATCCCCTTTCAAGGTTTTATTACAAACAACCTTAGTAATGTCAAAGTGACCTCCACTTACATGGCTATAGGCAAGAGGATAAAAACACTGTATTTTAAAAAGTTATCAGGTTCAGTTACTCTTTTTTGCTTGTCTCTTGTGCTCCTTCATCGGATCATCTCAGTTGTTCTACAATAATCTGCAAGCATTGATGAATTCCATTTTTTCCTTGATATCTTTTTTCCACAGCCGCAATATCTTGGTGAAATCTCTCACGGTGCTCGTCGCCTGCTGTTTCGCAGGATGATGGCAGAAAGTCTAGATGCAAATTTAAGAAATGAATTTTTAAGGACATGTTACAGCCAAGATCCTTATATGTTTTGAGGAAATTTTCCACCAACTCTTCATAGTTAACTCCTCTTGAGTTTCCCAAAAAATTATTTATCGGTAATGCGAATGCTACCATGCAAACTTTTCCTTGCCCTGGAATAAACAGAGAAACTCCTCATTTTGAAGAACCACTCGAATCTGAGGTCCAATAAAGACTCTTCCTTTATCTTTGTGTCACTCAACCTTTGGAATTTGTCAATGAAATACTTGAATGCTTTTGCTTTTTTATCTATTGTCTTTACAAAGTTCTTCATTAGGCCCAACTTGATTTGCAATGGTGGTAACAAAATTTTATGTGGGTCTACAGGTGATTGATGCAGTATACAGGACATTTTTACTCCCTGGCTGAAGTGAATGTCGGACAGGCCGGTCTTTTATTGTAGTGATGTTCTCTTACACAACTATCTCACTCACACAGAGAGCAGAAGTACTTTATATATCCACCATGGAGACAACGTAAGAGGGCAACCACCTTTAAGTCACCATAGAGGGACCACAAATATTGGTGGGATCAAAACCCGTGGCATCAGTGATATTCTGGGGCTGTTTTGCTCTTTTCAGCCATGGACCTGCAATATGTAGAGGACAAGATGGCTTCTGTGAGGAATCTGAAGTTTGGACATCACGAGCCCTTCCAACAGGACAATTATCCGATTCACATTTCAAAGTCCATCAATCTTTGGTTTTGGAAGAAGTCCTGAAAGATTGTGGAGTGACTGTCACAGTCATCAACTTAAACCCCATATTTGGTGAGATTTGAAGACAGAGGTTGCAACATGCTAACCCAAGAATATTACTTGATTGAAGGCCATTACATATGAGGAATAAACTGAGATTTCTTAGGAACACTGTCAGATGCTATTGTCTGGCTAAGCATCAGGTCAAAACAATGAAAAGGTGATCTACTATTCTAAAAAATAATTTCAATTCTGAGACTAACTAGCTGCTTGTATATTTTTGAATAGTTTATTACAAACAGCAAAAAGTTTGTAAGTTTTGCTAAATTGGCAGGTTGATTAATTTTGATTGCAACTGTAGCTGTAGCCAGTGTTAACTTGTCAGACAATGGTCAGTGCCACGCCATGCCACTCTATCGCATTATTGCAGTGTGTTTTTCTAATACGTTCAATTATGTTCACTTATTAGGAATGTGGCCTTACACAACATTCATTAGACAGTTGTCAATTTATTCATCAGTTTATAAAAGAAATATCAAACAGGAAAAAAATCAACTTATTCATAAAACAATTTGAGGCTGTGAATTTTGTCATTTTTTAAAGTTTATAACTCAGGATAATGTCATGAAATAGGAAAAAACTACAAAGAATGATATTCTGTTGATTTTTCTGAAAATTTGTACCGTATTTTTCCGACCATAAGATGCACTTTTTTCCCCCAAAATTTTGGGGGAAGTGGGGGGGTGCATCTTATGGTCGCAATACACGGTACTAACCTTCTGGCTGGTGGCTGGTGGCAGCGGGCGGGGCTCTGCGGTGCGGTGGTGGCAGCGGGCTGTGCTCCGGTGCAAGGGCGGCGGGTCCGCCGGCATTTCTTCGCAGCCCGGAGGCCACCGCACTTCCCTTGCTGGCCGCCGCCATGTTGCGGTGGCCTCCGGGAGCATGGATGCCGGGAAGATGGCCGCCGGTCCGGGGACGGCGCATGCGCGGGATCAGATCTCGGGGGATGAGGTCTCATTGCCGAGATTTGAATCTCGTCCCCCAAGATCTGATCCCGCGCATGCGCCGTCCCCGGACCGGCGGCCATCTTTCCGGCATCCATGCTCCCGGAGGCCACCGCAACATGGCGGCGGCCAGCAAGGGAAGTGCGGGGGCCTCCGGGCTGCGAAGAAATGCCGGCGGAGCCGCCGCCCCTGCAGCGGAGCACAGCCCGCTGCCACCACCGCGGAGCCCACCTGCCCCAGCACAGCTGCCCCTGCTTCAGCACAGCTGCCCCAGCCCCAGCACAGCCACCCCTGCCTCAGCACAGCTGCCCCAGCCCCAGCATTGCTGCCCCTGCCCCAGCACAGCTGCCCCTGCCCCAGCACAGCTGCCCCTGCCTCAGCACAGCTGCCCCAGCCCCAGCACTGATGCCCCTGCCCCAGCACAGCTGCCCCTACCCCAGCACAGAGCCGCCACCGCACGAGCCTGGACCACTGAATGACCCCTGTGACTACTTCTCCACCTGTGCCGGATCCCTTCCCAGGTAAGCTGAATTCGGACTGTAAGACGGACCCCCATTTGACACATTATTTTTTTTTTCCATATTTTCCCACTGAAAATTGGGGTGCGTCTTATGGTCCGGTGCGTCTTATAGTCTGAAAAATACGGTAAGTGTTATTTTAGAAGTTGTCTTCATAAAGCCACATGTTTAAGTTAATAGTACTTAGTATAGTAATAGTACATTGCTCAAAAATATACTTACATTTCGTAATAATGTGTATTTTTTCCCCTTTAAATTTTTCATTTTCACCTAAATCTTTTATTCTTCTTCCAGCAATGAAAAATGATTATACTTTTGCTGCAGAAAAAATTTTTTAATCTCACACTTAATATTAGAAATTACATTATAATTTTTCCTTTCCCTTGATACTTGCTAATTTTAATGATTAACTGAAGAACAGTTACATTTTACTTTTGAGCATTACTGTCATTGTGGAATTAATGTGTGTGACACATGGGTTCTGAGACGCCCTAATGACAGGTACTTTTAAAACTATGAAAAAATACTACTCAAGCAGAAATCTGTTCAGAATACAGACTGGATCGTTATACTGGAAGTTAATGTAAAGTTGATATGTGCAAATTTCTGTAAAGTGACCTACATTCAGTATAATTATCAAAGGCAATGTATATGACTGCATTACTAAAACGAACCAAAATCTTCACTTTAGCAGCCAACTAATAATAATTCAATCACGCATCTTTGTATAGTTACAAATATTTAAATCGTAAGAACTTGGAGTATCTGTTGTTTTACTTTTTGTAAATCAATAGTCCACTTGAAAATAAGAAATTTTAAAATATATCTTATTAGAGAAATCTGCTTTTTCCTCTACCAGAAATAATTGTTTTTCAAATTTCTCAATTCATGGGTAAAAATCTGTCTTCAGTGAACAAAGATGTTTACCTTGCTGAGATACCAGATAGCAGTTGCTGCTTATGAAATTCTATGGAAAAGGGAGGGAGACTCTAGAAGCAGAGCTCCTCGCTCATCCGACCACCTCGTGTCTATATAAATTCGTATCTGTAGCAGCTGCCATCTCCAATCTGAGCAATGTAAAAATCAGACTTCACTGAATGCAGCTTTTACCCATGAATTTAGGATTTTGAAAATGAGTAATTATTTCGGGTGGAGAAAGAAGATTTTTTTGACAAGATGTATGACAAAGTTTCTTGTTTTTGTGAATGTTATTGATTTATGAAATAAAAATTTAAACAACTGGCTTCTTTTTAAACATTTTGGATCCACCAATATTCTTTGCCATTTGTATACTTTTGCATACTGGCTTGTTGTCTTGCATCATGCTGCTATGCTGTAGGCTTCCATTTCTCAAAACTACAGTTACATTCACTGTTACTTTTGCCCCCAAAATTTGAGTTTTAAAAAGGATTCTTCCCCACCATTATTGGCTCAGGCAACATTTGGTTCAGTTGCAGTACTTTATATTATTCTTGATCTTTTGGTAATGATTTGAATAACATATTTCACTACATCTTCTTGTTATATTTCTGCCCTCGCCTATTTTGGATTGCCAAACACTTCCAGAAGCAACCCTTACTGCCTGCTTTTGTGATACCGTATCTTGGTGTTTCCAGTTCACTTATAAGTTTAAGGAGCCATGCATATGTAGTGGTGTGGGCCAGACTGGGGGTTGGTCCCTCATTTACTGCACACAGACGTCACAGACACAAGATGGAGGCAGATTTCGGGTACAACAGGTCCAAGTTTATTTTAGTCGTCTGTCTGACGACTCCAGCAATACACCGCACTTCTTCCACAGCCTTCCGTTTCCAGGCCCGGGTACATACACCACACTTTTTAGCTTAGTGACGTTCCTACCAGCTCGGTCACTGTGGCCGCCTTAGGCCTGTTCACCAACAGCAATTTACTGGTCGTAGGTCGTCGTCAATTTGGTATATTTCCCCCGGGGCCTCGTCTGTTCTGCGGTTCTTCGTGTCAGGGGCACCCCCCTGACTTCCTTTCTCCTCAGTCCCCTAGTTGAGCTCTCCACACAGCACACACTTCGTCACAGACTCCTCTCCTCTTGAGCTCCTCCCGGGACTGGAACTTTCTGGAACCCTCCTGTCCTATTTATAACTTTCCCATTCCCTGTAACTCCGCCCCCATGACCAACGGCTTCTAAAGCCCTAAGCTGCTGTCAAGCCTGAACTCACGCTCTCCCCTGCCATCTTGTGGTCAACCCAAGGTACTGCACTCAATCTACACTTTTCCCAGCTGTTTCCCTTCTGTCATAACTAACATCTGTCTAAAGTGCACAAACCATCCTTTCTTCTTGCTGACAAGTCCGTCCGGTCACCTTCCCCACACATACAGGGAAGGGGAGCCATGCATATAAGGATAAGGAGCCATGCATACAAGGACAGGGATGGGGAGCCATGCATACAGGGATGAGGGGACAATGCATACCTGGCTTATACTCGAGTCAATAAGTTTTCACAGTTTTTCGTGGCAAAACTGGTGCCTCGACTTATACTCAGGTTGACTTATACATTATTATTATTATTTATTGTTATAGCGCCATTTATTCCATGGCGCTTTACATGTAAGGAGGAGTATACATAAAAACAAATACAATAATCTTAAACAATACAAGTCATAACTGGTACAGGAGGAGAGAGGACCCTGCCCGCGAGGGCTCACAATCTTCAAGGGATGGGTGATAATACAGTAGGCGAGGGTAGAGCTGGTCGTGCAGCGGTTTGGTCGATCGGTGGTTACTGCAGGTTGTAGGCTTGTCGGAAGAGGTGGGTCTTCAGGCTCTTTTTGAAGGTTTCGATGGTAGGTGAGAGTCTGATATGTTGTGGTAGAGAGTTCCAGAGTAGGGGTGATGCGCGAGAGAAATCTTGTATGCGATTGTGGGAAGAGGAGATAAGAGGGGAGTAGAGAAGGAGATCTTGTGAGGATCGGAGGTTGCGTGCGGGAAAGTACCGGGAGACGAGGTCACAGATGTATGAGTATATATGGTTTTACTTATTACTTTTGGCCAAAAGAATTGGCATTAGATACCGTAAAAGTATTATCAGTCTGATTGTGAATGCAGATGAAGCTATGAAAGGTGAAAATAACTCTTCTCACAAAATTACCTTACAAGTTTCCTTGGTTTGAACAGGTTTCCATTTTACTGTACGACCCTTCTTCAGTACTTGATCACCCAATATCAGATTTCTTTATACATATTAAAAAAAATCTATGAATGGCAATGATGCTCCTGAGAACATTCTTTTTTACCTTTACTAAAATGCGAAATAGAGCAGCACAAAAATACAAAAGAGAGTCCAGGTGCAAAGCTCCCAAAGGCATGTACCAAACCTTTATGATGCAAAAAATCCAAAAAGCAGGAGCAGCACACCTGGTTTTCAGCGTTAAATGAGAGTTGTTTATTTAGCCCATAAGTTCAACGTTTCGGTTCAAGTGGCGAACCTTGAAAAAGTGCTTGAAAAAGGTTCGCCACTTGAACCGAAATATTGCACTTATGGGCTAAATAAACAGCTCTCATTTAACTCTGAAAAACCAGTGTGCTGTTCCTGCTTTTTGGATTTTTTTAACCCCAACTCTAGGTATATCCTCGATGTCACCTATTGTTATGTTACTTATCTTCCTATTTAGGTTGTTATCCATCTCTAAATTGCAAAATGGTGATCAAAAGTGAAAATATAGTCTCTGCTACTTTACCAAGAACCACTCTTACTGCAACTGGTAAAATTACTAGTCTTCTTGGAAATGATCAGGAATATATGACCTTGTTCAGTGATCCCTTGAGCCATTTGCAGTTTTGCATATGACTACTATGACTGCTCTGTTGTAATAAAGTGCCATGTAAGTAAATTATGCTGTGTAAGTACTATCTTGTGTGCAACCATTTCCAGAAATAATGAGAAAAGATATAAATAGATCTCGCCCATAATGTCATTCTGTCTTGTTAATGACACATCGACTGAATTGATATTCTTGTCATGTATTTTTATAGCGTATTAAATATCTCTGTCATATGAGAAACTTTGGTAATTTCTTATTAGAAATAACTTCTTAGGAACAAAGCCTGATATTCTAAACTAGTATCTCTACAGTTATAAGTCAGGAAATCCTAACTCAATGTAAAAGTTTACCTAACTCAATGAATACCCCAATATTAATCTCAGGATCACCAATGGAGGGCTAGAGAGTGAGGTGGGCATTAATTACCACTATGATCATAGAGAGAAATTAAAATCCATACAGACATCTCCAGGGAGGGGACATATCACCCTCACATTGTACAAATGGGATTAATTATGCCTGAGAGAAACTAATTATAGCTGGGGAAAAGTGAAAACTAATTGTAACTAGGAAATGAGAGATAGTGTGTGAACACGTCCATCTCCATTAAAGCAGGGGCCTCCTGCAGTGACCATATAATTACAATAGAAAGATTTGCTGGTAGAAAGACATCAAGTTCGTTTACGCAGAGGCGGAAAAGTAAGTTTCCAAATCAAAGAGCTTCCTACATCTTTTTAAACAATTTAGAGTCAGTGATGATGTCATAGTGAAGGAACGAACATAACACACTCACACACATCACCGTAGGGCCATTCTAACCTCTCCAACTTAATAACATGCCGATGGATAGTGGTATCCAGGCCATGTTTCATCTCTATAAGCAGGTAAAATTGATATAAGAAACATGGCGACAAGACTCCTCGGACTTTCAGAGGCAAAGATATTCTCTAAGATTGGGATATCATGTAATTCTGAAGGATCTAGCACATTCCACAACCAGCCCCATGTGAGCTCATTCATGTGGGCACAGCCTTGAGCTAAAAAAATGAAAGTTTGTGTCTCTGTGTTTGTTCATTTTGGAAGACATATGACAAGTTCGCCGTGAGAGTGTTCCATTTTCCCAATTGGAGTGCTTCCCTCCCCTAAGTTCTGAGCCATTTCTGCAACACCAGGTTAATTCTCTTTTGTTATTAATTTTTATTTCATGTAACTGTATATATCTTATTGTTTTGTTCCTATTTTGTGTTATTATTTATTTATATAGCACCATTGATTCTAGAAGAGGTTACATACAAATTACAGGTATCACTTACAGTAAACAAACTACAATAACAGACTGATACAGAAGGGAGAGGACCCTGCTCTTGTGGGCTTACATTCTACAGGATGGTGGGGAAGGAGACCGTAGGTTGGGGGGTTGCGGCAGCTCCTTTGTTGATGAGGCGGTAGCTCCGGTAGTGGTGAGGAGGCAGTGGGGTCATTGCAGGCTTTCTTGAAGAAGTGGGTTTTCAGGTTCCGTCTGAAGGATCCGAATGTGGTTGATAGTCGGATGTGTTGGGGCACAGAAATCCAGAGGATGGGGAATATTCAGGAGATGTCTTGGAGGCGATTAGGTGAGGAGCGAATAAGTGTGGAGGAGAGAAGGAGGTCCAGAGATTACACGAGGGAAGATATCGTGAGATTAGTTCAGAGATATATGGAGGAGACAGTATACGGATGGCTTTGTAGGTCAGTATTAGTAATTTGAACTGGATACGCTGAGGGAATGGGAGCCAGTGAAAAGATTTGCAGAGGGGGAAAAGCAGAGGAGAAAGATGAATTAGTCGGACAACAGTGTTAAGGATGGACTGGAGAGGTGCGAGAATGTTAGCAGGAAGACCACAGAAAAGGATGTTGCAGTAGTCGAGGCTGGAGATGACGAGGGCATGCACAAGCATTTTAGTAGATTGAGGGTTGAGGAAAGGACATATTCTGGAGATATATTTGAGCTGGAGGCAACAGGAGGTGGAAAGAGCTTGGATGTGTGGTTTGAAGGACAGGGCAGAGTCAAGGGTTATTCCAAAGCAGCGGACTTCTGGTACGGGGGAAAGCGTGATATCATTAATTGTGATAGATCAGGTAAGGAAGATCTGTGAGATGGAGGAAAGATGATAAGTTCAGATTTGTGAGTTTGAGGAAGCGAGAGGAGAAGGAGGATATAGCTGATAGACACTCCAGAATTCTGGACAGCAGAGAGATGACATTTGGGCCAGAGAGGTAGATTTGAGTGCCATCAGCATACAGGTGGTACTGGAATGCATGGGACTTTATGAGTTGTCCCAGGCCAAGTATATAGATTAAGAAGAGTAGGGGTCCTAGAACAGAGCCTTGGGGGAATCCAACAGAGAGAGGGTGGGGTGAGGAGGTAGTGTTGGAGAGGGAGACGCTGAATGTGCAGTTGGAAAGGTGTGAGGAGATCCAGGATAGGGCGAGGTCTTAAATGCCAAAGGAGTAGAGGATCTGTAGTAGGAGGCAGTGGTCAACTGTGTCGAAAGCAGAGGAAGGTGTAGAAGGAGTATAGAGTATTGTCCGTTAGCTTTGACTGTAAGTAGGTCGTTAGTAATTTTGGTCAGGGCAGTCTCAGTGGACTGATGGGGACGGAAATCAGATTGTAGATTGTCAAAGAGCAAGTTAGATGAGAGGTGGGAGGAAAGTTCAGAGTGAATGTGCTGCTCCAGAAGTTTGGAAGTGAAAGGAAGCAGCGATATTGGGCTATCGCTGGACATAGCGGTTGAGTCGAGGGTTGGCTTTTTAAGCATAGGCGTGATTGTGGCATGTTTGAAACCAGAAGGCAAGTTACCAGAAGTTAGTGATAGGTTGAAGAGATGGGTTAGGGATGGGATAAGTGTGGTTGTGAGGTTGGGGAGGAGGTGGGATGGGGTTTAGTGCACAAGCGGTGAGGTGTGATTTTGAGAGGAGACAATTAAGCTCCCATTCAGTGATGTTAGACAGGGAGGTTATGGGGTTTGGGCATTGGTCTGGTATACAAAGGGGGTGTGGTGCTTGAACAATAAAGACTTGTTTGGTTGATCTTATTTTTGAAGTGTGTGGCAAAGTCTCCAGCAGAGATGAGGGAGGTTGGAGGGGGCAGTGGTTGGAGGAGTAGGGAGTTAAAGGGAATCTGTCACCTACCCTTTGGCGGGTGATGAAAATGAGGTCGGTCCGGTCCTATGGGTGGTGTTCCCAATGTGTGCCACCTCCCCATCCTTGCCCGCCGTCCGCAGGTTATTGCTGAATTGGAGTAGGTGTATGCCATTTTTTGCGCGTGCGCTAAGCATTCATAGCTAGCGCACACGCAGTATGCTTTGCCCAACTGTGGGCAAAGCCGAAAAGCCGGACTGCGCATGCGCTGGTTAACTAAGCCCGGAAGTATTTTACTGTGAACCGGGGCTTAGTTAACCGGCGCATGCACAGTCCGGCTTTTCAGCTTTGCCCGCAGTTGGGCAAAGCATACTGCGCGTGCGCTAGCTATGAATGCTTAGTGCACGTGCAAAAAATGGCGTACACCTACTCCAATTCAGCAATAACCTGCGGACGGCAGGCAAGGATGGGGAGGCGGCACACATCAGGAACACCGCCCATCGGACCGGACCGACCTCGTTTTCATCGCCCGCCAAAGGGTAGGTGACAGATTCCCTTTAAAGGTTTTGAATAACACTTTGGGGTTGTAGGATAGGGAAGATACAAGGGTTGTGAAGTAGGCCTGTTTAGCAGAGGTGAGGGCAGATTTTTGAATTGCAGTGAAATCATCTTACGAATTTGTTTTCTTCCATCTCTCTACAACCTTGGACACTTGCCAGAGCTTTTTAGTGATGTTATTGTGCCAGGGTTGTCTATTGATATGTTGCACTCTACCATGAACAAGAGGGGCGACCGTGTCAATAGCTGATGCGAGAGTGGCATTGTAGAAAGCAGTGGCACTGTCTGTGTCATGGAGTGAGGATATGGATGCCAGTGGTAGAATAGAGTCAGAGAGCATGTGGGTGTCTAGGTGTGCGAGGTTTCTGCGGGAGTATGCATGTTGCTGGACATGGGTGATAGATGAGGAGGACAGGGATGGTTGTTGGATAGAGGGAGAGCATAGGTGGTGAAGTTAAATAGAGAGCAGAGACGGGTGAAGACCACTGAGTAAGTCAAAAATATGAAGTAAGGGACATAAGTTTTGAAGCTGTTGACTGAAGGGTATCAGTGGGGATGTTGAAGTCACCCATGATGATAGTGGGTATGTCAGTGGAAAGAAAGTGAAGAAGCCAGGTAGAGAATTTGTCAATAAAGACAGTGGCCGGGCCCGGAGGTCGGTATATGACGGCAACTTGGAGGTTGAAAGGAGAGTAGATGCGGACCGAGTGGACTTCAAAAGAGGGGAGGATAAGGGAGGGTAGAGGTGGGATTGGGTTGAAGGTGCAGTTAGTGGAAAAGAAAACCCACTCCTACACCATGTCTGTTGCCGGGGCGAGGCGTGTGGGTGAAGTAAAGGCCACCGTAACACAGCAGAGCAGGGGAGGTGGTGTCGGAGGGTTTCAACCATGTATCTGTGAGGCCGAGGAAGGAAAGATTGTGAGTGAGAATGAGGTCATGAATCACATGAAGCTTATTGCAGATGGAGCGGGCATTCCAGAGAGAGGGAGCGAGGGGGTGGGCATCAGGGGCACAGGTTTTACATAGGAAAGATTGCGGTAGTTCATATCAGATAAGGAGCGGTAGGAGGGGGTAGTAATGGGAGGTATGAGCTGTGAGGGTCCAGGATTGGGAGATATGTTGCCAGCAGTGAGGAGAAGCAGAGAGAGGGATAGAAGGTGGGAGAAGGAGAGTGGCTGGCTTGTTTTATGTTTTATTAGGAGAGATCTGAGGGTTGTGGAGCAGGTCAGCAGGGGAGGTCAGGTGGTAAGAGTAAAGGGGAGATGATTATTTGGTTAGAGGGTACTGGGATTTGGAGATAGCGAAGGAGAGTGAGGAGTAATGGAGAAAACACTATAAGGGCATATGTAAACATGGTGAAGGAGTAAGATGGGTTAATAGAAAAGCTAGGTCCAAGTAATAAGAAGTGCTTACTCGGCAGACATACCCAAAAGAGACAAAAACATAGTGTGGGGTCCTGACTCCTGCTGTGACTAACTGCCGTTGAAATAACTGAAGTTTCTTGATGCTTAGCTGCAGTGTTGCTTTGCTGCAGGGTGACACGTGTAAGGGTACCGTTACATTAAGCATTGCACCAGCGATCCCGACAACGATATGGATCGCTGGTGCATCACTAAGTGGTCGCTAGTGAGCTGCCACACAGGCAGATCTCACCAGCGACATAGCAGGGGTCGGGGGTTGCTACTTACCTGTCAGATGTGGCGATCCTGATGTCCTCCGGCCCGCGTCCACGCCTCGCTCGTCGGTGCCACAGGAAGCGCAGCAGGAAGTGGCGGACGAGGAATGGTCCAGGGAGTTCTCGCGCGACCAACGATGAGCAGCGGGGGGAGCGGTCGGAGGTAAGTATCACATGCAGCGATATCGCTAGCAATATTGCTATAACGTCACAAAATCGGTGACTTTACAGCGATATTGCTAGCAATATCGCAGTGTGTAACGGGGGCTTAAGACCCCACACGCGTGCACCCCTTAGGATGCTACTAAATTTATAGGACTGAGTAGAGGATCAGGTGGGAGGGATTGTGGGAGCTGGTTTTGGATAAATTAGCAGTTGTCTAGCACACCATGGGGGGATAGATGATCAAAGACGCTGGGCCTGGCTATATGCTGTAACACCTTGCACCAGATAACATCTCTAGTGACCCCAGCATGGATATACAGCAGTAAGTACTGAGTACAATGCAACAAATGAATTTAGCAAAGATTCAGCAGGCACTGTTATATACCATTAAAGGAAATGTTGGAGGATGATAAACAGCAGATGACAGCAAGCAGAGGTTGTACCAATAAAGGAAATGTTGCAGGAAGATTAACAGCAGATGACAGCAAGCAGAGGTTATATCGTCTTTGTATATTTTTTGTAAACTCTGACTACCTTTCTGGATTAAATATATAAAATTTAATAGCTCTGTTCCTCATGTTCTGTAAACTGCACCCCTGATGCCATACGCTACCTTGTAAGGTGTGTCAAGTTGGCTTGTATAAATGATTGGTGGTGGCAGCTAGTAGTGGTTCCTATTTTTTTGATATTGTGGAGCTGGCAGTGACCATACCGGGATGTGTGTGTATGTGTATATATATATATATATATATATATATATATATACACAGTGTGTATATATATACAGTGTATATATATATATATATATATATATATATATAGCTCTGGCAAAAATTAAGAGACCACTTCTCTTTATAGGTATATTTTTGAGTAAGCTGTAAATTGTTCTTTTAGTCTATAAACTACTGACAACATGTCTCCGAATTTCGAAGCAATAAATTTTGTATTTTTTTCTTACAAAGAAATATGGTCAAAATTAAAGAAAAGACCCAGTGCTTTCAGACCTCAAATAATGCAAAGAAAACAAGTTCATAATCATTTAGAAACAACAATACTAATGTATTTACTCAGGAAGAGTTCTGAAATCAATATTTTGTGGAATAACCATGATTTTTAAAAACAGCTTTCATGAGTCTTTGACATGCTTGCCACCAGTCTTTCACACGGCTTCTGGCGCAAAAATTTAAGCAGTTCTTCTTTGTTTGATGGCTTGTGATTATCCATCTTCCTCTTGATTACATTCCAGAGGTTTTCAATGGGGTTCAGGTCTGGAGATTGGACTGGCCATGACAGGGATTTGATGTGGTGGTCCTTCATCCACACATTGTTTGACCTGTGTGGCATGGTGCATTGTCCTGCTGGAAAAAAATCGTCAGAGTTAGGCAACATTGCCTGAGCAGAAGGCTCCAACTGTTTTTCCAGGATAACCATGTATGCAGCTTGATTCATATGTCTTTCGCAAAGATTAACCTGCCCAATTCCAGCCTTGCTGAAGCATCCCCAGATCATCACTGATCCTCCACCAAATTTCACAGTGGGTGCAAGACACTGTGCCTTGTACGTCTCTCCAGGTCTCTGTCTAACCATTAGACGACCAGCTTTTGGGCAAAGCTGAAAATTAGACTCATCAGGGAAGATTACCTTACTCCAGTCCTCTATGGTCCAATCCTTATGGTATTTGGTAACCTTCAGCCTGGCTCTCATTTTCTTCTCATTGATCAAAGTCTTTTCTAGCTTTATATGATTTGAGCCTTGCCTCTAGGAGTCTGTTATGAACTGTTCTTGTGGTGCACTTCACCCCAGCTGCCATTTGCTATTCCTTTTGTAGGTCATCCTGCAGTTGCTGAGTGACATTTGAATAAGATGACGGTCATCCCAGTCAGTGGAGGGTAGTTTTCGCTGTCTGCCGGTCTGTAGATTTGTTGTCCCCAATGTCTGCTGCTTGACTTTATTGTAATGGATTGCCGTCTTTGAAATTTCAAGGATGGAAGCTCACTGTATCCCTCTGCTAGTAAAGCCAGAATTAAGCCTTTCTTTTCCTCACTCAAGTTGAAAGTTATTTTTTTCATTCCTATTACTTTTGGGATATTACTAGCACTTGTTTTTCCAGCTTGTCCTATTGCAATAGGATTGTGAACACCACAGCATGGTTTTTATAGTTCCTTCATTAAGTAAGATTTGGTTCAGGTGATCACCTAATCAGAAGCACATTAAGTAGAATGAGGTGTACTCTGGTTGGAATTCAACTGACACTGGAATGGAATGGCTGTCAGACATGTAGGAAAGCTGATTTTTATAAACCTGTGCAATGGTCTCTTAAGTTTTGCCAGAGCTGTATATACATAGAGATGCTTCTCACAAAATTAGAATATCATCAAAACGTTATTTCAGTTCTGCAATATAAAAAGTGAAACTCCTATACTTGGTCAGGGCTCCTTTTGCATCAATTACTGCATCAATGCGGCATGGCATGGAGACGATCAGCCTGTGGCACTGCTGAGGTGTTATGGAAGCCCAGGTTGCTTTGATAGCAGCCTTCAGCTCATCTGCATTGTTGCATCTGGTGTCTCACCTCTTCCTCTTGACAATACCCCATAGATTCTCTATGGGGTTAAGGTCAGGCGAGTTTGTTGGCTAATCAAGCACAGTGATACTGTTGTTTTTAAACCAGGTATTGGTGCTTTTGGCACTGTGGACAGGTGCAAAGTCCTGCTGGAGAATGAAATTTCCATCTCTAAAAAGCTTGTCGGTAGAGGGAAGCATGAAGTGCTCTAAAATTTCCTGGTAGTTGGCTGTGCTGACTTTGGTCTTGATAAAACACAGTGTACCTACACCAGCTGGTGACATGGCTCCCCAAACCATCACTGATTGTGGAAACGTCACACTAGACCTCAAGCAGCTTGGATTGTGTGGCTCTCCACTCTTCCTCCAGACTCTAGGACCTTGATTTCGAAATGAAATGCAAAATTTACTTTCATCTGAAAACAACACATTGGACCACTGAGCAACAGTCCAGTTCTACTGAAAGAGACTAAGGGACCTTTTTAAATGTTTAGGAGGCCTTTGGGTGTGTTTTTTGTTAATTATTCTAATTTACTGAGATAATGACTTTTGGGTTTTCATTGGCTGTAAGCCATAATCATCAACATAAACGCTTGAAATAGATCACTCTGCTTTTAATGACTGTATATAATACAGTTAGGTCCATATATATTGGGACAGAGACAACATTTTTCTAATTTTGGTTCTAGACATTACCACAATGAATTTTAAACAAAACAATTCAGATGCAGTTGAAGTTCAGACTTTCAGCTTTCATTTGAGGGCATCCACATTAAAATTGGATGAAGGGTTTAGGAGTTTCAGCTCCTTAACCTGTGCCACCCTGTTTTTAAAGGGACCAAAAGTAATTGGACAGTTGACTCCAAGGCTATTTCGTGGACAGGTGTGGGCAATCCCTTCATTATGTCATTCTTAATTAAGCAGATAAAAGGTCTGGAGTTGATTTGAGGGGTGGTGCTTGCATTTGGAAGGTTTTGCTGTGAAGGAAACCTGCGGTCAAAGGAGCTCTCCATGCGGGTGAAACAAGGCATCCTTAAGCTGCAAAAACAGAAAAAACCCATCCGAGAAATTGCTACAACATTAGGAGTGGCAAAATCTACAGTTTGGTACATCCTGAGAAAGAAATAAAGCACTGGTGAACTCATCAATGCAAAAAGACCTGGGTACCCATGGAAGACAACAGTGGTGGATGATCGCAGAATAGTCTCCATGGTGAAGAGAAACCCCTTCACAACAGCCAACCAAGTAAATAACACTCTCCAGGAGGTAGGCATATCAATATCCAAATCTACCATAAAGAGAAGACTGCATGAAAGTAAATACAGAGGGTTCACTGCACGGTGCAAGCCACTCATAAGCATCAAGAATAAAAAGGATAGACTTGACTTTGCTAAAAAAAAACATCTAAAAAAGCCAGCACAGTATTCTTTGGATAGATGAAACCAAGATCAACCTCTACCAGAATGATGGAAAGAGAAAAGTATGGCAAAGGCGTGGTACAGCTCATGATCCAAAGCATACCACATCATCTGTAAAACACAGCGGAGGCAGTGTGATGGCTTGGGCATGCATGGCTGCCAGTGGCACTGGGTCACTAGTGTTTATTGATGATGTGACCCAGGACAGAAGCAGCCGAAATGAATTCTGAGGTATTCAGAGCCATACTGTGTGCTCAGAGCCAGCCAAATGCAGCCAAACTGATTGGTCGTCGTTTCATACTACACATGGACAATGACCCAAAACATAAAGCCAAAGCAACTCAGGAGTTTATTAAAGCAAAGAAGTGGAATATTCTTGAATGGCCAAGTCAGTCACCTGATCTCAACCCAATTGAGCATGCATTTCACTTGTTAAAGAATAAAATTCAGACAGAAAGGCCCACAAACAAACAGCAACTGAAAACCACCGCAGTGAAGGCCTGGCAGAGCATCAAAACGGAGGAAACACAGCATCTGATGATGTCCATGAGTTTAAGACTTCAGGCAGTCATTGCCAACTAGGGGTTTTCAGCCAAGTACTAGAAATGAACATTTTATTTACAATTATTTAATCTGTCCAATTACTTTTCGTCCCTTTAAAAACAGGGCGGCACATGTTAAGGAGCTGAAACTCCTAAACCCTTCATCCATTTTTAATGTGGACACCCTCAAATGAAAGTTGAAAGTCTGAACTTCAACTGTATCTGAATTGTTTTGTTTAAAACTCATTGTGGTAATGTCTAGAACCAAAATTAGAAAAATGTTGTCTCTGTCCTAAAATATATGGACCTAACTGTATGACTTTCACTTTTTGTATTGAAGTACTATATACAGTGGGGAAAAAAAGTATTTAGTCAGTCAGCAATAGTGCAAGTTCCACCACTTAAAAAGATGAGAGGCGTCTGTAATTTACATCATAGGTAGACCTCAACTATGGGAGACAAACTGAGAAAAAAAATCCAGAAAATCACATTGTCTGTTTTTTTTTTCATTTTATTTGCATATTATGGTGGAAAATAAGTATTTGGTCAGAAACAAAATTTCATCTCAATACTTAGTGATATATCATGGGAAGGGAAGCAAAAGACCAGAAAAAGCCATACACCTGACAAATGCTATTGAGAACTCTGCTATTAGAAGTGGAAAGGAAGAACAAAGACGAAAGAATCTAATTAATAAAAATATTGGAGAAAGAGAAACCAATCACAAACTAAAATGTTTCTATACTAATGCACAAAGCATGGGCAACAAACAAGGAGAATTGGAACTACTAACACAGGAAAAGAAATATGATGTCATTGGAATCACTGAAACTTGGTGGGACAATACACATGATTGGAATACAAGACTAGAAGGATACAACTTATTTGCAAGAAACAGACTTGATAAACGAGGAGGGGGTGTCGCATTGTATGTTAGAAACGCGTATATCTGCACAGAGATTGAAGCTTCAGAGACTGGGAGTTCTGTGGAAACTGTTTGGGTAAGAATACAAGGACAGAACAATGGAAAGGACACCATTGTAGGCATTTACTACAGGCCGCCTGTGCAAGCTGAAGCTATGGATGAACACTCTATGCATCAAATGGCCAAGTTCTCCAAAAAATATGACATAGTTGTCATGGGAGATTTCAACTATCCAGACATTTGTTGGGAATCTCTCTCAGGCAAAACTAACAGGTCAAGGAAATTCTTATCCTCTCTTGCTGACAACTTTATCTTCCAAAAGGTAAGGGAGAAAACAAGGGGAACTGCTACCTTGGATCTAATCCTTATAAACAGGGAGGAAATGGTTGAGGAGGTAAAAGTGGCTGGGACCCTAGGAGGTAGCGACCATGCTATTTTAGAATTTTGGATAACTAGAGGCGGAAGACCTGTGAAGACTCAGACGTCAAGGTTAGATTTCAGAAAGGCAGATTTTAAGGGATTCAGAAAGAGAATTGGAGGGATCCAATGGCTGGATATCCTTAAAGACAAAAATGTCCAGGAAGGATGGGAAATCTTGAAAAATGAAATTCTCAAAGCACAGTTGTTAACAATTCCGAAAAGAGGGAAGAATAGGAAGCAGTTAAGGAAACCAGGATGGATGAACACAGAACTTAAGCACATGCTAAAAAGGAAGAAAAAAATGTTTATAAAATGGAAAGAGGGAGGCATATCTAAAGAAGAATATAATGCTGTCTGCAGAACCTGCAGGGCACAAATCAGATTAGCTAAAGCTGAAAATGAATTGAGGCTTGCAAGAGATGTCAAAAGCAATAATAAAGGATTTTGGGGATATGTCAAAAGTAAAAGAAAAGTCAAAGATGCTATAGGATTTTTACAGGATGAAAATGATGAAATGGTAAGACAGGATGTTGAGAAGGCTGAACTTTTAAATTCCTATTTTGCATCTGTTTTCTCTCAGAAAGGAAATGTAACATCAACTGTTATTCACTGTCCTATTAAGGGAATAGAAGAATCCAGGATATCTATAAACAGAAAGATAGTGAGGAATCACTTAGCTAGCCTAAATGAATTCAAGTCTCCAGGTCCAGATGAATTACACCCCAGAGTACTGAAGGAGATAGCAGAAGAAATTTTTGAACCCCTCTCTATAATCTTTGAAAATTCTTGGAGAACAGGAGAAGTGCCAGAAGACTGGAGAAGAGCAAATGTTGTTCCTATCTTCAAAAAGGGGAAGAAGGTGGACCCAGGTAACTATAGGCCGGTGAGTCTGACTTCTATACCAGGAAAGATCTTTGAACAAATTATTAAACAACATGTATGTCAATACCTGGATAAGAATGAAGTGATTAAACAGAGTCAGCATGGGTTTGTAACTAATAAGTCATGTCAGACTAACTTAATTTCCTTCTATGACGGTATCACTGATTGGGTGGATCAAGGAAATGCTGTAGATATAGTATATCTTGACTTCAGCAAAGCATTTGACAAAGTCTCTCATGCAATCCTTATTGAAAAAATGATTAAGTATGGAATGGACAAGGCAACTGTTAGGTGGATTCATAACTGGCTTAGTGATCGGACCCAAAGAGTGGTCGTAAATGGCTGCACATCCAGTTGGAAGAATGTCTCAAGTGGGGTACCACAGGGCTCTGTCCTGGGCCCTGTATTGTTCAACATCTTTATCAACGATTTAGATGAAGGAATTGAGGGTAAACTGATTAAATTTGCTGATGACACAAAGCTAGGAGGGATAGCTAATACTAGAGAAGAGAGAGAGAGGATTCAAAAAGATTTAAATAAACTGGAGAAGTGGGCAGCAACTAACAGAATGGTTTTTAACAGGGAGAAATGCAAAGTACTACATCTGGGCAATAAAAATGGAAAAAGCATATATAGAATGGGAGGAATAGGGCTAAGTGACAGCACATGTGAAAAAGACTTGGGTATACTAATAGATCACAGACTGAATATGAGTCAACAGTGTGATGCAGCAGCAAAAAAGGCAAATGCAATTCTAGGATGTATTAACAGAAGCATACAGTCTAGATCACGTGAAGTCATTATTTCCCTCTACTCCTCTTTGGTCAGACCTCATCTGGAATATTGTGTCCAGTTTTGGGCACCACATTTTAAAAAAGACATCAACAAACTGGAGCAAGTTCAGAAAAGAGCGACCAGAATGGTGACCGGTCTGCAAACCCTGTCTTATGAGGAAAGGTTGCAGGATTTGGGAATGTTTAGTTTGCAAAAGAGAAGACTGAGAGGAGACTTAATAGCTGTCTACAAATATCTAAAGGGCTGTCACATTGTAGAAGGATCAACTTTATTCTCATTTGCACAAGGAAAGACTAGAAGCAATGGGATGAAACTGAATGGGAGGAGACACAGATTAGATATTAGAAAAAACTTTTTGACAGTTAGAGTGATCAATGAGTGGAACAGGCTGCCACGAGAAGTGGTGAGTTCTCCTTCAATGGAAGTCTTCAAACAGAGGCTGGACAGACATCTGACTGGGATGATTTAGCGAATCCTGCTTTGAGCAGGGGGTTGGACCAGATGGCCCAGGAGGTCCCTTCCAACTCTACGATTCTATGATTCTATGATTCTATGATTCTATCCTTTGTTGGCAATGACAGAGGTCAAACGTTTTCTGTAAGTCTTCACAAGGTTGCCACACACTGTTGTTGGTATGTTGGCCCATTCCTCCATGCAGATCTCCTCTAGAGCAGTGATGTTTTTGGCTTTTCGCTTGGCAACACGGACTTTCAACTCCCTCCAAAGGTTTTCTATAGGGTTGAGATCTGGAGACTGGCTAGGCCACTCCAGGACCTTGAAATGCTTCTTACGAACCCACTCCTTCGTTGCCCTGGCGGTGTGCTTTGGATCATTGTCATGTTGAAAGACCCAGCCACGTTTCATCTTCAATGCCCTTGCTGATGGTAGGAGGTTTGCACTCAAAATCTCACGATACATGGCCCCATTCATTCTTTCATGTATCCGGATCAGTCGTCCTGGCCCCTTTGCAGAGAAACAGCCCCAAAGCATGATGTTTCCACCACCATGCTTTACAGTAGGTATGGTGTTTGATGGATGCAACTCAGTATTCTTTTTCCTCCAAACACGACAAGTTGTGTTTCTACCAAACAGTTCCAGTTTGGTTTCATCAGACCATAGGACATTCTCCTAAAACTCCTCTGGATCATCCAAATGCTCTCTAGCAAACTTCAGACGGGCCCGGACATGTACAGGCTTAAGCAGTGGGACACGTCTGGCACTGCAGGATCTGAGTCCATGGTGGCGTAGTGTGTTACTTATGGTAGGCCTTGTTACATTGGTCCCAGCTCTCTGCAGTTCATTCACCCCCGCGTGGTTCTGGGATTTTTGCTCACCGTTCTTGTGATCATTCTGACCCCACGGGGTGGGATTTTGCGTGGAGCACCAGATCGAGGGAGATTATCAGTGGTCTTGTATGTCTTCCATTTTCTAATTATTGCTCCCACAGTTGATTTCTTCACTCCAAGCTGGTTGGCTATTGCAGATTCAGTCTTCCCAGCCTGGTGCAGGGCTACAATTTTGTTTCTGGTGTCCTTTGACAGCTCTTTGGTCTTCACCATAGTGGAGTTTGGAGTCAGACTGTTTGAGGGTGTGCACAGGTGCCTTTTTATACTGATAACAAGTTTAAACAGGTGCCATTACTACAGGTAATGAGTGGAGGAAAGAGGAGACTCTTAAAGAAGAAGTTACAGGTCTGTGAGAGCCAGAAATCTTGATTGCTTGTTTCTGACCAAATACTTATTTTCCACCATAATATGCAAATAAAATGAAAAAAAAACAGACAATGTGATTTTCTGGATTTTTTTTTCTCAGTTTGTCTCCCATAGTTGAGGTCTACCTATGATGTAAATTACAGACGCCTCTCATCTTTTTAAGTGGTGGAACTTGCACTATTGCTGACTGACTAAATACTTTTTTTCCCCACTGTGTATATATATATATATATATATATATATATATACACTCACTGGCCACTTTATTAGGTACACCATGCTAGTAAGGGGTTGGACCCCCTTTTGCCTTCAGAACTGCCTCAATTCTTCGTGGCAGAGATTCAACAAGGTGCTGGAAGCATTCCTCAGAGATTTTGGACCATATTGACATGATGGCATCACACAGTTGGCGCAGATTTGTCGGCTGCACATCCCTGATGCGAATCTCCCGTTCCACCACATCCCAAAGATGCTCTATTGGATTGAGATCTGGTGACTGAGGAGGCCATTTGAGTACAGTGAACTCATTGTCATGTTCAAGAAACCAATCTGAGATGATTCGAGCTTTATGACATGGCGCATTATCCTGCTGAAAGTAGCCATCAGATGTTGGGTACATTGTGGTCATAAAGGGATGGACATGGTCAGCAACAATACTCAGGTAGGCTGTGGCGTTGCAACGATGCTCAATTGGTACCAAGGGGCCCAAAGAGTGCCAAGAAAAAATTCCCCACACCATGACACCACCACCACCAGCCTGAACCGTTGATACAAGGCAGGATGGATCCATGCTTTCATGTTGTTTACGCTAAATTCTGACCCTACCATCCGAATGTCGCAGCAGAAATCGAGACTCATCAGACCAGGCAACGTTTTTCCAATCTTCTACTGTCCAATTTCGATGAGCTTGTGCAAATTGTAGCCTCAGTTTCCTGTTCTTAGCTGAGAGGAGTGGTACCCAGTGTGGTCTTCTGCTGCTGTAGCCCATCTGCCTCAAAGTTCGACGCACTGTGCGTTCAGAGATGCTCTTCTGCCTACCTTGGTTGTAACGGGTGGCAATTTGAGTCACTGTTGCCTTTCTATCAGCTCGAACCAGTCTGCCCATTCTCCTCTGACCTCTGGCATCAACAAGGCATTTCCGGCCACAGAACTGCCGCTCACTGGATTTTTTTTCTTTTTCGGACCATTCTCTGTAAACCCTAGAGATGGTTGTGCGTAAAAATCCCAGTAGATCAGCAGTTTCTGAAATACTCAGACCAGCCCTTCTGGCACCAACAATCATGCCACGTTCAAAGGCACTCAAATCACCTTTCTTCCCCATACTGATGCTCGGTTTGAACTGCAGGAGATTGTCTTGACCATGTCTACATGCCTAAATGCACTGAGTTGCCGCCATGTGATTGGCTGATTAGAAATTAAGTCTTAACACACAGTTGGACAGGTGTACCTAATAAAGTGGCCAGTGAGTGTATAGATAGATAGATATTCTATGAGATGGAATTTGAGGTGTATATACCATCACTGTAAGTTCCCCAATAACTGTTCTAGTAGCGGAAGCAGCCACAGCCTGGTCAATCACTCGTCAACCAGTTGCATAATTGTCCTGACAATTGGAGGCAGCAGAGATTAATTCCCCTGACAGTGGGTGAATCTGTGTGATCTTCCCGGTAACATGTGTGACAAAGTGATACCAGCGGTGGAATGTGTGGCCCTCCAGCTGTTATTCTTGACAAACTGGTGGCTGCGGTGGGATTTGTGTGACCTCCCTGGTGGCTATCATTGGCCACCAGGGAGGTCTACAGAGCCCCATTCTTGGGCCAACCAATAGACAACCCAGCAATCCTACCATCCATCACTGAATTAGCCATCTTTCATTTCTATTTTTGGAGTAATCATTTAATTTTCTCCAATTCGGGATCTGGACAATGGCTTTGTGTTACGGCTGTACTCCCATTGGTGATCACACCAATGGGAGTAGTGCCAACATTATTACCTTGTCATAATGGTACATTATGGTGTCCTTGAACTACTGTAATGTCAAAGTTAAATATGACTTTTTTGAACACATTTGACAGTAAAAATGTTGATTTCATATGTTTTCTTTCATTTAAGACTGAAGTTTTAATTCATTTCTACCATATCACACAAAATATCTGAATTTCAGTGATGAATTAATTAAATAGTCATAATGATGAAAACAAAGGCTGCATTTAATGAATGGAACATATTGTAACACTTTTTCATTGGGATTTGCAAGCGTATAATGTAATGTCTCTACTAAGCAGTTCTGGTTTGTGTAAAAATGCTGAAAAATATAAGAAGCTCAAAAATATAAGTAAGGTTTCCTTACAATTTCTGTTTTGAGATAAATTGAAGCAACTAAAACATTACATTCGTATAACTTTTGAGGTTTTTTAGAGATATAGCTGTGATTAGAGTTGAGCGACTTTTGGTTTTTTAGGGTCGCGTTTCGTTTCGTGAAACCCGACTTTTCCAAAAGTCGGGTCGAGCAAGATCGTCCGATTACAGGGAAAAGTCGGGGTCGTCCCGAAACACGAAACCCAATGTAAGTTAATGGGGAATAAAAGTCGGCAGTGAGAGGAGGACAGGAAACACACCTACAGTGCCCATTTGAATGCCAAAAGCATCAATTCTTCTTACTTAAGCTTGTCAACCTTAATTAACTTCATAATACAAGTTACGCACTGAAAAATGGGGGTTATTTGGCTACAGTTGTGGGGGTGGAGGGCTGGCTCCAGATTTTCATGTGCCCTGGGGGAAAGAGTGCCCCTTTAACACATACCACAACTCATCATGCTCCGATACGGCAGAGAAATAGCGGTATAGTACAATGAAAAATACTTCACTTTTTACATCTCATGACGAGGCCCATCTATTTCTCCATACAGAATCATTGGTCCCATATAATGTTTGAAACAGTATATGATGAGCTCCACATAATGCTACAGTATATGTTGGTCCCCATGGATGAAGCTCCACTGTCTTATGGGCCCAAATAATGCTCCAAACATAATGGGCCCCATTTCTAATGCTCTAGTGTATAACGGGCCCTGTAAATGCTGCTCCAGTGTCTGATGTCCACCTTTGGAATGTTCCAGTGTATGGTGGGCCCCATCTATCATTCTCCAGAGTATAGTGCTCCCCAAAAATTGCTGTCCCAACATTGAAAACAATCAAATAAGTCTCCTCGCTAGGGAATCCCTGTACTTGTCTGGACTCCTCGTCGTCCCCATCTTCCATCTCACTGCACAGTATTTCAACTTTGCAAGTGCTGTGATCCTGAGCAAGCAGGGGGGCCCACTCGTTGGCGACGGCACTGGCACAGGGCCCCTGATAGTACGGTGGTGTGTCTGATGGCGGGTGGGCCGAACCTGCACTTTCATCTGCAGCTTCCTCTTTGTCACCGTGTAAGATGGAACTGTATATGGGAAGGGTAACCTGAGTTTCATCAGGGTCAGATTCAGGCCATGTAGCGTGCGAGGGGAATGTAGTGGTCTGGGTCAATGTACCAGCAGATTCATCGAGCAGTGGCTGGGCATCAGTGCACTTGTGTCGCCCCCAGGAGTACGGTCGCCACAGTGGCATTACCTTCCTCCTAGGGAGTGTGATGTCATGCTTGGGAGCAACGAACGATCTCTCTAGCAGGTTAACTGATTGGGCGGCGTTATTCCCACGAGTCATGACCCTCCAAACAGCGTTCATGAAGGCAATGTGTTTGTTTTACGTGGGCAGTATGTTTGCAAAGCTGAACCTTAAAGGAATGTCCAGAAGGGCACCACCAGGAGTGGAGCCTACGGTTAAATTCGACTCCACCTGGGAAACCTCAAACATGCCAGCTACAGAACAGATGCAAACATTGCAAGCTTAATTCCGTTAACGAACGAGACTCCGTCATGCCCCGCGGTCCGAGTCCAGCTTACTAGAGGGACATGTGAGGCTCTGGCACATGAGATTGGCCAATAACTGGTGTGTCATGCCCTTACATGTCCGTGGCTGCATGTGCGCTACACTGAAAAGGCCAGCGTTTGTCGCTTACAGGTGCAGATAACCCGCTGAACAACGTTAGTGATGGGGATCACTGATTACAATTATTACTCGCGAACATTGATTTCCCAGTAAGTGCAGGTCAACCGCAGTTCCGGAATTAGGCCTAACCATCATTCCTGAAAAAATGAAAAACTTACGTGTGCAAACCACAGGTGCTGTAGCTTGCTTAACAGCTCGCCAGCCGTTCTCACGCCCAGTATGGATTACACGTGATTGCACAAAGGTGAGAAAGGGTACCGTATTCCCAGATAACATGTATGGATAGCGTACACATTCAAAATATATGTCTATACATCAGGAGGCAGGCTCAAACGGTGTCAGGCCCAGTATGGATTGCACGTGATTGCACAAAGGTTAGAAAGGGTACCGTATCCCCGGATAACATGTATGGATAGCGTACACATTCAAAATATATGTCTATACATCAGGAGGCAGGCTCAGACGGTGTTAGGCCCAGTATGGATTGCACGTGATTGCACAAAGGTTAGAAAGGGTACCGTATCCCCGGATAACATGTATGGATAGCGTACACATTCAAAATATATGTCTATACATCAGGAGGCAGGCTCAGACGGTGTTAGGCCCAGTATGGATTGCACATGATTGCACAAAGGTTAGAAAGGGTACCGTATCCCCGGATAACATGTATGGATAGCGTACACATTCAAAATATATGTCTATACATCAGGAGGCAGGCTCAAACGGTGTCAGGCACAGTATGGATTTAACGGCCCAGACTACACAGCGGAGGAGCAGGGAGAGGTAAAGATTGCAAATGCTGGGGCCCTGCCCAAGCAAGGGGGGCCCACTCGTGGGCGTCGGTACTGGCACTGGGCCCCTCATAGTACGGCGGTGTGTCTGACGGCGGGTGTGCACCACCACCGTCAGAGACACTTGATTGCACTATGAGGGACCCTGTGCCAGTGCCCGCGCCCAAGAGTCGGCCTACCCACCTGTCCAGGGCAACGGCACTCGTACGGTGTCGTGCGCTAGGTGGTGACCCCGGCCATGGGGGGGAGGCAGCACAGTTAGGGAGTTTTAGAAAGTGGCATATGTTGATGTTGGACATTCAGCTGATGCAAAAGGTGAAATAGGTCAAGTCCCAGGAAGAGGTGGACCAAAGCAAGCCATTTTTCTGTCACCCTATGTGTCATCAGGGGAAGGTGGGACAAAATCCTTGGAAACCCATGCGTGGTTCATTTTAATGAAGGTTAGATCATCCACATTTTGGGTTGACAGACGGGTCCTTTTTTCTGTCAGGATTGATCCAGCTGCACTGAAGACTCTTTCCGACAGCACACTTGCAGCTGGGCAAGCGAGCTCCTGTAAGGCATGTTGTGCCAATTCAGGCCAGGTGTCCAGTTTAGCGGCCCAATAGTCAAAGGAGAATGACCTGTGTGGGAGAACATCGATATGGGAGGAAAAGTAGTTTGTAACCATAGTTGACAACTGCTGTCTCCTGTCACTTTCCATCGATGCAGTATTACCAGTTGTGTGAGCGGTACTTGAAAAATCAGTCCACAACATTGTCATGAAACCCCTGTCTCCAACGCCACTTCTGCTGTGTGCACCACGAACACCTCTGGCAAGCTGCCCCCGGCCCGTACGGCTCGTGTGAGAACCATCACCGCTGCTATGTGCTGGGAATGCCTCAAGCAACCGATTTACCAGAGTTGCTTGTTTATTAGCCAATATTAGGTCAAGGTTCTCCTGTGGCATGATGTTTTGTAATTTGCCTTTATAGCGTGGATCCAGGATGCTGGCCAACCAGTAGTCGTCATCGTTCATCATTTTGGCAATGCGGGGGTCCCTTTTTAGGATCAGCAAGGCATAATCTGACATGTGGGCCAATGTTCCCGGTGTCAATGATGCACTGCGAGTGCTGGGTGGAGGAGCACTTTCTGGCAAATCCACATCCCTCCAGTCACGCACAAACCCTGTACCAGACCTTGCCACGCCAACATTTTCACTTGCCCCATGAGATGCATCCTCCTCCCCTAAGTAATCATCCCCATCATCCTCCTCCTCCTCTTCTTCCTCCACCTCGTCCAGGAGAGGTCCCTGAGCAGACAATGGCTGAATGTCATCAAGGATTCCCTCCTCCTCTTCCTCCTCATCAACATTGGCTGCAGAAGCCTGCTCCTTAAGGTGCGTCAAAGTTTGCATGAGCAGATGCATAAGTGGGATGCTCATGCTTAGGATGGCGTCGTCTGCGCTTACCAGCCGTGTGCATTCCTCAAAACACTGAAGGACTTTACAGAGGTCTTTCAGCTTCGACCACTGCACACCTGTCAACTCCATGTCTGCTCTCAAAGTGCCTGGCCGTGTATCCTCCCACAAATGCATTATGGCCTGCCTCTGCTCGCACAGCCGCTCCACCATGTGCAGGGTGGAGTTCCACCTTGTTGCAATGTCGATAATGAGGCGGTGGTTGGGAAGGTGGAGCAATCGCTGCAGCTTCTGCATATGAACGGAGTGTACAGGCGACCGGCAGATGTGCGCGCACAGTCTTCGCACCTTCTGGAGTAGGGCTGTTAACTCTGGATAATTTTTGAGGAAGCACTGCACCACCAGGTTCAAGGTGTGAGCCAAGCAAGGTATGTGGCTGAGTTTTGAAAGGGCTATGGCTGCCACAAAATTACGGCCGTTATCACTAACTACCTTGCCTGCCTCAAGATGTACACTGCCCAGCCATGACTCAGTTTGTCGCTTCAAGTACTCGGCCAGCACCTCGGCGGTGTGTCTGTCACCCAAACACATCATCTGCAACACTGCCTGCTGACGCTTTCCACTAGCTGCTCGATAGGGGGACACCTCGTGTGCAACAGTGGCAGCTGCAGATGGAGTGCTCGTACGACTGCGCTCTGTGGACGAGCTTTTGCTTCTGGAGGAGGAGGAGGAGGAGGAGGAGGAGGGTCGAACGCCTACAGCCAACTGTTTCCTATACCGTGGGCTAGGCAGCACTGTCCCACCACCGCTGTCCCCTGTGGACCCTGCATCCACCACATTAACCCAGTGCGCAGTGATGGACACGTAACGGCCCTGGCCATGCCGACTGGACCATGCATCAGTTGTGAGGTGCACCTTTCCGCTCACTGACTGCTTGAGTGCATGGACAATGCGGTCTTTCACATGATGGTGGAGGGCTGGGATGGCTTTGCGAGAGAAGAAGTGGCGACTGGGTAGGTCATAGCGTGGTACTGCATAGGCCATGAGTTCGCGGAAAGCTGCGCTTTCCACCAACCGAAAGGGCATCATCTCAAACGAGATGAGTTTGGCAATGTGGGCGTTCAAACCCAGTGTACGCGGATGAGAGACTGAGTACTTTCTTGACCTACTCATAGTGTCTGGGAGGGTGAGCTGGACTTGAGAGCTGCATATGGTGGAAGTAGCGGTGGACAGGGCGGACTGAGAGAGGGTTGATGATGGTGATGGAGTTGGTGTTCTTTCTGATGGCCTAGAATCAGTCTTTCGTTGATATAACAGTGGGATTCCCTGACTGCTGTGGCCTTGCAACGACACCTCAACATTTGCTGCTGTGCTAACCGGTGGGCTTACAGTGGGGGAAACAATGTAGCATTGCTGACTACCTTCGTTGTGATCAGTTGCACATGTGACACTTGAGGTTTGGTGTTGTGTCCACGCTTGCAAGTGCATGGTGTTTAAATGTCTAAGCATGCAACTGGTATTCAAATTTTTCAGATTTTTCCCTCGGCTAAAGGTCTTTGCGCACTTCTTACAGATAACCTTGGCCTGATCATGAGGATTTTGTTCAAAAAAGTGCCACACTGCACTCTTCCTACTTTGGCAGACATTTTGCGGCCTAGCACGCTGTGATGTTTTGACCCTCTGGACAAGCTGTCCAGCAACTCTTTTGATTTTTGGAACCTGTCTTTGGGGTGCTCTGGGCCTGCCAGATAACAGCTGTTGCGATGTCGATGTCTGCTGTGGATGCTCCTCATCTGAGCTACTGTAAGCAGCACCGTCTTCCCCCAATGGATGCCAATCTGGGTCAACAACTGGGTCATCCATCACCTCCTCTTCTATGTCATGTGCACCTTCCTCTGTGTCACCGTGTATGGTGGTATAGTGTGCGGGAAGGGGCACCTGAGTCTCATCAGGGTCAGAATCTGGATCTGTACACTGCGAGGACAATGTAGTGCTCTGAGTGAATGTACCAGCAGAATCATCCATCAGCGGCTGTGCATCAGTGCACTCCATGTCAGATTCATCTTGGCCTGAGTAATTCACCATTTGACTTGATAATCCAGGCATGGTATGTGAAAACAGCTCCATGGGGTAATCAGTAGTATGGCCTGCGTCATCCTTCAATCTTGGTTGGGGTGAAGGACACAAGGAAAGGTGTGGTTCATGAACATGAGCCTCCAATGACGACTCAGTGCTTTTACTTTTTAAAACTTCAGAAGAGGAGGCGATAGAGCTGGAGGCTGAGTCAGCAATGTAAGACAAAACTTTTTCCTGATGCTCTGGCTTTAAAAGCGGTTTGCCAACTCCTAGAAAACTAAGCCTTCGAAGCCTTATGGAGCCAGACGATGACGCAGGCTCAACACCTCCTGCATTCGGTCCCATTTTGCTCTTGCCACTACCATCAGATCCACCACCAACACCATCATTACCAGCTGCCAACCCCCGCCCAATTCCACGGCCTCTTCCACCAGCCTTCCTCATTTTTGGTAGAAATGTAGATAAAATCCAACAAACTATATAGTAATGTAAAACAAGGTACAAGGTGTCTATAGGACAGGGGAGATTTTGAATTTCTGCTCACACTAGTGGACACTGGACACTTTTGGATTGTGTGAGGCCCACTGAATATCTGAGCGCTATGTCACAGGCTCGATGGCACAGCTGTGACCAAAGTGACTAGAGGATAAGGGAGATTGTGAATTTCTGCAGACACTTGTGGACATTGGACACTTTTGGATTGTGTGAGGCCCACTGAATATCTGAGCGCTATGTCACAGGCTCGATGGCACAGCTGTGACCAAAGTGACTAGAGGATAAGGGAGATTTTGAATTTCTGCAGACACTGGACACTTTTGTATTGTGTGAGGCCCACTGAATATCTGAGCGCTATGTCACAGGCTCGATGGCACAGCTGTGACCAAAGTGACTAGAGGATAAGGGAGATTTTGAATTTCTGCAGACACTGGACACTTTTGGATTGTGTGAGGCCCACTGAATATCTGAGCGCTATGTCACAGGCTCGATGGCACAGCTGTGACCAAAGTGACTAGAGGATAAGGGAGATTTTGAATTTCTGCAGACACTGGACACTTTTGGATTGTGTGAGGCCCACTGAATATCTGAGCGCTATGTCACAGGCTCGATGGCACAGCTGTGACCAAAGTGACTAGAGGATAAGGGAGATTTTGAATTTCTGCAGACACTGGACACTTTTGGATTGTGTGAGGCCCACTGAATATCTGAGCGCTATGTCACAGGCTCGATGGCACAGCTGTGACCAAAGTGACTAGAGGATAAGGGAGATTTTGAATTTCTGCAGACACTGGACACTTTTGGATTGTGTGAGGCCCACTGAATATCTGAGCGCTATGTCACAGGCTCGATGGCACAGCTGTGACCAAAGTGACTAGAGGATAAGGGAGATTTTGAATTTCTGCAGACACTTGTGGACACTTTTGGATTGTGTGAGGCCCACTGAATATCTGAGCGCTATGTCACAGGCTCGATGGCACAGCTGTGACCAAAGTGACTAGAGGGTAAGGGAGATTTTGAATTTCTGCAGACACTGGACACTTTTGGATTGTGTGAGGCCCACTGAATATCTGAGTGCTATGTCACAGGCTCGATGGCACAGCTGTGACCAAAGTGACTAGAGGATAAGGGAGATTTTGAATTTCTGCAGACACTGGACACTTTTGGATTGTGTGAAGCCCACTGAATATCTGAGCGCTATGTCACAGGCTCGATGGCACAGCTGTGACCAAAGTGACTAGAGGATAAGGGAGATTTTGAATTTCTGCAGACACTGGACACTTTTGGATTGTGTGAGGCCCACTGAATATCTGAGCGCTATGTCACAGGCTCGATGGCACAGCTGTGACCAAAGTGACTAGAGGATAAGGGAGATTTTGAATTTCTGCAGACACTTGTGGACACTGGACACTTTTGGATTGTGTGAGGCCCACTGAATATCTGAGCGCTATGTCACAGGCTCGATGGCACAGCTGTGACCAAAGTGACTAGAGGATAAGGGAGATTTTGAATTTCTGCAGACACTGGACACTTTTGGATTGTGTGAAGCCCACTGAATATCTGAGCGCTATGTCACAGGCTCGATGGCACAGCTGTGACCAAAGTGACTAGAGGATAAGGGAGATTTTGAATTTCTGCAGACACTGGACACTTTTGGATTGTGTGAGGCCCACTGAATATCTGAGCGCTATGTCACAGGCTCGATGGCACAGCTGTGACCAAAGTGACTAGAGGATAAGGGAGATTTTGAATTTCTGCAGACACTTGTGGACACTGGACACTTTTGGATTGTGTGAGGCCCACTGAATATCACAGCGCTATGTCACAGGCAGAAATTGGCTAGTGTATCACAAACTACAAGGTGTATGTAGAATTGGGCAGAGTAGGAATCTCCCTAGAGTGCAGGTCTGTAAGAACGGAACATGTCCTCGACTTATTCTCAGAGTGACACAGATAGCTTCACTGTGGCTGTGATAACAGCCGTTACACGGTACTGTGTGAGGAGCGTACACCGCTGTATGGTGTGAAAAAATGCACGCTCAGTACCTCAGCAGGACAAAAAAAAAAAATTGGGATTGCTTTTAAAAAAGCAGTTTGCAGCTCAGTACCTCAGCAGGACAAAAAAAAAAAATTGGGATTGCTTTTAAAAAAGCAGTTTGCAGAGCAGTGGGTAAACAGCAATGCAGCTGTCAGGAAGCCTTAGAAGGCAGCCCAACAACCAACATCACTGATACACCACAATATAGCCTCCCCTTGCACTGCATGCACAGTGACTGGTGTGTTGTACAGGCACAATCGCTAGCAGCAGAAGCAGTTTTTTTTTCTTCTTCCCTGCCTAACGCTCTCCCTACAGAATCAGCAGCAACCTCTCCCTATGCTAAGATCGGCAGAAGTAAGATGGCGGTCGGCGTGCACGCCCTTTTATACCCCCTGTGACGCCCACCAAAGCAAGCCAATCACTTGCATGCCCTTCTGAAAGATGGTGGTGACCCGTGCCTATGTCATCACGTTGCCCACAGTGTCCGTGGATCCTGATTGGCTGAAAAAGAGCGCAAAACAAACTTTTGAAACGCGACTTTGGCGCGTAAGTCGCCGACCTCGTGGCCGACCTCATCCTAGGGTCGGGTTTCGTTTCATGAAACCCGACTTTGCCAAAAGTCAGCGACTTTTGAAATTTTTCGACCCGTTTCGCTCAACTCTAGCTGTGATGCATTGAAGGGGAGCATATATGAGGGTCATTACGTGTCCCCCAGGATGTGCATAGAAACATACTGAACCCACTGGAGAGTATTGTAATTACAGCCACAGCTGTGGTTACAATGCAAAGTAAAAGAGAGTAAGGACTTGGTGATGCTATTTGACGATATTACATATGGGAAAACCTCACATGGGCTTTTATTTTTGAAGAGATATGTAGGAAGGAAGTGGGATGGATCTCTCCCTCCACTCCAGGTCTTGGGAGTGGCCCATGTCCATGATTTAAGGTTTTAGCAATTTTAAAGACAAGTACAATAATAACAACTTTGCTTGGCCAGTCCGATCATCTCTTACTGAAAAACCAGAGTTTGAATTTATATGCAACTGAAGCTGAAGAGCTATGGTAGATCTGAAGCCTCTGTCACTCCAACTCTATTTCTCACAGCGCGCCACCTCCTTCTGCTAACTTGACTGTCTAACTTCAGGCAAAGGAGTCAGCAGCCAACCTCAAAGCCGTGAAATGTCAGCTGTTTTTAACAGCTGACATGTGCCTGCAATCGGCGCAAGTGGAATCACGATCCGCCTGCGCCTATTAAGTAGTTACATGTCGCTGTCAAGCTCTGACAGCAGGCATTTAAATGCACTTCCGGACGCCAGTCCGGACATACACACAGTGACGAACCCCGTCATGTAATTGGGGATCATCGCTGCGTTGCCATCACAACCAGAGATCTCCTCGAGACCTCTATGGTTGTTGATGGCAGATTGCTATGAGCACCACCCTGTGGTCGGCGCTCATAGAAAGTCTGTAATTCTGCTGCATAGAGGTGATACGAGCATCACATCTATGTAGCAGAGGCGATCGCACTATGGCAGCTTCTAGCCTCCTATGGAGGCTATTGAAGCATGCCAAAAGTAAAAAAAAAAGTGTTTAAAAATATAAAAAAAAAAAAATTAAAAGTTCAAATCATCCCCCTTTCGTCCCAATCAAAATAAAACAGTAAAAAACAAACCTACATATATTTGTTATCACCGCATTCAGAATTGCCCAATCTATCAATAAAAAAGATTAACCTGATCGCTAAACGGCGTAGCGATAAAAAAATCAAAAATCCAGAGTTAATTTTTTTTTGTCGCCGCGACATTGCATTTAAATGCAATAACGAGCAATAAAAAGATCGTATCTGCACAAAAGTGATATAATTAAAAACATCAGCTCGGCACGCAAAAAATATGCCCTCACCCAACCCAATGTTAGGGTTGCGGATTGCACTAAATTAAAATATGAGAAAGTGCGATCGCAACACGGGGTCCACTGTGCAGAGGTGGTATACTGCTGCTAGGTAATGGCGGACGTTATATGGTGGTATAACGGAAGAACACACGCGGGTTAACGTCACCTGGTGTGTACAGGGCTATCTCTGTTACCTCACAGAGCCGCGCTACCGCAGAACATAAATGCCAGAGCCTGTTTAGCTCACAGAGCTCGGCAACAGAGCGCACAGAATGCGGTCACAGAACTCTGCCCCAAGGACACGAGGTCAGAGTCCCTCTAGACCTTCTGAGCTTGCGGCATCGCACCTGCGGACGCCACTATAGACACTGACTATGGTGGAGTGTTGAGCACGTGCACCATGGCGTGCAGAGCCACCGGTGGACACTGATGCCAGTCTCAGACTCTGCCTCTACCTAAACCTAAGCCTGGGCACTTAACAGGCTAGGCTGCACAACACATGCATACCAAGGGTAGGGGTTTCTTATTGAGTCATTCACCAGAGACATTCATACATGCATACAACACTCACTCCTCATATTCTGGTAATGCAGTCTATACTAGCGCATGACCCTTTTATAGCAGTATCCTTCCAGGACTTTCCTGATGGTCCAATCCAAGCTGGAGAAGGACCTGAGCACGTGACCTCCGATCTCCAATGGGAGATCATCCCACGGGCATGCTCAGTGGACCGAATGGAGGACTTAGTCCCTGGAGTAGCTCGCTGCTAACCAGCATGCGTTGCTATGGCTGGACCAGAGGTGGCAGCAGCAACCAAACCCACAGAGCTAGTCTGGGCAGAATGCTGGGACCGACGAGTCTGCTGAGCAGCCTTCTCTGCGGCTGAAGAGGAATGGGAGACTGCCGAAAGCAAGGCTCAGTATTCCCATTGTGCAGCAACAGGATCCTAACACCTGAGATCACGGAAAATGGAGACGGTACAGGTCTCGGAAAATTGTGCAATTTTTTTTTTTTTAGCAAACTTTGGATTTTTTTTCACCACTTAGATAAAAGAGATCCTAGATCTGTTTGGTGTCAATGAACTCGTAATGACCTGGAGAATCATTTTGGCGGGTCAGTTTTAGCATTTAGTTAACCTATCAAAAAATCCAAACAAAAAGCAAGTGTGGGATTGTACTTTTTTTGAAATTTCACCGCACTTGGAATTTTTTTCCCATTTTCAAGTACACAACATGGTAAAACCAATGGTGTTGTTTAAAATTACAACTGGTTCCGCAAAAAATAAGCCTTCACACGGCCATATTGATGGAAAAATAAAAAAGTTATGGCTTTAGAAAGAAGGTATGCACAAAATGAAAACGAAATATCGAAAAAAGCTCCGGTCATGAAAGGGTTAAAGTTTGTTGCCTATACTTTGAAATACAACATTTTGGGATTGTGAGATATTTGAGATACAAACAGAAAGTACAAATGTGCTTTTTTTTCTTTAAAAACAACAAAAAAACATGATTTTCTGATACTGTGTCTCGAGATATCTATGCTACATGTGTGTATTTCTGGCCATTCACTGGTTGTAATGTGAGTTGCAGCATGTCTGCTAGCACATCATGATAATGCACAGAATTTAGATGGGGAGAAGAGGGAGTCCTTAACCAAATTAAAGACAAGAGTGGGCACATCTGTATGAATACAGCAGCAAGCGAAAACCCCCTTTTCAAGTATATGTTACAACAATATGACATTGGGTCTTGAGGATCACGTTTGAAGGCAATGCATTTTATGAGCTGTAATAATTTATTTCGACATCGTCATAATGAGTGGTGTCTCAATACTTACTATGTTTATTTTTTCTTCCATTGCATTTCATACATAGCACAGATGAGTGGTTCCTGGCTCCTGGACCAAGAATCTCTTGGAAACATATAATAGGACAGATGGAGGTTTCTATCAAAGCTACATATGTTCATATGGAGGAGGGTTTGTGTTCAATAGGACCATTCAGAGGAAACAGATTATTATTGTTATTTCTCATTAATAAAAAGAAAGCACCACATGGTCTCAATATATCCTCAGTAAATGTTTCTAAAGGCAAAAGCAAGACCTTTACTGACGACAGAATTAAATTATGGCTCCTTCTCAGCAATATTTTTGGACAATGCATCTCCAATCAACTGGTTGAACATAAAGTGCTAGAAAATAATAACTGAGAAAACTTCTAGAAGTCTGTCATTTTATATGAGAAGAAATGTATTGGATGTGAGCAAAATGACTATATATGTGACCCCTTACTTCTCTATAAAGGCCTTATTGCTCAAGGGTAAAACCTTTTTAGTGTATCCTTCGATATAATGTAAATTGTTGTAATATTGGAGGCAGTTGCTCTTTTGATACATTAGCTCAGTAAAGAACAATCAAGTATGGTGGAGACCACTGGAAAAAAATATTTCAGGGGGTAAGGGGGAACTGATGAGTAGTCACTGCACATAAGCATGAACAACCACCATATTTCTTCTGGTTAACAATGCTATGAGCTACTGGAATTCTGAACTCTTCTTTTGATTTGTCACAGATTGTTGAAAATACACTTTAAAGGAAAGTCATTTGTGCGATTGTCCTGACAGTTGGTGGCGTCGGTGGGATATCTTTGTGATCTCCCTGACAAATTGGTAGCAGCGGTGTCTGTTCCTGACAAATTGGTGGCAGCGGTGAGTGGTTCCTGACAAATTGGTGGCAGCGGTGTTCGGTTCCTGACAAATTGGTGGCAGCGGTGGGCTGTTCTTGAGAAATTGGTGGCTGCGGTGGGCTGTTCCTGACAGATTGGTGGCAGCGGTGTGCTGTTCCTGACAAACTGGTGACAGCGGTGTGCTGTTCCTGACAAACTGGTGGCAACGGTGTGCTGTTCCTGACAAATTGGTGACAAGCAGACACTTGCCCTGACAGATTACAACCATGCTACTGAATCTAGTCACTAAGATTCAGTGCGCATTGTAGCGGTTGACTTGACCTTTGACAATGATGCTTTTAATTTTCCATACTGTTGTTTTCCTGTTCCCATGTTTCATTTATGTTACTTAGTAGTTAGTTCTAAAATAGTTTTAAATTACTTTTTGATTTAGATCATATATGTTTTTGCAGTAATTTTGGTTCACTGCATTTCTTTCATAACTAAGACGGATGGCAAATATTCTTTACAGAATATATGGATATTAGTTTGTTTTTTTCTGTGGAATTGTTTTATTTGCTGAATATTGTTTAGCAAAAAATAAGATCTTTGTTTTATAATGCCATGGCAGATGATACATTGCTACAGATTTAGATGCCTAAGAAAGAACAGAATTAATTAACTGCAGACAATATTTCATTAGCGTATTTTATAACTACTAGTTCTTCCACAATATTAAAATGAGTTACTAATTCCAATCGAGAACTACAGACATATACGCAAACTGTTATGACAACAGTCATAAAAACCAGGGATACATTACCATAGACAAATGATTTATATTAATTACCCATCACGGTGTCATTTATCTTTTTGCCCAGTGCTGATATCCCCATGATAGCAATGAGAGTGGTTGCACAGGAGGTGAGAGGCTTGTAGGTAGACAATCAAATAATTAGTTAAATGCTTCCTGGTGCTGTATGATGGGAGCAATAATTCATACATGAAAGTGATGAAGTGGTGAACAGTTAACAAATGAACGTTCTGTAGCAAATACAGACGAGTGACCCAGCTTATAGGCGTTCAACATCATTGTCAGGGCTTCATAAAATATCTGTAAATTGGGTGGCTTTTCCGTGCACGTCTTTTGATCATCTAATGGGTTAAGCATCATTATCACATTTTTTATCCAACAGAGACAATCTTGATAGAAATATAATCACATGTCACCAAAAATTATTATTAGATTGAATTTCATATAGGCTTTCAAAAAAAGCTGTGGGTGGTGAAAGAAATAAAGTCACAGCATTAAAGACTATCTTAAATGTCCTTGTAGGTGAGGAGAGCAGATATTGCTGGTACATATGTGGTATGTGTTCTTCTGATTCCCTTTCAGAACATCCACCTAATTTGTTTATTTGTTTGAACATGACATCCGAGTGCAGTCCGATGTTTCACACGCACTTATATGGGTGCGTGTGATCCGATTCTCGGATGCACTCGCATCCTGCTACGATTGTTTTCTCATACCGAATCAACGTAAGAAAATAATATCTGTTTGGCACTGCCCCATAATATAACATGAGCAGAGTGCTATCCAATAACACATCAGATAGCTCTTGGCTGTGTTATACGCTTGGGTGACCTCAGCCTTAACTTGACGGATAGCACTCACTTGACCAAAGTGAGCGCTTTCTGAATTACATTCACGTCCTAGCACATTCACACTGACATTTAAAGAACCCAGAAAGTGTGTGTGTATGCAGAGTCAGTGTGGTTGCACTCATGTCTGCAGCTGCCACAGTGGTGGCGGTGGCCTTTGCAGACAGGAGAGATTTATGAGCGTTCACGCCCACTATCTCTGGGTTCCTGCAGTCTCAGTGTGGATATGAAGATCAGATAGCAACTGTAACAGAAGTGTCAATGAAAGGTATATAACAATACCCACTTGGACTTAAGTAAATTTAACTCATTAGTTGCCAAATACCTCCACAATGGAGAGGCAAAAATAAAAAAAGGAGTTTATTCCGCTCTCCACTATGAAAAATTTGGTGAAAGATCCTCTTTTACCCAGTTTAGATGGGCCTATAATCAGAAACAGACATTTGTAGGAACACTTATTCTCGATTAGGAGCTCATCTATACTGGCCGCAACTACCCACCGAACAGGTTTAAAAACTACTGCTGGAGGCAGCACATCGTTGTCTGTATTAACAATTGTTCTGTAAGCGTAGAATTCTGGTTGGCTAGTAAATGACTGCCAATTGGCTTATATATAACAAATCAGCAGTCATTTAACGACCAAGGTCAGGCAGTGTAAATAAGGCCCTTAGGGCCCCGTCACACATAGCGACTCACCAGTGATCCCGACAACGATATCAACTTGTCAGGATCGCTGGTGTGTTGCTACATGATCGCTGGTGAGCTGCAAAACAGGCAGCTTCACCAGCGCTCAGCACCAGCGACGACGAGCGCTCGCGTCTCTGTGTACCTTAGTTACCAGCACGCTGTTGCAGGGAGCTGGTAACCAAGGTAAAACAGCGGGTTTCTAAGCGCCGTGCAGCACTTAGAAACCCGCTGTTTACCTTGGTTACAAGCTCCTGCTCGCTGATCTCTGGTCTCCCGCCTGCCACACGCAGCGATGCGTGCTGGCCAGCGGGAGACCATCGACCAAAAAAATTTCCTTGCCATTCCAGCACGATCAGCGATACCCGGCAGGGGGGCCGGTCGCTGATAGGTGTCACACACAGTGATCTCGCTGGTGAGATCACTGTTGCGTCACAAAACTTGTGACTCAGCAGTGACCTCGTTAGCGAGATCGCTGTGTATGATGGGCGCTTAAGTCGCATTGCTCATATTCTTTTACACAGGCAACACAGAAATTGAGCCAATATGTATCAGCACACTGGAAGCAACTAATCACAAGCAGTAAGTGCTGATGGCTGCCACTAGAGGTGAGCCCAGTATAATACAGTTAGTATCTACCCAATAAGGCATCATTTTCTGGGCCCCTTGAGACTCCACTCCAGCTCCACCTCCAACCTTCCACAGTCCCACCACCCACTCTGAAAAACTCCACATCTGCACCACTCCCTCACCAATCACACATTAACAGTTCCCATCTAACACCATATCACATACATAGCCAGCAGCTTTTGTTTTGGCTAAAGATTTTTTTTTAAGCCGCCACCATGACTAGACTCTTTTGGCTGAGCCCTACTCTACTCTAACTTATTAAATGTTTGTTAAAATATCCAATACTCCTAGGTATATTTTTATTTGTTTCTTTAAGGGAATGTGTCACATACAATTTTTGAAATGAACAATAACACCACATACAAGGGACAAATACCATCACACCATGGCCGGACCACATATTACTTTACATAGTGACGGAATAATACCACATACAAGAGACAAATACCCCCACACCATGACCAGACCACATATTACCAAAATATAGTGACCGAATTATACCACATACAAGGGACAAATATGGCCACACCATGGCCGGACCACATATTACAACCACATTGTGACCAAATACTACAATCCTGATCATTAATAAACAAATACTAATTTTATCATAAGCGCCACTATACACAGGAGCTTTGTAATATAGTACATAGTGTCGGTGTACACGTAAAAAAATTATCACCGGTGACATTATACACAGAAGCTCTGTATATAGTGTGCAGGTAATAAAGTGATCACCAGTGACATTATACACAGGAGCTCTGTAACTAGTATACAATGTATAGTGTCTGTGTACAGATAACACACTGACTCACCGTTGATGTCTCTAGTTGAAGACTGTCATCACATCTTCCAGCCAGGACTCATCTCTGCAGAAAATAACAGTTATCAAGAGCACATTCCCCAACCTCTACATTACGCCAGATGAAGAAAAAAAAGTGACCATGTCGCCCTGCGCAGTAACAGGATTTCTCCTCCCCCACACTGAAAACGGTTTCCTCAAAAATAATGTCCTTTAATTAGCCCCTACAGTAATAATATCCCACATTCTGCCTCATGTCTCTCCATATTGCCCCCATAGTCATCTAATAGTATGTACACCATAGTTATATATAGCAGTATAATGTGACTCAGTCATATATAGTATAATTCACCCCCCAGTCATATATAGTGTAATTCACCCCCCAGTCATATATAGTATTATGCACCCCCTGTCATATAGTAGTATAATGCAGGCCCATAGCAGTATAATGCAGCCTCATAGCAGTATAGTGCACCCCCATAGAGGTATTAATGCACCCCCATGGTGGTAAAATACACCCACATAGTAGTACAATGCACCCCATAGTCATATATAGCATAATGCACCCACCTAGGGGTATAATGCAGCCCCATAGAGGTATAATGCACCCCCCATAGAGGTATAATGCAGTCCCATAGTAGTATAATGCTCCCCCTTGTCATCTAACATATAAAGCTCAAGTGTGTTTATATCCGGGATAGGCATCCGCACCGTCGCAGCTACAGCCACAAAATTTGGCACAGTCACACGTCTGGACCCCCGAGAGCGTCCTAGGCTATGATGTGAGGTGAAATTTTAACCCTGTGCGTTCCAATTCACCAAACAATTTTGCCCTATCTACATAATGGGGAAAAAGTGTGTGTGTATCAAGCCCCGCCCCTCATTATGATGTAATAATGGCTGCCATGGCAACGCTGATGTCATCATAGGTTGCAAGCCCCGCCGCTCATTATGATGTCATAATGGTTGACTATGGGATGGAGGATGTGTGATGGGTATATGGGCACTGGAGTATGGGATGGAGGATATGTATGACGGGTATATGGTCACGGGACTATGGGATGGAGGATATGTATGATGGGTATATGGGCACGGGACTATGGGATGGAGGATGTGTGATGGATATATGGGTACGGGACTATGGGATGGAGGATGTGTGATGGGTATATGGGCACTGGACTATGGGATGGAGGATATGTATGACGGGTATATGAGCACGGGACTATGGGATGGAGGATATGTATAATGAGTATATGGGCACGGGACTATGGGATAGAGGATGTGTGATGGGTATATGGGCACTCTACTATGGGATGGAGGATATGTATGATGGGTACATGGACACCCGACTATGGGATGGAGGATATGTATTATGGGTATATGGGCACTGGACTATGGGATGGAGGATATGTATTATGGGTATATGGGCACGGGACTATGGGATGGAGGATATGTATGATGGGTATTTGGGCACTGGACTATGGGATGGAGGATATTGGCATGGGACTATGGGATGGAGGATAATTATAATTTGCTATAACTAACCACAGTTAGTTACTATGCCCGGGCAGCGCCGGGCTCTTCAGCTAGTATATAGTATAATGCACCTGCCTAGTAGTCTAATGCACCCCATAGTATAATAAATCCCAGAATATAATGTACCCCCTTGTCATATATAGTATAATGTAGTATAATGCACTCCCATAGTCACATCTAGTATAATGCACCCCATATTATAATGCACCCCCTTGTCATATATAGTATAATGCACCCCATAATATCATGAACCCCCTTGTCATATATAGTATAATTCACCCCCTTGTCATATGTGTTTTGCTACACAGTATTTGGCCATATATCCCACTATGACTGCTTTACACCCAGCCATTGGCATACAAATATTGTGAATTTATCAGTAAAGTGCCCGGAACTGAAACTGTTAAAGTATAAACATCAATATTCAGGATTTGTTTACTATGTTGATCTGTTTCATGTGTTAATTAGTTATCTAGTGAGTTTGAGCGTTAGGGTTTCATTTAATATCAGTGTTGGCAGACAAGAGCGGGAAATTAATGAAAAGTGCATAATGTCATTGGATGAGTCAAATTACATCAAATGTTTTTATCTTTTTAGTAACACAATTTATTGCAGTTGTCCAAAGCAATTTCATTGACACAAATGCTACTAATCATATTTGGAAACTTGTGGATGGCTTTTACCATCTATTTTTATTTCTGGAATTGACAATGTCATGTTCAGTTTAAGAAACCTTCTAATATCCTCATAACAACCTAACACGGGGGGCAATTATCCAATGTAGTTCATTACTGCTGAAAATTGGAAAGCAAGGCATCAAAAGATGCTAAAATGTATTATTAGATTAAATGCTGACTTATTTCCATCAATAAAGTAAAGATTAGTTTAGGCATAATTACAGTAACCCCTTCAACATCCGGCACGCTCCCTGCTCCCCCGGTGTACCGGTACAGACCAGGATCAGCACAGCTCGGAGTATTTAGCTTAGTGGCCGCTCCTGAGTTCTGCACTTTTTTCCAATCCAAAACAAGGTTTATAATGCCTTACCCATTTAAGGATGCAGACTAGTTTGAGCCTAAAGGCTCGCTTACACTGATGAGTAGCATCTACTCCCCACCCAGCGCTGCCTCCTCCTGCTTGAGTGACGGTTTCTTAGGACCAATTATTGACATCCCATTTAGTTTTGCCATGCACCACAATTTTTTTCTATGTCTATATATTTCCAGTTGGTCATGTTCTAGTCTGCCTTCTCCAAGATTGTGCATTTTACCTTCCTGTGTTACAGGCGCCGTCTCGTTCTGCTCAGGTACAAGTACCGTAGATTTTCCCCAAGCTTATTCTCTGAAGGATTTAATACATGGAAATAAACACATTTCAAAAATAATACGTAACACCAAAATTCTTAATTAAAAAAAATTAAATACACAAACTTTGTGGACATTAGTAATATTGGCGTGTTAATAAGCCTCTACATTTATCATATGATTTTTAAGAATTGGTGAATAGTAGAAATACACAATATAATCCTTCTTGCATTTCTGGAATGTTAAAAATGAATATATTGTAAATTTAAAACACAGACTTTATGGGGGATACCCTCACAAAATACAAAGTAATACCTGTGACTATAAAAGTATTAAAACGTTTTGTCTGCAGAGAAATCACTTACATTAGTGATAGTGACCTTTAGTTTGTCTTTTGTGTCTGATATCTCTATCCATTTTCTAGCCTGGTGCCGTTTCTATCCATCTCATGGCTATGACTATGGGGATGTGGTCAATTTACAAAACCTGGGCTCCTTCTTTACTTGTAAGCTGAGAAGCTGCACACGGCTGCATTTTCCTTCTCTCACAAGCGAAGAAGGTCCAGTAATAAACAAGGCTGTAATTGATAAGAACAGACTTTTTCTCTGATGCCTTGTGGAATGGACACTAAAGAATGATTCTTTGAATTTAGTTGGCCTACAAGACAAACCTAGTGTCACATAGACCTGTCCTGTGTGACACGACCCGCAGGCCGGTAACTAAGACAAGACATGGCACGTGTAACTGTCCTGTGTGACACGACCCGCAGGCCGGTAACTAAAATGACAAGACACGGGTAAGGGAAAACAGTTACAATGGTGGGCCCTGCGATAGGGAATGGGGACGTGGAGACGTCCTGCACTCCCCTGAGTCAGTGTCCCTCACACTCCTAACGTTCCCTATACAGGCTCCTTACCTGTCGCCGAGCCGGAACCTGTCACCCTAGCACACCCTACACCTATTCCTTGCTAGGGAGCTGGGTGGTGCAGGCACTGGCCCCACAGCTGTACTAATACACACCAAGGAAAAATACATACAGGGAAACACCACTTAGCTTTGCTCTGTTGCTCTTGCTCCCAGCAACAGAGTCCACCACCAGAATGCAGCTTTCCTCCTGAATAGCTGCCACCAAGCTCTGTCAGAGCTGCAAGGAAATCCTCTGACTCCTTCCACACCAGGACTCTGACTGAGCTGCCAGGAACTCTCTCTCTCCTTCCTTCACCAGTCTTGGTTGGAAATGAGCAATATCACCAACAGTGATTGCAACACCTGACACTCTTTTATAGCAGAGCCAGAGCAATCACACCTGCTTTATAATCACATGCACTAAACTAAAGAAACCAGAGTGCAATGATCCTAACGGCCGCCGGGGGCAAAACTAGAACTGAAACCACCACAGTGCAATGACCCTAATGGCCACCGGGGGCAAAACTCTCTTTAAGCACCACAGCTTAAGGAAAAAAAAAGGTTACTAGTGCATTTTATCTGTCATGATCCAACATAGATCATGACACCTAGGAGCAAGATCAGCAGGGTTGTCACGGCATGTAGAATTTCTGCTCGACCACAGATGTAGAAGATCCAGCAATGAACATGACTGCAACTGCTTAGAACAGCTGACTTTTTCTCTGACTCCTTGGGGGACGGACACTATGGAATTAGCCAACCTCTATGTAACCATCACCATGGAAATCTTGTTTTAATTCTCTACCTCTACTATGCATCTCTCTGAATAAAGATTGTTCACCACTCATTGAGCTCCTATTGAATGTCTCCAGGCTCTAAACAAGCTTAGGATGTACTAAGCTACTACAGAATGATGCTTTGGCTTTAGTTGGACCACAAGAAACTGCTAGGAGCTAGAATATCAGGGGCGTTGCATAATGAAGCAATACTGCCTTATCACAAGCTACCAACAGAGCAGAGGAAGATGTGGTCAAAAAGTCAGAAAATAATGAAGAAAAATGTTAGTTTCAAAATTATTTTAGAATGTAATAATAGGTGTATCCTGTAGATATGGGCTTTTTTGTGAAAATGGGTTCATGGGATAAACCTTTTACAAGAGGGTACATTAAAAAAAAGATATGATCGTGATAAAGCCAGGAGTCAAGAATAAAATATTCTTCACACCCAAAGTTGGCTGGTTCCTTTAGTAGTTATGAAGGGTATTTTTTGCATTATTGTCTTTGATAGTTTTGTTTTTTATCCAGCCACATCACAAAATCATTGAATTCCCTTTGTAAAATCATAAAAAAAATGTAAGCCATAAGCTGAAATCTGCAATCCAGAAGTGACATAAAACAAAGAAAAAACATTGTTAGGCTGGTTTCACATTTGCGTTTTTTAGCGCTGGAAAAAACCGCATATGTGCGCATGCGTTTTTTCCCCTATATTTAACATGGGTGCGCATACCTGCGCGCTTGTAAGCGCATGTATGCGATTTTCATGCGCTGCGTTTTTTTGGGGTGTGCGTTTGTATTTTCCAGACACAGCATGTTGCATTTTTTGGCCCTGCAAAAAAGCGCATGCGCACATATGCGCACGTTTTGCCCTAAAAATGGCCATTATAGCCTATGGATGCGCATATGTGCGCACTGGCATGCTCATGTATGCGTTTTTTTGCATATGCGTTTTTTTTTTTTAACCATGGAATTTAGGGGTTTGGGTTAGAGTTAGGGTTAGTTAAGGGGGTTTAGGGTTAGGGTTAGGGTCAGGGTCAGGGTTAGGGTTGGGGTTTGGGTCAGGGTTAGGGTTAAGTATGGTTTGGTTAAGGGTTAGGGTCAGGGTTAGGGTCAGGATTAGGGTTAAGTATGGTTTGGTTAAGGGTTAGGGTCAGGGTTAGGGTCAGGGTTAGGGTTAAGTATGGTTTTGTTAAGGGTTAGGGTTAGGGTCAGGATTAGGGTTAAGTATGGTTTGGTTAAGGGTTAGGGTTAGGGTTAGGGTCAGGGTTAGGGTTAAGTATGGTTTTGTTAAGGGTTAGGGTCAGGGTTAGGGTCAGGATTAGGGTTAAGTATGGTTTGGTTAAGGGTTAGGGTCAGGGTTAGGGTTAGGGTCAGGGTTAAGTATGGTTTTGTTAAGGGTTAGGGTCAGGGTTAGGGTTAGGGTCAGGGTTAGGGTTAGGGTCAGGGTTAGGGTTAGGGTTAGTTAGGGTTTAGGGTTTGGGTTAGGGTTAAGTATGATTTGGTTAAGGGTTAGGGTCAGGGTTAGGGTTAGGGTCAGGGTTAGGGTTAGGGTTAGTAAAGTCATGGTTTGGGTTAGTGTGAGGGGCCACCTAATGTTGGAAAAAAACGCAAACGAGGTAAAAACGCACTAAAAACGCATACAAACGCATAAAAACGCTGCGTTTTTTTCATGCATGCTCATAAAAATGCTTGAAAAAAACGCAGCAGTTGTATGCTTTTGTATGCGTTTTTTCAATGCTTTTTTTTGCGGGAAAAACGCGCTGCAAAAAAAAGCAAGTGTGAAACTAGCCTTAGAAACTGTACATAATCTACTATATACGATTTTTCTAGTTGGAAATATGCTGGAGAAACATTTGTTTGTTCCCCTTGTTTTATTGACAATGCTGTTTCAATCCCATTTGTGTGATTTTAGAAAATCTGTTGTTGTTTGCTGATAAGTTATGATGAGATTTGAGCTCAGTGGAAGGATATTAGATTCGGAAAAAGGAACAGTCTGAATTATTTGTCATTACTGGATTTCCACAATGATAAAGTATCCTTTCAGCTTTTTAGCCGCCTGTCTTTGTAATACCACAACAATATAAAAATCTCAGGATGATACTGGCGATAAAAAAAAGAAAAAGAAAAAAATTAATTAAGCTGAATGATAATCTAAAGAATTTGTTTCTGTTGTGTGTAAAAATGTATTTTCTTTGGTTTTTATTATTGTAAAAAGAAAAAAAAAGATAATCTTGTTACAGATTGTAATATCATTCAATCTCTGTAGGAAGATCTTGGAGCTATAGAGCTAATGTTCTTTTCAGAATAAAAAGTAGAGTCGGTATCATGGAAATTAATATGTTTAAAAAATAAGTCCTAAGCACTGAAGATAAAGCTAACATTTTTAAGTTTCTATGCAACACAGTAGTATTTAAATTGCACAGTGTTTAAAAGAAATCCATTACCAGATTTTTGCTACTCCATCTGAGAGCAGCAGGGACCCTGATTCCAGGGATGTGTCACTTGCTGGGCTGCTTGATGTAGTATTGATGAAATTTGCTGCAGATTTACCAGTTCTCTGAATGCTGAACTCTGTATAACGTCGCCCACATCACTGATTGGAAGTTTTCTGTGTACACTGTGCATAAAGCCTGGGAGGCGAAGTTAGACAGCGCTCATGAAATGAAGACTACATAGCAGCATGTTTACTAGTCCTTCATTGATGATTGCCAGCTGATAAAACAGTGATTTTAGCAAAACTACAGGGAGCAGCCCAAATTTCAGATATCTTTAAAAGCACAAAATATAAATACAAGGGCTGTTCAATAAGTTATGTACTCCAGCAAGTTCTGTCACTGTTCGAGAGCTACCGTATTTTTCGGACCATAAGATGCAATTTTTCCCCCAAAATTTGGGGGAAAAATGGGGGTACGTCTTATGGTCCAGATGCACTTACCAGGAGTCACCATCCGAGGCTGATGGGTGGCGATATGGCAGAAGATCGGTGGTGCGGGGGCTCCGCCGGCATTGGTGGAAATCCCGGAGCCCCCACACATCCTTCCCGGGCTGGTGCGGCACTTTTGCAGGTGATCGGTGGTGCAGGGGCTCCGCCGGCGTTTAGTGAAAGGCCCGAGCCCCCGCACTTCCATTGTTGTAATGCTGAATTGAAAATGGCCGCGCATAGTGAGATCTCGGGAGATGAGATATCGTCCCGGGAGACGAGATCTCGTCCGGCGGCCATTTTCCTGAAGCTCAATTCAGCATTAATGCTGAATTGAGCTTCAGGAAAATGGCCGCCGGAGGCGGCGCATGCGCTGAGTGAGATCTCAGGAGACGAGATCTCGTCTCCTGGAATGACATCTTGTGTCCTGAGATCTCACTATGCACGGCCATTTTCAATTCAGCATTACAGCAATGGAAGTGCGGGGGTTCCGGCCTTTTACAAAATGCTGGCGGAGCCCCTGCACAGCCGATCACCTGCAAAAGTGCCGCACCAGCCCGGGATGGATGTGCGGGGGCTCCGGGATTTCCACCAATGCCGGCGGAGCCCCCGCACCACTGATAATCTGCCAAATCGCTGCCCATTAGCCTAGGATGGATGTGTGGGTGCTTAAAAAAATAGCAGAGCCCCCACACCACCGAACCTGCTGCACCAGCCAGGGATGAGCCAGACCACCTTCTGTGACCCCACTCCACCAGCGCTCCATATCACACCCTACCCCCCAGGTAAGCTGAATAATTCAGACTGTAAGACGGACCCTCATTTGACGCATTAATTTTTTTCCTTATTTTTCTTCTGAAAATTTGGGGTGCGTCTTATAGTCCAAAAAATACGATAAGCTTTTCTGTGCATATTGAGACATGTCTCAGCATGCAACAGACACAGTAGAAATTCAGTCTGATGAAAGGACTGGAAGTGACAGGATGGCAAGTGCAGTACTGTGCGGCACTACAAAGAGAGTGGAGGATTTAGAGCTTTGTTTCATGATTAGATTTCTTACAAAAATAAGAAGAAAATAAGCCTAAAGAAATTCATGGAAAGATGATTGCTCTACATCAGGGGTGGTCAATGTCCGGCCCACGAGTCGTATATGGCCCGCGAAATCATCTGCTGCGGACCGCTGCCACTTTGACCATTATTGGCCTCGGGCCCATTAATTCTACAGAGGTGCGCGCGGATGACCACCCTGTGGCTCGGCGCCGCCCTCATTGCTCACTCAACTTATCGGCATCATAGACGCAGATAAAGTTAAGCAGTGATGGAGGAGAGAGGGTCAGACACTCATTCTCCCATCATTCCCCCTTTGCTTGTGACCCAGCGGGCGTACGATGACGTCACTTCATCGTACACCACTCTGCTGTACCAGCAGTGGAGCCAATGAGACTGGAGCAGAGCCTGGAGTAGCGCTAGGAACAAGGAGGAGGGGTGAGTATTGTGTGTGTGTGCAGGGGTTACACTATACTGTGTGTGTGTCTGCACTATACTGTATTGGGGAGCTGCACCTGCACTAAATGTGTATTGGGCGAACTGCAATGTACTGTATGTGGGGAGCTGCACTATACTTTGTGTGGGGGTGAGCTGCACTATTCTGTGTGTAGGGGAGCTGCACTATACTGTGTATTGGGGAGCTGCACCTGCACTTTACTGTGTGTGGGGGGGAGCAGCACTAATACTGTGTGTGGGGGGCTGCAATTTATTTAAATCTTTGAATCAATATAGTTTGTTAATTTTTAAGTTAATATGGTCCCCAAAAGTCTATATTGTAAAGGGATCAATTATATGTTTCTAGTTATAACTTTGTACTTCAAGCCATATTTAGGATATTATTGTTCTTAAAGCATATGTACCCTGACGTACACACACTCTATGAAGACTGAATTTACTCAATGTGCTGTCTAAAAATGATTATTAATGGGTACATAGACCCATAAATGGTGGTTAACCTTCATATTTTACTTATTCACCTTCTGATCCATGAGAAGGATTAAGAAAATTATTAAGAAGATTAAATTATTTTTCTTGTGGCTAAAATATTCACAAAAACTGTATGTATAGTATCTTTGACCAATGTATTTTTAGTTGTTTATTGTGTGTTTTTTTTCAAGAACCACAACATTTTCTTGGGTAGATAGGAAATATCCAGCAGTGCTTGTTTTATTTATTTATTGGCAGAATTACAAAACTATGTCCGTTGCTTTTGTAAGTAATTGCTATTCCTATCTCTACAAGTAATAATTTCTGCCAAAATAAAAAAGGTAACAAAATGTTCCTGTTAACTAGGAGAGGTCGCTAACACAATGTGCCGTCTTCCTCTATTGTACTGACAGCTGTCATTTGCTAATCTACTGTTTATCAATGTTTTTCTACCAGTGGTTCTCTACCGAGGTGAAGCTATTGGACTGCTTATGTTAATGAAATTGGCAGGAAAATCATAAACTAGTGGGTGTTGTTTTCCATTGCCAAGTACTAATAACATGCCATTTGAGGACATCACAATGCATCAGTCAACTATCCGAACACTTGAATCTCGATCATCGACCCTCTAAAAGCTTTATTTGAAAATTTTGTCAGTGAATTATGGCAATGATTGATGAGATTCATTGACTTCCAGCTGACTGTAAATGGGGTTTGGTTTCAATAACCTTGTGAAATGTTCTCTCTGGACATGTTGTGCCAATTGTGTTGCCTCTGTTGGCTATTGTTGTAAAGGACTCTTAGGCTGGAGTCACACACAAGGTAGAAAAATACAGACCGTAATACGCATAAATGGTCCCTACATAGTGCTCCATATGTCATCCGTTATCAGGGTGTGGCCGCATATTTTTCTCATGTACGCATCCGTATGGCATCCGTATACTGTTTTTTTCTCGCAGGCTTGCAAAACGGACATATAATGGAGCCCAATGACAGGTTTTCAAATCCAAATGAAAGAATAGATATATACACATAGAATATATATATATATATACATACATGTCATTGAGACACATACTGTATATATATTTATATCTCACAGAGTTCTTCATAGCAGAATAGCCACTAATTCAATTGCCGGCTTCTGTCAAATCATTCCCCAACCCAACATGAAATGCCACATGGTTTACATATAGTAACCATTTCATTTCATGTTTTTTTTTATATGTCCCTGACTAATAAATAGATGAGGGTTTGTGTGAAAAATTTGGCAGGTGTAGGTGTTAATTTAAGGGGTTAATTCATTGTAAAAAAATGCGTGGGCTCCCGCTGTAATTTGTCAACCAGAGAGGTAAAGCAGGTGAGTGAGGGCAGATTTTAATAGCCATGAGAGAGACCATTGTTTTTGGCCCCCCCTGGCTACAATAATCTGCCCCCAGACACCCCAGAAATGGCGCATCTATAAGATGTGCCAATTCTGGCACTTATCCTCTCTATTCCCATTGCCCTGTAGCGGTGGCGAATGGGTTAATATAACAAAGGGTTAATGTCACCATTTGATTGTAAGGTGACATTAAGCCGATTAATAATGGATGTGTCAATAAGACACCGATCCATTATTAACCCTATACTAAGAAAGGGTTAAAAACCACACACAGACATTAATTAAAAAGTATTTTAATTAAATAAATACACCAAGTTTTTGACAAATTTTTATTAGTCTGGTAATCCAAAATAAAACCATGACCTGCAACAAAAATAACATAAAAAATCACCAATATCCTTACCTCTCTGCTGTTCAGTCACGTCCCACGCTGCAATCCATCAGAAGGGGTTAAATAGTTTACAATTAGGATCGGTGCTAATGCGACCAGCCTCAGTGTAATCTACTACAAAATGAATTGATTCATCTCTGCGCAGCTGTCATGTCGGACGCTGTTCACACCACAGCGTCCGGCAGGCAGAGGTAGTTCCACCTCCAGCCACTATAGCCTCAGTGGCGCCGGCCTGATCTTCAGGCTCTCGGGGGTTAATCCTGCTGGAGACCAGGTTGGATGGTTAGTCACGCCCACGGTCTTTAAATAGTCATGCTGGCCTATGGGCGTCGCCGATTATAGCTTGTGTTTCATACCAAGTGGTTCCGGTCTGGAGTGGAGGTGTTGCAGAGAGAGAGATTCGTATCTGGTGTCGTATGATCCGTTGTTATCCTTTCTCCTTCCCATATTTGTGTTTAGTTGTGCCCTGTTCACATTACTGTATATTCCTGTGTGTATGCGGCGCGGTGCAGTTTAAGTTCTCCCTGTCTGTCATTATTTGTGTGGGAGCTTTGGTGGTGTGTCTCCTCACTGGGTGGAGGGTGGAGGGTTAAGTGCAGGGCTGAGCAGGAGACAAGGAAAGGGTGGAGGCTCAGGCATTTGCACCATCAGCAAAAACCCTGGGTTGAGGGTCAGACAGGGTTTCCCCTAGTTATAGGGACATCACAGGGCCCCCGGGTATTACAGCCTTAGTGGGACGAAGCCCCACGTGACATTATAATCGGCCCACATTTTTTCAGGAGTCCATGGATCCATTAGATTCCATAACCCGCCAGTTGGCGGCGCTGTCCTTACAGGTCTCCGAGTTGAAAGGGGCAGTTCAGCAGCAGGGCCTGGTAGTAGCGAAAGTGCAAACGGCATCTGCAGGTATCGGTGCAGAGCCGAAGTTTCCGCTGCCAGAACGTTTTTCAGGGGATCGCAGCAAATTTGTCGTATTTCGGGAGGCCTGCAAGTTATACTTCCGCATGCGGCCAATCTCCTCAGGTAATGAGGCCCAGCGGGTAGGGCTGGTGTTGTCATTACTGAGTGGTGACCCCCAAGCATGGGCATTTTCCTTACCAGCTGACTCTGCTACATTTCTTTCTGTTGATAATGTTTTTTCTGCCCTCGGACTCATTTACGATGATCCTGACCGACTGGCTCTAGCGGAATCTAAAATCCGCGCCCTCCGCCAGGGGGAGCGCTTGGCAGAGGACTATTGTTCGGAATTTCGCTGCTGGGCCGTAGACACACAGTGGAATGACCCAGCGCTGCGGAGCCAGTTTATGCATGGGGTGTCAGGGAGGGTTAAACAAGCCCTCCTGATGTTTTAGTCTCCGGCATCGTTGGAGTCTGCCATGAGTTTGGTGATACGTATTGATCGCCGTTTTCGTCAGGGGGCACAGGAGACGCTACCTCTGGGGGAAAGCAGAGGTGCAAGTGTGGTTGAAGTAGATGAGTCCCCTGAACTTATGCAGATTGCTGGCGTGGCACAGGTTAAGCGTCGCGCTCCGGGATTCCGGAAGCCCGGAGCATGTTTCTACTGTGGTAAAAGAGGTCATTATATTAACGTTTGCCCGGTACTACCTAAGAGGGTCACTTCGGCGGAAAACTGTTAAGCTCAGAGGGTATGGAGGAGACCCAACTGAGCGTATGCATATCCTCCATGATGGTATCTCAATGTATGCTCCCTGCCAAGGTTATTATCGCGGGCAGAGAGCTACCAATATCAGTGTTTGTGGATAGCGGTTCCGCCACCAATCTCATAGATGAGGAGTTTGCACACACCGCCGGGTTTAAGATTGAAAAACTTCCTCACCCCATACAGGTGGTGACCATTAATGCTGTTCCCCTCCCTCAAGGGGAGATTATGGAGTTTGTGGCAGAGGTGAAACTCCACATTGGGGTCCTACATTCTGAGTCGGTTACATGTAGGGTCCTCCGTAATCTCCCAGCACAAATGGTCCTGGGTTTTCCATGGTTGTCCAGACACAACCCGGTAATTGATTGGAAAACTCAGGACATAGTACAATGGAGTGGTTTTTGCCAAGACAATTGCTTGGCCACATGTGTGTCCGCCGTGACGCCCAGCTTGCCGGAGGCTTTGCAGGATTTCGCAGATGTTTTCTCTGAGAAGGGTTGCTCAGAACTGCCTCCACATAGAGCCTATGACTGTGCGATCAGGTTAAAACCCGGGGCCAAATTACCTAAGGCCAGGATGTTTAATATTTCTGGTCCTGAGAGACAAGCTCTGAAAGACTACATCGCGGAGAGTCTGAGCAAAGGACACATCCGGCCTTCGTCCTCGCCTGTAGCTGCGGGGTTTTTCTTCATTAAGAAGAAAGATGGGGGGTTACGCCCGTGTCTGGATTTCCGAGAGTTAAACCAGATTACTATCCGTGATCCTTACCCTATGCCGTTAATCCCGGATTTGTTCAACCAGGTAGCGGGGGCGAAATGGTTTTCCAAGCTGGACCTCAGGGGGGCGTATAACCTCATAAGGGTCCGTCAGGGGGATGAGTGGAAGACGGCGTTTAACACTCCTGAGGGTCATTTTGAGAGTCTGGTTATGCCGTTTGGGTTGACCACCGCGCCTGCCGTTTTCCAACATTTTATTAATGATGTATTTGCTCATGTCCTGGGGAGATTTGTGATTGTATACCTGGATGATACCCTCATTTATTCTAGCGATCGGGACACTCATTTGGAGCATGTCAGGCAGGTGTTACAGTTGCTCCGGGAGAACCAGCTCTATGCTAAGCTGGAAAAATGTTTATTTTTTGTCCAGGAGTTGCCCTTTTTGGGATATATTGTGTCCGCAGCCGGCTTTAAGATGGACACCGCTAAGGTGCAAGCGGTGCTGCAATGGGAGAGGCCGGAGAGTCTGAAAGCACTCCAGCGGTTCCTTGGGTTTGCGAATTATTATAGGAAATTTATAAAACACTTTTCGACAATCGCCAAACCGCTCACGGACATGACAAAAAAAGGTGCCGATCTGGCGAGCTGGCCTGAGGTGGCTATACGTGCATTTGAGCGTCTGAAGAATAGTTTTGCTTCAGCCCCCATTCTGGTGCAACCAGACGTGTCTAAAGCTTTTGTGGTGGAGGTTGATGCGTCGGAGGTGGGAGTGGGGGCAGTACTGTCTCAAGGCTCTTCCTTGAGCGAGATGCATCCATGCGCCTACTTCTCCAAGAAGCTGTCGCTGGGACATCACAGGGCCCCCGGGTATTACAGCCTTAGTGGGACTAAGCCCCATGTGACAGCAGCCTCAATGGCTGCCTGTAGATGATCTAATTACCGTGGGAAAGTTTCTGACTTTTTTCCCACGGTCATTAGTTCATTCACAGATCAGCCGGAGACTCCTGCTGACGTCACTGAGGCTGCGGGGAGCTACCCCATAGAGAATCATTGGTCCGTGGGCAATGCTTTTTTTATCGCCTCTCACTCATCCGTATTCCTCTCTAGTGTGACGCCGGCCTTAGAGTGGTTTCACATTGCGCTTGGGCACCTGTTCAGCGGCTCACATCAGGGCTTACTTACGAACCCACACAAAATGGGATTCAGATATAAGCGCCGACGGAGCCATAGATTATAATAATGCTGACAGAGTGAACGTGGGGAGTCTACACCTACTGAAAGCGGACACTCAGACGTAGTAGACTCTGCCTGAAAATTATGCACGTCAGAGCGCACATTTACTCTGTTGGCATCATTCGAGTCTATGGCCCATTCAGCACATTCGTCCAACCCCATTTTGCGGGAAGTCAGTACTAGTGATGAGCGAGTATTTTGGCGTGCTCGGAGATTTAGTTTTTGTCATTTCAGCTGCATGATTTACAGCTGCTGGACAAGCTGAATACATGTGGGAATTCTCTAACAAACAGGCATTCCTCACATGTAATCAGCCTGTCTAACAGTCGCAAATCATGCAGCTGAGTCAACGAAAACTAAATCTCCGAGCATGCCAAAATACTCGGAGGACACCCGAGCATCAATGCAATTCGCTCATCACTTAGTCAGGACGTAAGGCCCAATGGTGACCCTGAACAGGAGCCTAAGCGCATTGTGAAAGCACCCTTAGCTTTGTCATCTCTTGGAGACCAGCTAGTCACATGGAGATCTGCATTGTGTAAAATGGTTGTCCAAACCCCAGAATTCACAACATGGGGTTCTGTGCATTTACAAGGTGGAGGGGTGTCTTGTTTAAGACACTGAACATATATAATTAACCTTACAGAAATTTCAATTCTTGTTCTCCTACTTGTGCTTATTGATATCTATTTATCAGTTGTTGCAGGATCCTCAAACTTTTTTCTTTTTTTTTTTATAATGAGATTAATAACGTAGTTAAAGAGAAAGCCCGTCTGTCCCCAAGATCACATACAGTTGTGGCCAAAAGTATTGACACCCCTGCAATTCTGTCAGATAATACTCAGTTTCTTCCTGAAAATGATTGCAAACACAAATTCTTTGGTATTATTATCTTCATTTAATTTGTGTTAAATGAAAAAACACAAAAGAGAATGAAGCAAAAAGCAAAACACTGATCATTTCACACAAAACTCCAAAAATGGGCCAGACAAAAGTATTGGCACCCTCAGCCTAATACTTGGTTGCACAACCTTTAGCCAAAATAACTGCGATCAACCACTTCCGGTAACAATCAATGAGTTTCTTACAATGCTCTGCTGGAATTTTAGACCATTCTTCTTTGGCAAACTGCTCCAGGTCCCTGATATTTGAAGGGTGCCTTCTCCAAACTGCCATTTTTAGATCTCTCCACAGGTGTTCTATGGGATTCAGGTCTGGACTCATTGCTGGCCACCTTAGAAGTCTCCAGTGCTTTCTTTCAAAGTGTGTTTTGGGTCATTGTCCTGCTGGAAGACCCATGACCTCTGAGGGAGACCCAGCTTTCTCACACTGGGCCCTACATTATGCTGCAAAATTTGTTGGAAAAAACAAAACTGGAGTCTGAACTGAGAAAGTAAATTAATGTGTATGCACAATGTAAGTGCATATTAACACATGACCATTAACCAGAGAAAACAAAAAGCACAAATATCCTGAAATAGAAAGTAAAAAATAAACTACAAATAATGCATAAAGGTAATAATAATAATAAGGGTATTTAGTAAACATAATTTTGATAAAAATAATGTACAAGCCATCCCGCCACGTCACGGCAACCCTTGTGGGACAGTCCTACTCTAGTATTTAAAACCTTTTCACTTGCCAAGTGACGTGAATGTGAACAAGGATCGAGGGACTGAACCACTAGTAAAAGCATAGGCCAGACTGGATGGCTTTCCCAGCTCAGAAAGAGGGCAGTCACACCCTTATATGCACTGAATGCACAAAGAAATGAATAAAAAACTGGAGTCTGAACTGAGAAAGTAAATTATTGTGTATGCACAATGTAAGTGCATATTAACACATGACCATTAACCAGAGAAAACAAAAAGCACAAATATCCTGAAATAGAAAGTAAAAAAAAATAAAATATATATTTTTTTTTATTTTATTTATTTTTTAATTTTTTACTTTCTATTTCAGGATATTTGTGCTTTTTGTTTTGTGGCAGCACGGTGGCTCAGTGGTTAGCGCTGCAGCCTTGCAGCGCTGGGGTCCTGGGTTCGAATCCCACCAAGGACAACATCTGCAAGGAGTTTGTATGTTCTCCCCGTGTTTGCGTGGGTTTCCTCCGGGGACTCCGGTTTCCTCCCACACTCCAAAGACATACTGATAGGGAATTTAGATTGTGAGCCCCATCGGGGACAGTGATGAAAAATGTGTGCAAACTGTAAAGCGCTGCGGAATATGTTAGCGCTATATAAAAATAAAGATTATTATTATTATTATTATTTTTGCTTTTTGTCTTCTCTGCAAAATTTGGTGGTAGTCTTCAGACTTCATAATGCCAAGCACACGGTCAAGCAGTCCAGTGCCAGAGGCAGCAAAGCAACCCCAAAACATCAGGGAACCTCCGCCATGTTTGACTGTAGGGACCGTGTTCTTTTCTTTGAATGCCTCTTTTTTTTCTCCTGTAAACTATGTTAATGCCTTTGCCCAAAAAGCTCTACTTTTGTCTCATCTGACCAGAGAACATTCTTCCAAAATGTTTTAGGCTTTTTCAGGTAAGTTTTGGCAAACTCCAGCCTGGCTTTTTTATGTCTCGGGGTAAGAAGTGGGGTCTTCCTGGGTCTCCTACCATACAGTCCCTTTTCATTCAGACGCCGACGGATAGTACGGGTTGACACTGTTGTACCCTCGGACTGCAGGGCAGCTTGAACTTGTTTGGATGTTAGTCGAGGTTCTTTATCCAACATCCGCACAATCTTGGGTTGAAATCTCTTGTCAATTTTTCTTTTCCGTCCACATCTAGGGAGGTTAGCCACAGTGCCATGGGCTTTAAACTTCTTGATGACACTGCGCACGGTAGACACAGGAACATTCAGGTCTTTGGAGATGGACTTGTAGTCTTGAGATTGCTCATGCTTCCTCACAATTTGGTTTCTCAAGTCCTCAGACAGTTCTTTGGTCTTCTTTCTTTTCCCCATGCTCAATGTGGTACACACAAGGACACAGGACAGAGGTTGAGTCAACTTTAATCCTTGTCAACTGGCTGCAAGTGTGATTTGGTTATTGCCAACACCTGTTAGGTGCCACAGGTAAGTTACAGGTGCTGTTAATTACACAAATTAGAGAAGCATCACATGATTTTTCGAACAGTACCAATACTTTTGTCCACCCTCTTTTTTATGTTTGGTGTGGAATTATATCCAATTTGGCTTTAGGACAATTCTTTTTGTGTTTTTTTATATAAGACAAATTAAATGAAGATAATAATACCAAAGAATTTGTGTTTGCTATCATTTTCAGGAAGAAACTGAGTATTATCTGACAGAATTGCAGGGGTGTCAATACTTTTGGCCACAACTGTATCTTTAGTTCTGAGAACCATAAATACAGATATATGTTTTCATATGACAATTCTTAATACATTTTATGCATCTTTATTTTTTTTAGAATCTCCTAAATCCAGAAAAATAAATCTATGCTTGCTATGAGAAGAGGAAGCTCTTTCCATAGCTCTTTGTTCCTATTTTTGGCTTTAAACTTATTAAATTTGACTGATCATTGTTGGCTATACCTCTCATACTGAACACTGTTTACTCTTGAAAAGTGGCAAATTTGCATGCTACCATAGCATGCCATAATTTGTAATTTTTTTTAATACTACAACTATTTGCTTTACATTTAACCCCTAAACAACTTATGACACACATTTTCATCACCGGTCACTAAAGGGCTGCATGAAGCGGGCTCTGAAGCTGAGCTAGCTCCACATGCGGCAGATGCCGGATATTTTACATAACTTGCATCTGTTTCTAGCAGCAGCAGATGGAGCAGAGTTCTGAACGCTGCTGTTAACCATTTAGATGCTGCGGTCATTTGCTAATCACAGGGAGATAGTGGGTTACCATAGCCCCCTTGACTTCTATTTTTAGTCCTCCTGTGAAGCTCTGCTAAAGGCTGGTCTTCAGAGGAACCAAAATGTTGCTATTAGTAAGTGATTAAATGATTCCAGGTTCAGGTACCCATGGGGACTGAAAAATAAAATAAAACTAAAAAACGTTTTAAAAAATATAAAAATTAACATCACCCACCTTTTCATCTATAAGAAAATTCAAGAAAGAAATTAAAAAATGAAAAAAAAAAAATATTTTTGTATACTTGTGTTCGAAATAGTCTAATTGAAAAAAACGTAAAATGACTTTTTTTTGGCAGCACTTCCAAAAGAAATGATCATAATGTCATATGCATTCCAAAATGGTATCCACTCAACGCACAAAAAACAAACCCTCACCCAGTTCCATGGATATAAAAGTTATGTGTCTCATAAAATGGCAACACAAGAAACATTTTTTGAATCTACTAAAATATATATATAAAAAAAAATCTTATACATTTGGCCCCTCTGTAATCATACTGACCTGAAGAATCATACCACCAGGTCTACTTTACCACGCGATGAATGTTGTAAAAACAATACCTCAGAAAACAATAGTGGAATTGTTTTATTTTTTACCATTTTACCTCACTTGGAATTTTTTCCCCACTTTTCAGTACATTATATGTTATTAAAATCTACAACTCATTCTGCAAAAAAACAATCCCACATACATCTATGCTGACAGAAAAAAAAACAAAAAAAAAGTATTTCACTTGGAATAAATGGAAGAAAAAATGAAACCGCAACAATAAGAAAATGTCTGGATTCTTAATCTCTTTGCCAGTCAGTTTTCACCTTCCTGACAAGGCCAATTTTTTCAATTCTGACCAGTGTCACATTATGTAATAACTTTGGAATGTTTCAAAGTATCTCACTGAATCTGAGAATGGTTTTTCGTGACATGTAGCACTTCATATTAGTGGTAAATTTTGGCAAATACGATTTACTTTTATTTATGAAAATATAAAAAAAAATAAAATTCAGTACTTTTCAATCTTTAAATTTTAATGCCCTTAAACCAGAGCATTATAGCACACAAAGTAGGTCATAGATAACATATACCACATGTCTCCTGTATATCAGCATAATTTTTGAAACATTTTTGTTTGGTTTTGTAAATTTTGTTGGAAAAGTTATAAATTGCTGATAAACCTTTCTAACTTCCTACCAATCTTTTTTTAAGGAACACATCCCTATTGAAGTGAATTGATGGCCCTATATGACAGAAAATCCCCAAAAGTAAAACCTACACCCCTGAAAGTGCTCAAAACTACATTCAAGAAGTTTAATAACCCTTTGGGGGCTTCACCAGAATTACACCAATGTGGAAGGAAAAAATAAAAAAGTTTATTTTTCCCATCAAAATAATGATTTAGCCCCATATGTTGCAATGTTAACAGGAGAAAATGGACCATACAATCTGTTTTGCAGTTTCTCTTAAGTTCATCAATACCCCATATGTGGTGGAAAACTACTGTTTTGGTACAAGGCAGGGCTCGAAAGGGAAGGAGCACCCTGCAACGTTTGGGGTGCAAAAATGGCTGGAATAGAGAGCAGATGCCATTTTGCATTTGCAGAGCACCTGATGTGCCTAAACAATGAAAACCCCTCACAAGTAACCCCATTTTGTAAACTACACCCCTCAAGGAACTTATATAGATGTGTGGTGATCACCTTGGACCCACAGGTGCTTCACAGAATTTTATAACGATGAGCAATGAAAATGAATAATATCTTGAGTCATCTTATCTTGAATCGTTTATGACATATCAGGGTTATGCACCTAGATTTACTCTTTCAAGGAATTATTAAAACCAGTTTAGTCATTGCTATTTTGTGCCCTCACATCCCAGTTGTTTATCTGTGACTACTGCCAACTTTGATGTGAGTGGATGATCGTCATCACTTATCTAGGGCTTTCCAAGGCAGAGAAGGACAGACGCCGAGGAGCAGGGACACAAATTGCATGGTATTTAATTCAGAGTAACAACCTCCGCTGGTAGGCAGGATTGAAGGCGAGGGTATAGTTTAAAGGAATTACCTAGAGTGCACTTTTTGGTGTTGTATTTTCCATTGGTTGTTTTCAGTCCTTTTTTTAAAATTATTTATATTAAAAGTTAAATTTTATAACTACATATTACCTTTGTGGGTTCCCTTTATGAACTCTAGTGCCTACCTGAAAATCCCTACACGTTCTATTTGGCTCCCACGTAGGCTGTGCATTTGTTAAAACATTTTTTGTGAAAAACCCCTTTAAAGGTTATGCAAAACTTTTATTATGACTTTCTCATAGCTGTGGGATTCTGTATGCCAGACGACTGTTTTATTACAGATTCTGTATGAAAAAAAGCAATAATAATACTCATCACAGGCTCCACTTTACTTTATTGTGCTCATGATTAGAGCCATGGATATGATATAATGGCATTCATGTGAGGCTCTGTAGTATGAGCCACATGGACTTCTACTCAATGAAATACTTATTAGATATAATTCTGGGCCACAATCAGTGGCACAATGAGGTGGTGTTATTGTCAGGTTCCCAGTATAAAGATGTTCAGGTCTGCCTGCCGTGAGAGCATTGGCAATTTTATTTTGCTAAATGAAGATACTCTATTATATATGCTATAACAAAGGTTTTTTTTTAACAAAATCCCGCCACCAGTTTTTGGTTTCCTTCTTCGAAGGCCCAACCTCTATATGGTACCTAGCCGAGCAGTTCAAATTAGCTTTCTTTGTGACTTATGACAAAAGCGAGGATATTTTTGTGAACATTTTCTGTCCACAAGCCTACTAGAGCGACAAATTACTCCTTTTCTTAGAATAGCGTAATGACTTTACATACATAATCATCATTGCTGGAAAAGGCAGAAAAAAAATTATATTTTTGAATTATTTGGGATTTTAACTAATTCATAAACTAAATGCTTATATGGAAAATGCATCATTAGGTAGAATATTAACTAGCGAGGAGTAGAAAGCACAAAAAAAACATAATCTGATTTCTTTTTTGGGTAAAAAAAGAACCATAGAATAGCAGCTAATTCAGTAACAGAAAGCTAAAGCTTCAGCATGCCAAAAATAAATTATTCTAGCACAGTTGGATGGGGATGTTTGAATATTCAAGAGAAACACAAATGCTAGAAACACATTGTAATCATTTCCCACAGTAATTGGAACGTGTTTCACACAACATCAACCATCGACACATGCTGTGCCTTCTCTCAAAGTCATGTATTTGGTACAGATTAAAATGATAGTGTGTCCCTTTTTAAAAGAAAGTATGCAAACTCCTTAGGTTTTTCTGAACACATTTGCAGCTATAGCATTATGTCGCAAGTGGAGTGTGGAAAAGGTGTCACTGCAGCTCGACAAAATGTATGCTCAGTGTCTATAAACAGTTTTCACTTTTTTTTACTACCAGAACAATGTTTCGAGTTCATACTGCCGTAGGCGCTATGAGCCCACCATAAACAGTGGATGAACATTAGCAGAACCAACCAATATCGACAGTCTGTGTATGGCCTCACGACTCTCCATATCGGACTCTTTGTGACATCCGGAAGAATGATTTTCTTTTCCAGAAAAGGTGTCATGAAGTCATGTGTCACGCCAACAGCAATGTTTTTTATCCAAGTGAGTAGGTTCACTCACAATTTTGCCAAAGAAGCAGTACCACTCAAGGGCGCGTGAGGAAGTCACCTCCCCTGGTGATACATGTAGAGTCTTCCTTCACATATGATGCTTTTTCTATGAGCCAATTCTTGCGGGTGAATATGCACATTGCACATTTTCAATACTTTTATATTCTTTTGATACTATTATTATTATTATTATTTATTGTTATAGCGCCATTTATTCCATGGCGCTTTACATGTAAGGAGGGGTAAAACAAGTACAATAATCTTAAACAATACAAGTCATAACTGGTACAGGAGGAGAGAGGACCCTGCCCGCGAGGGCTCACAATCTTCAAGGGATGGGTGTTAATACAGTAGGCGAGGGTAGAGCTGGTCGTGCAGCGGTTTGGTCGATCGGTGGTTACTGCAGGTTATAGGCTTGTCGGAAGAGGTGGGTCTTCAGGCTCTTTTTGAAGGTTTCGATGGTAGGTGAGAGTCTGATATGTTGTGGTAGAGAGTTCCAGAGTAGGGGTGATGCGCGAGAGAAATCTTGTATGCGATTGTGGGAAGAGGAGATAAGAGGGGAGTAGAGAAGGAGATCTTGTGAGGATCGGAGGTTGCGTGCAGGAAAGTACCGGGAGACGAGGTCACAGATGTATGGAGGAGACAAGTTGTGGATGGCTTTGTATGTCATGGTTAGGGTTTTGTAATGGAGTCTCTGGGCAATTGGGAGCCAGTGAAGGGATTGACAGAGGGGAGAAGCTGGGGAATAGCGGGGGGACAGGTGGATTAGTCGGGCAGCAGAGTTTAGAATAGATTGGAGGGGTGCGAGAGTGTTTGAGGGGAGGCCACAGAGCACGAGGTTGCAGTAGTCAAGGCGAGAGATGATGAGGGCATGGACTAGGGTTTTTGCAGATTCTTGGGTGAGGAATGAACGGATGCGTGAAATATTTTTGAGTTGAAGTCGGCAGGAAGTGGAAAGGGTTTGGATATGTGGTTTGAAGGAGAGATCAGCGTCAAGGATTACTCCGAGGCAGCGAGCTTGTGGGACTGGGGAGAGTGGGCAGTCATTTACTGTAATTGATAGGTTCGTAGGGGGGGTCACGTGAGATGGGGGAAAGATGATGAATTCTGTTTTGTCCATGTTGAGTTTCAGATATCTAGCGGAGAAGAAGGATGAAATAGTGGACAGACATTGAGGGATTCTGGTTAGTAGGGAGGTGATATCTGGTCCAGAGATGTAGATCTGTGTGTCATCAGCATAAAGATGATACTGAAAGCCATGAGATTCTATGAGCTGTCCCAGGCCAAAGGTGTAAATAGAGAACAGCAGGGGCCCAAGGACTGAACCTTGTGGGACTCCGACAGATAGGTGGCGAGGTGAGGAGGTGGTGTGTGAGTGGGAGACGCTAAATGTCCGGTCTGTTAGGTATGATGAGATCCAGGAGAGGGCCAAGTCTGTGATGCCGAGGGATGAGAGGGTCTGTAATAATAGGGAATGGTCCACTGTGTCAAAGGCAGCCGACAGGTCCAGGAGGAGGAGGACAGAGTAGTGTCGCTTGCTCTTGGCAGTTAAGAGGTCATTGGTGACCTTAGTAAGGGCAGTTTCAGTGGAGTGGTGTGACCGGAAGCCAGATTGTAAGCGGTCGAAGAGGGAGCAAGAAGAGAGATGGGAGGACAGTTCAAGGTAGACGTGTTGTTCCAGTAGCTTGGAGGCGTATGGGAGAAGTGATATAGGGCGATAGCTAGATACAGAGGATGGGTCAAGAGAGGGCTTTTTGAGGATAGGTGTGATGGAGGCATGTTTAAAGCTTGAGGGGAAAACACCAGTTGTTAGTGATAGGTTGAAGAGATGGGTTAGGGTTGGGATGAAGACTGTGGTGAGGTTTGGGATGAAGTGGGATGGGATCGGGTCGAGTGCACAGGTGGTGAGATGTGATCTTGAGAGTAGAGTGGAGAGTCGATCTTCTGTAATGGTGGAGAAGTTGGTTTTGAAGGTGGAGGGCTGGGAAGTCAGGAGGAAGGGCTCTGGGGGTTGTTGACCAAAACTGTCCCTGATGTTATCAATTTTCTGCTTGAAAAATGAGGCAAAGTCTTCAGCTGAGATGAGTGGGGAGGGAGGAGGTGCTGGGGGGCGGAGGAGAGAATTGAAGGTGTTGAGTAACTGTTTAGGGTTGTGAGACAGGGAGGATATGAGAGATGAGAAGTAGGTTTGTTTAGCTGTGGCGAGTGTGGTCTTGAAAGTAGTGAGGGACTGTTTGAATGCGATGAAGTGCTCGTTGGAGTGGGATCTTTTCCATCTGCGCTCAGCAGCCCTGGAAGCTCGCCTCAGCTCTTTGGTCAGGCTGGTGTGCCAGGGCTGTCTGTTGATTTTGCGAGTTTTGATATGTGTAAGTGGGGCAGCGGATTCCAAAGCTACAGCTATTGTGGTGTTATATAGAGCGGCAGCGTCATCCGCATTGTGTAAGGAACTTATATCTGTAAGAGGGAGGAGGGATTCAGAGAATGAGTGTAGGTCAAGGTGTTTAAGATTCCTGCGAGGGTGTGAAAGTTTGTGGGGTGGGGATTGTAGACATGGAGTGAAGAGGGAAGAGAATGTGAGCAGGTTGTGGTCAGAGAGAGGAAGAGGTGAGTTAGAGAGGTTAGATAGGGAGCAGAGGCGGGTGAAGATGAGGTCCAGTGTGTGGCCATCTTTGTGGGTGGCTGTAGAAGACCATTGAGTGATACTGTATTATTTATGTATCGCCTGTACATGTTTATTGCATATCTCTTGATTATTGAATACTCTTTGACATCGCTTAAGGCCTGTTTCACACTTCAGTTTTTTCTTGTCAGTTAAAATCCACCAAAATGGCGGAAAGCGGATCCGTTGGTAACTGAAGTTAACGGATGCCAGCGGACCGGTTTTTTGACGGATCCGTTGGCTGAAGAATTTTAAAAGAACCGCAGTCCGGGGACGAGAGAGAGATAATTTTTACCGTCTGCCAGAAATGATTTGAGGGTTAAATTTCCGGCTGAGATCATTCCTCCGGGCATGCGCAGTACAAAAATGCGGATCCTTCAGCCAAAAAAAAGTTACAAGCTCCGTCCGGGCATGTCGGCGAACGCAAAAAAATTGGCGGATCCGCAAAAAAACGGATCCGATGGATGGCCATTCATCACGATCCGCCAGTAATGCAAGTCAATGGGAAATAAAACGGATCCGCCAAACAAAATGGCGGATCCGTTTTTTTAGGAAAACGGCGGATCTTGACTGATGGAAAAAAACTGAAGTGTGAAACAGGCCTAAGGGGTAGTGTCAATTTATATCTATTTCAGATATCCAGTATATTTATATTGGTCATCATAAAAACCAATGAGCACATTTTAAAATGCCATATTTGTATCTGTTCTGCCTAGACTTTTGCCGCACAATAAAGATTTATAATGCTAAAGTTTAGGAACTGTATGTATCCTTCCTCTTTCTTTGAATTGCATATCTTTTACATGTATTTTTGTTGGCTCTACTTTACTATACAGGTGGTGCCCACCCCACTGGGATTTCTGATAATCTAGATCTTTCATCATGTCTTTTGTGCGCAATAGAATTACAACATTCGTGTTTTTTCTTTTTTACTGTAAAAAAAAAAATGGCTCCAGACGTTCCATAATTACATCCAGACGGGCAGATAAAGATTGTGACACATTCTTGCAGTTCAAACAATTGTGCATTTTATTAGTTGTCATGTATTAGCGGATTTTAACTTAGAAAGGAGTAAAAATCACATTAGGAAACGCATGAGGCTTATCCATTGAAGCATAAGATATTTCATAGGATGCCTCTACTAATTATTGTATCATCTGTCAACATTGAATGACGTGTGGCAAAGCCAAATCACTGAGCGGATTTGAAAAAAGATGAAACAAAATAGAGCTGAAAGTAGGTAGAGCATTAATATCAACTTTCAGAACTTTAAATTTATGAAGGATCATCATCCAAAAGATACATTTTACTTTGGATGTAATTTACTGTTTTAAAGAAAAAGAGGACCTAAACCTAAAAGCAATAGCAAAAAGAAAATAATGCATCAAACTTATATTGTTTAAATGATAATTAGAAGTGAAATCAAGTAATACTCCTATCTTATAACCATTAGCCCTGAAAGCAACAATCTAGCGCAGTCTTGTCCTCTATTGGAATGAAGTTTCATCTGTCATCCAGCTTCATTGATCCATTTATCTTCCTACTTCTCAGATGCAGCTGCTATAAGGAAACAGACAAATGCCAAGTTATTTTTCATGTTTTTTTCACAATATTTTTCTTTGTGCATATTATCAGCAATCATATGATTTAATTATAGTAGATTAATGACTAGTTAATTAAAAAAAAAGTAAAAAAAAATCCAAACCTTTCTATCATGAATAACCACTGAAAACTTTCTAGAGAGACTGAACAAATCTAACGGTACAAGTTCTGGGGAAGTCCGTGAAACTGATGTTGAGAAAAAACAACTCTTAGGCTACTTTCACACTTCCGGTTCTCTGAATCCGGCACTTTGCAGCGAAAATTTGCAAAACCGGATCCGGCGATATGTGGCGCCGGATCCGTTTTTTTCTCCATTGACATACATTGTTGCTGCATTGCGCCGCATGGATAGGCGGCACATCTGGCTTTTACCGGATACGGCAAAGAGTGACGGTGCGGCATCAGGAAAAAATGTTATATGTAACTTTTTTCTCTGTGCTGGACCGCTTTTTTAAACAGCGCATGCCCGGAAGATTTCCACTCGCATGCATGCTAGTGGAAGCGGCAAAAAAAATCTCTCTCTCTCCCAGATCTCCGGATCACTGTTCCTTTAAATTTCTAGTGCACCGCATCCGTCCAAAAAATGGATCCAGTTGCATCAGGTTGTTGCAAAAAGGAAACGGATCGGTTTTTTTAACACTCTGCCGGTTTGCAACTGATGTCAAAACCTCAGAAAGAGGAAAAAATCAAGAGAAAACCAGACAGGCCAGGTCCGCTGCACCCTGTTTAGAGCAGATGTATTTAGGCCTGTCTGGTTTTCTCTTGATTTTTTTTCAACTGACGGCAAAAACCTGAAGTGTGAAAGTAGCCTTAATTAAATTTTTAAATAATGTTTTTAAGGGGTTATTTGCGTATATCTGACACTCACGGTCCTAGTATGGACTACGATTGGACTCTTGACCCAAACTCTACAGTCTCACATATGCCTAGGTGACTAATGACTATGTGATGTGGTTGGGTCCATCAGTCAGTACATCGAGGACTATACATGACCCATGAATGGTGGATGGGTGAAGCAGGACCAAGTGATGGAAGAATATGCCACCTCTTACTGATCTCCATAAGTCCTTCCACTGAAACACCCAACAATCTTGAGAATAAATGGGCCTTAGCTGTGGTTCAACACTGTAGTCCAGTTATTTTTCTTTGTAGAGTGATAATCTCAGTCAGTCGTTTAATTCAAGTGATAATGGGGACAACAAGCTGAATGTCAGGTGGCAAGGTATTTGAGACAGTGGGGATCCAAGACCAACAATAGTCATTAAGTAATGGCACATGTTAGCGATATGCCATCACCTAATGTACGAGTACGAAAATTTGAATATTCTTAGAACATGGTTAAATGGTTCCATGTAGAAGTGAACTCAGACAGAACAGGGCCACTGTGCAAGAACAATAGATGGGCTCTTTGCAGTCAATAGCTCATCATAATGCAGAATTCCACTGAATTTGGAGTGGTTAGTGGGCCCCCTTACCTCTTGTGCCTCTATACAGCTGCTCATGTTGCACGTCCATTCCTGGTTTCATGCAAGTTCTAAACTTTAAGGTATTATAACTGAGCATGCACAGAAATTCTGGGCTCATAATTTACTTCTGTATGCATCTGATTTCATACAGAGGCATATAAAGGCTTTTATAAAAGATCAGCACATGGTATGTAACTGTAGCGACTGCATGTGATGACTACATGCACATGATTATGGAGATAAGAGAAGGTCAGAAAGAAGGAGATAGAGGAGGAGAAAGAAAGATGAGAGCAGATACAAGTAATGTAAAAGCTCAGTTTGTTGAATGGTCACCATAACCTATAAAGTGAAAAGATGATTTATGCTTATTATGTTTTTAGATGCCAATTATTCGATGTTACTAGCATAAGCCTTCTTAAAGTAATGAAATCCAAATCTGAGCTCCATCAGGATTTACAAAGGTATATACCAATGGCTGAAACAAAGCTTTAGGGAAAGTCTGTGTGAAAAAATATATACTTTGCACTTTTTTGTTTTACTGTTCTCGGATCACAAATTAATTTGGACAGTTTCGAGCCAACGGCAATAAAAACTGCCATGAAGTTCATGTTTCCCAGAATCCAGGGGATTTAGGAGAAGAGAGTCACGTTTCAGATTAAACTGTCTAAAATGTTTGTTATTTCCTACAGAGATGCATTGTAAAATTCAGCCCAGTTAGTGATATAACATTTCTTCACAACTCTTAGATCATTTCCATATTTTGGTAAATTTATGGGAGCTGTCAATCTATAGCATTATATTCTATTACTGAATAAGTCCGAGTGCTGAGCAAATATTTTTGTTTGGAGTCTGCACATTAATTAGCAAAATAAAGTTGATTGTTTATTTGGTGACAACAATATACTCTCTGCTTGTAGGCAAGGGGTAACAAATTGTGGATACATTATATAGGCAAATTCAATCTATAATTAAAGCACCACTCCAGCATTTTTAATTGCAGTACTGGAGTGGTGCTACTAATCTAGAGAACTGTCTGAGGACTTGACTCATCTCAAAGCACTGCCGGTGAAAGATCGCACCTGAATAACTTAGCGGTAAATTACCTTACTGCCGCCGCAGAACATAGCAACTATAGTCGCTCTCAGGCAGCGTTCACCCACATTACCCGTGCGCCGGTTCCAGCAAACATCCTTTGGGTACGGTCACCCAGAAACATAAGTATGACCGTGCACTCACACGCCGTATACTTTAACCACTAACAGCGGTAATTAACTGCTGATTGTTTAGGTGTAGTTTCCATGGTAAAAACACTATCGATGGAACTGTGGACACAAATTATTATAATTTTCAATTATGTATGTAATCCTCACAAGGCACTTCAACAGATAACTTGGCACTTCAATACATATGTAGTGATATTGCCATGTGTGTCATAAACTGACACGATTTATATTAACTCTTGCCTTTACCCATTTGTCAGAGATTCTGGCACAGTTATTTTGGAAATAAATCTGACTAATAATTTAAAGGGACAATAGTCAAGAATCCTAATGTAATTCCATCTAATGTCCCACATTTATCCACTATCAGGAATTAGTGGGTCACATTCAAATCCTCCTGTGACCCAACATACATCCATATTGGATGTGTGTAAATATTTACTTACATCACTAATTTATATTTATATATATATATATATATATATGGAATAAAAGTTAAATTTTAATTATAAATTCTTTTTTCTTCTTGAACTCAATCTACAAAGAAAAGAACACTGTGCCTACAGTCAAATGTGGTGGAGGTTCAAAGATGTTTTGGCACAGGGTGCCCTGTGTGTACATGGCATACTGAAATCTATAGATTACCAATGGATTTTGGGTCGCAATGTAGCGCCAAATGTCAGAAAGCTGTGTTTGGATCCTAAGTCATGGGTCTTCCAGCGGGACGATGACCCCAAACATACGTCAAGAAGCACCCAGAAGTAGATGGAAGCAAAGGACTGGAGAGTTCTGAAGTGGCCAGCAATGAGTCCGGATCTAAATCCTTTTGAACATCTGTGGAGAGCGATTACAATTGCTGTTATGAGAAGGCACCCTTCAAATATGTGAGACATGGAGCAGTTTGCAAAAGAAAAGTGGTCCTAAATTCCAGTCAAGAGTTGGAAGAAGCTTGTTGATGATTATAGGAAGCGATTGATTGCAGTTTTTTATTCCAAAGGGTGTGCAACTAAATATTAAGTTGAGGGTGCCAACAATTTTGGGTTTTTGTGTGAAATAATGCCCAATTTGCCTTTTTTCTGTGTTTTTGCAATACACACAAAGGAAATAAACATGTGTATGACAAAAGCATATGTAATTACAATACATTTTCTGGAAGAAATGCTTCATTTTGTAGAACAATTTCAAGGGTGCCAACACTTTTTGCCATGACTCTATATTAGAAGTAATAATAAAACCTTTGAAGCAATGTGTGTGTGTAAACTTCAAGTTTTCACAAACCTGGGGTTTAGTAATAAGTAATGCAAGGAGCATTTTTTTTATTCTAATTAAAGGGAATGCTTCCCCCCCGGGATGTAATATGACCTAATAATATTGCCTTGCGCAGAAGATCCCTAAATGCAGTGCCCATAGAAGGGAGGATGAGGTATATACTTCTGAGGAGGCGCAGGATTCCGGGGCCATAACTTACGCTGATGGGAGGGGATAGTATTACAATGAGGACAGGAGGCACTGCACGCCATTATCATAAAGGAAGAATACAACGTTTCTCAGCAACAAGACCATTAACATGAGGTATACAGGTAGGACTAGTGTAGCACTTCTATTACCTGTATGCCCAAAAATAATAGGTCATGTACTCCCGGGGGGGGGGTGACAGATTCCCTTTATGGTTCTCTCTAATTTTTTTGGAAGCAGAATACTTTTGTATGACATTGTATGTTAAATTAATAACTTGCTATATAAATATAAATTAAACAATGCTCCTTTTTTGATATTACAATAAACATTAATTGAAATCCTTCCCATCTGTAAAGTATGACAATATTTTTTGCTTTGTGCCTCATGTCTTGCTGTTGCCTATGGGTCCTTGAAAATTGGTAAGATGAATGTGCGTAGGCAATAGCTACATGTTAAATTTCTTTTGCGCTGTGCAATATCAAGCTGAGTACAAACTACTGCTCTGCATTATCGGCATTTCATGCTCTTGCTATGCTTATATTATGTTCATTCAATGCCATCCCAGGAGGTTGTATTGTATACATAGGAAAGCATGTTCCCAATAAGCAAAGGTTTACATGAAATAGCCAGATATCCTGGCATTTGTATCATTCTTATAATAAATGTGTAAGAAACAGGCTGAATTTACAAACTTAATTTTTTCACTAAATGTATACTTGATCATGCTTTTAACTAAGGCTCAAGGCCCCTATAGCTACCATTGTAGTCCTGTGAAGTGTAGTCTCAGGTTGGGCTTCACAGAATGTTAACAAGAGGAAAATTCTGGTAGGCGCTCCCGTTTCAGGAAAAAATATCTAGTGCACTGACATTAACTCAACAGGATTACTTTGTCAATAAAAGTAGAAATTTATTGAAATACATTAACAATTGTATAATATTTTTTAAAAAAATATTTCCACACAACACGTTTCGGCTTAACAAAGCCTTCATCAGGTGTCTGAGGGTATATGCCTCCTAGTGAAAATGTATATCTTTCCACATTCATGTGGGTGGGACACCTCAGACATGACGCATCAGGCAGAAGGAAAACTCCCAATATATGTTTTTAGTTCTGATGAATTAGTCAATACCTGGATATGTTAACCCTTTTTATAGAACTAATACTTAGCAAGTATTAGTATCTGACATCATGGCACGTGGCCTAGATTCTTTACCCTGCTGTTAGCATCTGTAATTCTACCCCATGGATGCCCAATGGTGGCTTCAATCAACACTCTTACTAATTCCAATACACAAGGGATTGTCCACCTCTGAGTAGAACACATATTTGTTAACTTAAGTGCATGTATTTGAGCTAAAAATCATTTTTGCAATTGGGTTCCATTAAAATATTTGCACCGTTTGACGAAGATTAGAAACCTGCACAATGTTTCTCTGATGGTCTGCGGTTGTAAATCAGCTGAAAGAAGCTTGGAAAAAGACTGATAGAAGTGTCAGGGTATATTCCCACGGTCAGTAAATGCTGTGGGTTGGATGCTGCATACATCCGCAGGGTCCAACCAGCAGCGGCCAGCTGTTACATCATAGTGGATGGGATTTCAAGAAATCCCATGCCCACTATGTGGGCACCAACATCTGCTGATCACCTGCGGAGACAGACATGCGGCGCGTCTTTCCAGACCGCAGCATGTCTATCTTGCGGAAACGCGAGTCTCCGCAAGATAAATGTCAACCGTATGTATTGGATGCTGTGATTAAGCATGGTTCAATGAACACATGCGGAATCACCTGCGTTCAAAATCCGACAGCGCTTGGGACACCGCAGACATGTGCTGCATCTAAAGGGTATGCATCCAGCCTTACAAATTTCCTGTCAGGCCATTATAGCAATTCAACTGACAGACTATCAGATAATTCCAGCCAGGAATAGACAACACAAAAAAAGAGGATACAGAAGGCATACTGTTCAAATTTCTCAATGGAACCTGCAGTCACCCTCATATTGACCATAGAAGAATGACTTCATTATAAATTGTAAAGGGAAAAAGAGCTAACTCTTTATTCCAGCTCTTTGCTCTACAACCCCCCACTGTGATGTAACCATGTCCTCCTGTGGAGTGGTCAGTGGAAATAGTAAATTACAAGCTTGTATGGTGATATTTTGTGTTCCTGTGTCAATGACTCCTTCCTGGCTTTAAAGCAAGACACGACCCATAATGTCAAACTTATTGGAGTCAGACACCAGATATGAATATTTGTTTTTTGTGACCAGTGTAGGTCGATGAATATAGGAAATATATTTTTGGCATTGTGGCAAACACAACGCATTCACTTGCGTTGTTGTGCAGCCTACCTATCAGTTCAGAATGAATATCGGAAAGATGGATAAAGTTATACATGCCATGTATATACGTATAGAAAGCTAAAAACCTGATCAGAAATATTTCATTAATATCTCCTGCCTGGGACCTCCAGGAGGAAGATATCCTTAAGACCGAGGATCTCATAATTTTTTGTACCCAAGCCCGCATCTCAGTTACTGGTCCCAATCTAAGGGGAGGTAGGTGGGAGTGACTCATACCTGGTAAACGTGGTAGCTGACCTAAAGACATCATTCACTGATGTGATATCCTGCTGTAGGGACTGTACCCTTTTCCAAACTTTTCGCAAGATCTGCACCATTCCAATGACAACAGGTTTAGTAACTTTCTTTTCTTTATCACTTTTATTTTTATGTGACTGTTACTGGTTTGTTTTGTCCCTTTTGTAACACCTTTTGTTTATTTTTCTAAGCTCTGCCTAATTGTTGGATTAAATATATAAAATTAAATAGCTTAGTTCCTCTTGCTCTATAAACATAAAAGTAATTGGATTCCAATTGACCTGTAATAAACGATTGGTTTTCCTTTGGTTACTGCAGAGCTTGGCAGTGAGCATACTGAAGTGTATATATATATATATATATCCATGTGTTGGAATCAGGCATTTATGTACTATACGTTCACTGGCAAGTACCCAATAACTTGCCTAGTTGCAAAAGCAGCCATTGCCTCATCCATCAATTGTCAGTCAATTGTGTAATCCTGAACATTGTTGGCAGCAATAGGATATCTTCGTGATCTCCCTGACAAATTAAAGATAGCAGTGTGCCGTTTCATGATAGAACCTGATTGCAAAAATTATTTATAGACCTTTTTAGGAAAAAGGAATTTGCCCTTAAAGCGCCTGAACATATACATGACACACTATATTAGAGACTATTTAAGTCATGGGGAATGGAGTTTCCTTCTCAAATGACCTTCTTTTAGCCAGGGCAGAATGACATGTAAAAGTTTAGCTGGCAAGCTCAGGGAGGCCAGAAACCTCATGTGGGGCAGAAGGGCATTGTAGTAACAATGAGGTCAGGAAGGAGGGTTTTTCTGTTCTCCACTTTCCATGCCAGGTGAATCAAAATTGATCAGCATTAAAGTGTTTTTTTGGCAAGAAAAATACAAGTTTAGCCCAAAAACACAGACTTGACCCCAGTGTGTGGTGTAAAGTATGTTGCATTTGCCACTTATACTGCTTCAATTATAATCTCCCATTTATACCACTCTAAGCAATGCTCATTTACACTTACCTGTATTGTCTTCCTCATCTTCACCATCTTGTGGTCTGTCTAAATTCTGACTCAGCATTTGAACTGAAAAAGCAAAGCACAACTATGTTACTCCATGTGGTCAGCACTGGAAACTTTCAAATTATCAAGAATAAAAGAGGTTGTTTCATCTATAGGATATTCCAAAATGTCTGGGCTCCATTTCTGGCTCAGAATTGGTACAAAAAGAAAAACCGTTAACAGAGCTGTGCTGCCAGATGAGGAATAAAGTTTATTCCATTCGCAATAAGAGGAACCCATTTACAGATAGGTGTGAATGGACAGCTGGTTTTGCACATACGGCTTTATCAATTCTGAAGTTTTGAAAACAGATTAGCAAGTAAAGGCCCCGTTACACACATTGATCTCGCTAGCAAGATCGCTGATTTTGTGACGCCACAACGATCAGCAACCGGCCCCCCGCCGGGTATCAGTGATCATGCACTATTGTCCTGGGCCATTTTTTGATCGTTGCTCTCCCGCTGGCCAGCACGCATCGCTGTGTGTAGCAGCGGGAGCCAACGATCAGCGAGGCTCCCAGCGCTCTAAGCAGGCGCTGGGAGCTGGTATCTAAGGTAAATATTGGGTTACTAAGCAGCGCGCGTCACTTAGTTACCCGATGTGTACCTTAGAAACCTGTGTGCTGGCAGCTCCCAGCGCGAGCACGCAGGTTTCTAAGGTACACATCGGGTAACTAAGTGACGCGCGCCGCTTAGTAACCCGATATTTACCTTAGATACCAGCGTCCTCACTGGTGCTGATCGCTGGTGAAGCTGCCTGTTTGGCAGCTCACCAGCAATCATGTAGCGATGCACCAGCGATCCTGACAAGGTCGTATCGTTGTCGGGATCGCTGGTGCATCTTTAAGTGTAACGGTACCCTAAGGTGCACTGTCCACTACAGCGATCTGTGATTAGTGGTCAGCCCACTAATGTGATGCCTAATTCTTATGGATGTCAAATCATCATGCAAATGTGAAAACATACAAATGGCAGAAGACCTGAATAGTGTCAGCATTAAAGAGTGAAGTAAGCGTATAGAAGAGCCTTTTTTACAGTGAAGTGTTTTTTTTCATATCCTCAGAAAACACCTTTACTCCATAATTTACTACTATCCCTTCACTCCCGAAACTGTAGTACATCCATAATGTACCTTACAAAGGGACATGGCTTACTTAGCAGGTTATTACATACTTGCCAACTTTGCAAGCTTGACATCCAGGAGGTGTATGCAGGGACAGACATATCATTTATGCAACCTGTACAGCTACACATGGGTCCAAGAGATAAGGGGGCATTATCTCTTGGGCATTATAATGAGCTGCAAAGGGCCCATGTATAGATCTTGCACAGGGGCTCTTTCCTGTCTGTGTCCACCAGAAAGGCGCGTGCATTGCCAACATTTTTTGGTGTAGCAATCCCTCTTTTCAAGGTCCTCCATGACCATTCCGATAGTTATTACCTCCCAGACACAACAGGGCACAAGAAACCATCTGAAGATTATGAATTTTATAGGGTTTCCATTGGCCCTGGGAAATTTGACTTCTCTTTCAGGAGTCCAGTAGGTCTCCCCTTAAGGGGGCTTTACACATAGCGATATCGCTAGCAATATCGCTAAAGCGTCACCGATTTTGTGACGCAGCAGCGATATTGCTAGCGATATCGCTACATGTTATACTTACCTCCAACCGGCTCCCCCACTGGCTATCGCTGATCGCGCGAAATCGGCCTAGTCCATTTCTTGTTGTTGGCTTACTGCTGGTGCCGACGAGCGAGCCATGGACGCAGGCGGAAGACGGTCACACTCACCGCGTCTGAAAGGTAAGTGCGACCGCCGACCGCTGCTGCATCGCTAGTGAGATCTGCCTGTGTGGCAGCTCACTAGCGACCATTTAGCGATGCACCAGCGATCCTGACCGGGTCATATCGTGGTCGGGATCGCTGGTGCATCGCTAAATGTAAAGGAGCCTTTATTCCAGGAGCCTCCTGCGAGAGTTGACAGACTTGCTGTTAAAGATAATTGTGATCAACATCTGTATGGAGTTGGAAGGCTTTCCTTAGATTTTTACAAAATTAGGCTTAGTGTTCATCATGAAATTGACAGTAACTGAACAAAATTACGGGGATGGCTAATCAGCCATGTGCCCCAACAGGCACCTCAGCCTACACCAGGGTATGAGATAAAGTTCCTGGGTAGTGAACTGAGTAAAAAATATATATATTAAAGCCATAACACATGAGGTCGTACCATCATCATATATTTCTCCAGACTCAGGTTGATTGCATGTACCAGTAGTTGGAATGGATTCTAGACTTTCTTTGTTTGGGTCTACAAGAAAGAAAAATATCTGAATATCATTATTCATAATTTCTTATTTAATACTGTATTTGAACAATTTAATTTATAACCATTTATCTAATCATATTTCCTTTATTCTGCACTCCACAACTCCAAAGTTATTAGAAAAAGAAATATATGCAATGCAATAAAAAATACCTCAAAATAATTTAAGTCAAAATATTGGCTTGGTTTGCACCATCAGAAAAAAGATAACAAAAACAAATTAGAGTACGCAGATAATGGCAACACATTTTTTTTTCTTTTTAAAGATCAGAATTATTTTAATCACAAATATATATAATATATATATATATATATATATATATATATATATATATATATATATATATATATATATATATATATATATATATATATATATATAATGCACCATACCAGTTTGGTATCGCAATATCATACTGACCTAGAGAATCGCATTGCCAGATCAGATTCATATGAAAGCAACCTCTCCAAAAGCAATAGCATAAATAGTTTTTTTCCCCACTATTCCACCCCATTTGGAATTTTTTTTCTTGGTTTTCAGAATATTATTAGCTAAATTTCTTTAAAACCTACAACTCATCTCGCAAAAAAAACAAGCTCAACAGAAAAATAAAGCTATGATGCTTGCTAAAAGAAGACAAACCCCCCTTCCCAAAAGTGCAAGAATTAAAAATTGCCAAGTCTGGAAAGGGTTAAGCTGTTTTCTCTTGATTTTGAGAAGTTGAGCAATTCTTGCAGGATTATATCTGATTACTGTAGGGAGAAGAAGCAGTGCAATGCTTTGGGCAATACTTCGCTTGGGAAGCTTGGGTTCTGGCATTCATTTGGATGTTACTGTGGTACATGTGTACCGTCTACTTAAACATTGTTGAAGACCATGTACACATGGTAATATCATTAGGTAGTGCCAGTGACTTCCCTCAGCAGGATAATGGTTCAGGTATGGTTAGAGAAACATGACAAAGAATTCAAGCTGTTGACTTGACTTCCTAATTGCTCAGATCTCAGTTTGATCAAGCCACCTATATGATATGCTAAAAATACAAGTCCCACCACACAATTTAAAGTTTTTAAATGTTTTGGAGCCATAAACAAAAGGACAGCTTCAAAGGCTTTGTGAAATCCATGCCTTGAAAAGTTAGAGCTCTTTTGGCGGCATGAAGGAAAACTCTCCCATGTCCTACCAAACAGCTTTGCTATATAAGCAGATGGTGTTAGGCTACGTCTTCACGATCATGAATAACAACGTTTTGGACACAGCGTATTTTCACTGAGTTCTAATGACAGCACTTGTTTGTCAGTACATGCAGATTCACAGCGTGTAATGACATTCGGTTGGTCAAAATCTGCAGCAGACATTAGCGTCTCTGCTACAGAAATTGAAATGGTGGGGCTCGTAAACCCACGGGTGAGTTTACGCAGCATTAAATAGAAGCACAGTGGGCATGGCGTTTCTATAAATCCCATCGACTGTGCTTGTAATGTAGAACTCAGCATTTTGGATGCAGCGCAAAGGCTGCTATTCATGATCGTGGGAACGTAGCCTTAATGTTAGAGGTGATCTGTATAAATTGTAGAACAACTATTTTTCTTTGAAATATAAATGTTAAAATCTAACTTCTATTTCACCTCCAAAATACTATATATATGTTGGTGCTGTTGCTTTGCAGCTCCAGTGTCTTAGTTTCTTGTCCCACCACGGACAACATCTGCAAGGAGTTTGTATGTTCTCCCCGTGTTTCCTCCGGGTACTCTGGTTTATTCCCACACTCTAAAGACATACTGATAGGGAATTTATATTGTGAGTTCCAATTGGCACAATGATGATAATGTCTGAAAAGTGCTATATAGGCAAGTAAAATTTTAAAAATAATACATTATAAAATTGACTTATTAGTGAATTAAAATAAAAATGATGGTATATAGCAAATTGCAGTGAATATGAATTAATTTTTGCCCAGGAAAACTTGGATAGATATCATTCAATTCAGTGACGTGTCTTTGAATTATAACGAACCGAGTCTTTATCAAAATGAATGCATTTGATGTGATGGTGGGGGCGAGCCTTAAATCTGTGAGCTCACTTGGAAATCACGCTTTTCTTAGATCTCTATTCAACGTTCGCCTTGCAGTGGCACTTTTAAGAACATTACCTTTTACAGATGAAAGGATTGCATTTCTCAATTACTTAACAGTTGGAATCGAGTCATTAATTCATAATGATTACCTGCTGCCTGAAAATCTTTATCTTAATACTATTAGAAAATCTCTAATTATATTTGGGGGAAAAATAGCTTTAATAGGTTTTATTATCCCTACTGTGTACCTTAAAAGTAGAACTACGAAGTTAATGTCCCTGTGAAAAACACATTATCTCAAAAAATGAAAAGTGCACAGCAAATTAGGAAAAAGGAAGTTTGTATGAACCCGTGACCTGGCTATCTGCAAGCAATAATTTGTGTTCTCTCTAATTCTGCAGCTCTCTTGGCTCATTAATTTAGAAGTGTGACATGGAGCCCATTGGTGAGATTATGCTCTTCTGACTGAGGAGCTGAACTTTTAGAAAAGATGTGAAAGAACAGGATGCATACGACTCTTTATAACGGCTGCTGTGGCTTCTTATTGTTGTTAAATAATACTGAATCATAAAGATGTGACCTCAAAAATGACCTTATACTTTATAAAAAAAAATCTTAAAATCCAAGCAATATATGATAGATATTGTTTTAGTACAGACTATTCAGAGAATGCAAAGACAGATATAATTAGTGCGCTCTATACCAAAAGAATTCACAGCAGCACTATTTTCATTGTTGCTTTTCATTGGTTTCAACTTTAAAGGGAATTGGTCAGCAAAATTTCACACCCCAAACTATTTATATGTGTATGTAGCTCTTTCAAAGACAAGTCCAGCAAAGTCTTTACATTGCCAGTCACTTTCTTTGTCACTGAGAAATCAGCGTTTGAATTGATATGCAAATGATGCTGAGGAGCTATTGTAGATCTGAAGCCTTTGTCACTCCGGCTCGATTCCCCACTCAGAGTAGCCTCTTCTTGCTTGATTGATTGATAGCTTCTAAGATATGTCAGTTAAGAAGAAGGTGGCGTTGGTAGAGAAATAGAGCTGGAGTGACAGAGGCCTCAGTTTCATTTGCATATCAATTAAAAGGCTGATTTCTCAGTAACAGAGGAATTAACTGACCATGTAAAGGTATTTCTGGACTTGTCGTCTGCACATAAATAGTTTGGGGCATGAAATCCTGTTGACCGATTTCCTTTAAAAAGGAAGGTAATGCATCTCAGAAGTGACAATATATATTTCTGCGGCCAGCAAGCCGTTAGTCGTCAAGCTTACATGGTTCCTGGACTTTCACAATTCTTATTTCTTAGATAATGGTACTAATAGACAATAGACTATATTTAAAAATGAATCCTTTATCCGAAAAATTACTACAGATTTTTGGCCATTAGATTTCTCAATTTAGTCTAAAATGCTGTCCACTGCCTGACGTAATAGAGAGGCGGGATTTCAGTTCACAGTTGGAAAAGCATTAGATAGAGTAGTGTTTTGACTGATCGGTGGTGGTCTGAAGACCCACACCCTCTCCGATCAGCAACATTATGCAGCGCTTGCAAAAAATAAGATTTACAAAATGCTAGTTTGACTTTACAGGGAATCTGATAGGAAGAATTAGGTCCCCATAGCGCCACCAAATGGTTAACTGGTTTGTCTACAATGATGCCAATGCATTATACAGTAGAAAAAGAACATCACAAAATATCTGTAAGGAGTCATAGGAGTGGTGCCACTTCTCTGCAAAGTTTTATTTGCCAGTCCCCCTTCTGGCTTGAAATACATCCCATAGGCATCAGAAGCCATTTCACCGAAGATGGACCATCAGAACTGGCTTGCAAAAGTGGCTGGCTAAGAAACACCAGTGTGACACTACTAGTGATGAGCGAGCATGCTTGGGTGTTATCCCAGTATCTCGGGTGTGATTGAGTAATATGTTCGAGTCCCCTCGGCTGCATGATTCGCGGCTGTTAGACAGTCGCAACGCATGCGGGGATTGCCTGTTTAGTAGACAATCCATGCATTTGTTGTGGCTGTCTAACAGCTGTGAAACATGCACTTCCGAGATACTCAGATAACACCCGGGCTTGCTTGGATAACACAATATGCGAGCACGCTCACTCATCACTACACACTACCCATGGAAATGTAAGGGGGACAAACATTTATATATAGGATCAACATTCTTGGTCCACTGGTGGGTAAACACTAAACTATGCCTGTGTTTTATCAACTACTACTCTAAAGTCAGAGGTCAGGGATCACAATGAAACAATAGACAAAGGGAGAGTTGATCAACCTCTGAATTACGTGGCAAAGAAGAGATTGGGTGCTTATTCCACTAGAGCCAACCTAAAGGCCCCATCTCTCATAGCGAGATCGCTGATGCATCACCGATTTTGTGACGCAACAGCGATCTCGCCTTCGATCTCGCTACATGTGACACATAGCTGCGACTGGCCCCCCTGCTGGATATCGCTGATCGTGCACGAATGTCCTGGGCCATTTTTCCATCATCGGCGTCCCGCTGGCCAGCATGCATTGCTTGTGCTTGACGCCGATGAGCGACCTCGTTGGCGACGCAGAACTCAGGGACGCAGGCTGGAATCGTTCAGAATAGCTGCTGAGTGACAACGCACCAGTGATCCTTACCAGGTCGCATCGTTGTCAGGATCGCTGGTGCGTCGTTGAAGAGATCTGCCTGTTTGGCATCTTACTAGCGACCATGTAGTGACGCACCAGCGATCCCTACCAGGTTGTATCGTTGTCGGGATCGCTGGTGTGTCGCTATGTGAAACAGGACCCTAATTCATGAGAAAAGTAATAGTGTATAAGGGAACAACGCAGCAAGAATAAACACACACAAAAAATTACACTGTGAAGAATAGATTGAAGCTTCAGAGACTGGGAGTTCTGTGGAAACTGATTGGGTAAGAATACAAGGACAGAACAATGGAAAGGACACCATTGTAGGCATTTACTACAGGCCGCCTGTGCAAGCTGAAGATATGGATGAACTCTTTATGCATCAAATGGCCAAGTTCTCCAAAAAATATGACATAGTTGTTATGGGAGATTTCAACTATCCAGACATTAGTTGGGAATCTCTCTCAGGCAAAACTAACAGGTCAAGGAAATTCTTATCCTCTCTTGCTGACAACTTTATCTTCCAAAAGGTAGGGGAGAAAACAAGGGGAACTGCTACCTTGGATCTAATCCTTATAAACAGGGAGGAAATGGTTGAGGAGGTAAAAGTGGCTGGGACCCTAGGAGGTAGCGACCATGCTATTTTAGAATTTTGGATAACTAGAGGAAGAAGACCTGTGAAGACTCAGATGTCAAGGTTAGATTTCAGAAAGGCAGATTTTAAGGGATTCAGAAAGAGAATTGGAGGGATCCAATGGCTGGATATCCTTAAAGACAAAAATGGATGGGAAATCTTGAAAAATGAAATTCTCAAAGCACAATTGTTAACAATTCCGAAAAGAGGGAAGAATAGGAAGCATTTAAGGAAGCCAGGATGGATGAACACAGAACTTAAGCACATGCTAAAAAGGAAGAAAAAAATGTTTATAAAATGGAAAGAGGGAGGCATATCTAAAGAAGAATATAATGCTGTCTGCAGAACCTGCAGGGCACAAATCAGATTAACTAAAGCTGACAATGAATTGAGGCTTGCAAGAGATGTCAAAAGCAATAATAAAGGATTTTGGGGATATGTCAAAAGTAAAAGAAAAGTCAAAGATGCTATAGGATTTTTACAGGATGAAAATGATGAAATGGTAAGACAGGATGTTGAGAAGGCCGAACTTTTAAATTCCTATTTTGCATCTGTTTTCTCTCAGAAAGGAAATGTAACATCAACTGTTCTTCACTGTCCTATTAAGGGAATAGAAGAATCCAGGATATCTATAAACAGAAAGATAGTGAGGAAACACTTAGCTAACCTAAATGAATTCAAGTCTCCAGGTCCAGATGAATTACACCCCAGAGTACTGAAGGAGATAGCAGAAGAAATTTTTGAACCCCTCTCCATAATCTTTGAAAATTCTTGGAGAACAGGAGAAGTCCCAGAAAACTGGAGAAGAGCAAATGTTGTTCCTATCTTCAAAAAGGGGAAGAAGGTGGACCCAGGCAACTATAGGCCGGTGAGTCTGGCTTCTATACCAGGAAAGATCTTTGAACAAATTATTAAACAACATGTATGTCAGTACCTGGATAAGAATGAAGTGATTAAACAGAGTCAGCATGTGTTTGTAACTAATAAGTCATGTCAGACTAACTTAATTTCCTTCTATGATGGAATCACTGATTGGGTGGATCAAGGAAATTCTGTAGATATAGTATATCTTGACTTCAGCAAAGCATTTGACAAAGTATCTCATACCATCCTTATTGAAAAAATGACTAAGTATGGAATGGACAAGGCAACTGTTAGGTGGATTCATAACTGGCTTATTGATCAGACCCAAAGAGTGGTCGTAAATGGCTGCACATCCAGTTGGAAGAATGTCTCAAGTGGGGTACCACAGGGCTCTGTCCTGGGCCCTGTATTGTTCAACATCTTTATCAACGATTTAGATGAAGGAATTGAGGGTAAACTGATTAAATTTGCTGATGACACAAAGCTAGGACGGATAGCTAATACTAGAGAAGAGAGAGAGGATTCAAAAAGATATAAATAAACTGGAGAAGTGGGCAGCAACTAACAGAATGGTTTTTAACAGGGAAAAATGCAAAGTACTACATCTGGGCAATAAAAATGCATAAAGCATATACAGAATGGGAGGAATAGGCCTAAGCAGCAGCACATGTGAAAAAAGATATGGGTACACTAATAGATCACAGACTGAATATGAGTCAACAGTGTGATGCAGCAGCAAAAAAGTAAATGCAATTCTAGGATGTATTAACAGAAGCATACAGTCTAGATCACGTGAAGTCATTATTTCCCTCTACTCCTCTTTGGTCAGACCTCATCTGGAATATTGTGTCCAGTTTTGGGCACCACATTTTAAAAAAGACATCAACAAACTGGAGCAAGTTCAGAAAAGAGCAACCAGAATGGTGACCGGTCTGCAAACCCTGTCTTATGAGGAAAGGTTGCAGGATTTGGGATTGTTTAGTTTGCAAAAGAGAAGACTGAGAGGAGACTTAATAGCTGTCTACAAATATCTAAAGGGCTGTCACATTGTACAAGGATCAACTTTATTCTCATTTGCACAAGGAAAGACTAGAAGCAATGGGATGAAACTGAATGGGAGGAGACACAGATTAGATATTAGAAAAATCTTTTTGACAGTTAGAGTGATCAATGAGTGGAACAAGCTGCCACGAGAAGTGGTGAGTTCTCCTCCAATGGAAGTCTTCAAACGGAGGCTGGACAGACATCTGACTGGGATGATTTAGCGAATCCTGCTTTTAGTTGTGGGTTGGACCAGATGGCCCAGGAGGTCCCTTCCAACTCTACGATTCTATGATTCTAAGTACACTTTATGAGACCGGGATATGTATGTGATGTCCCTCTTGGATGAATAGAAAGGAAAAAACACTTGTCATTTGTAGGAATGAAATTGCTGGGCTGTCTAGGGATCCAGAGAGAGAGTGTGTAAATTATTATTAGGCTATGGCAACACGGTCAGTATTTGGTCAGTATTTTACCTCAGTATTTGTAAGCTAAAACCAGGAGTGGGTGATAAATACAGAAGTTGTCGTGTTTTTATTATACTTTTCCTCTGATTGCTCCACTTCTGGTTTTGGTTTATAAATACTGATGTAAAAAAACTCACCAAATACTGAATGTGTGAATATGGCCCAATAGGGAAAAATGCTAGGAATATTTAATTTTAGAAAATATAGGTCACAAAGTCTGTAATAAAACAGATCTAATCAAATAACTATCTTATCACGACTCCTGTTAAAAATAAGCCATGGGTCCAGTTTAAAGAGATCCTTCCTCTGCATGCATCCACCTTTAATATGTATTCAGTATAAAAGACCTTAAAGGGAATCTGTCACTAGGTTTTTGCTTTGTAACCTCATAATGGAGGAGAATAGACCCTTATTAAAGGGATGTGTCACTTACTGGGCTGTGTTTTGCGGTTTCTACACATTCAGCAGAAGATTTCACTAAAAGACAACTGGCCTTACTGGCATCATACCTCCTAGCCCAACCCTGGTCCCAGCACTGATTAGCATCTCTCTATGTAGACAGAAAGTTGTGGGATGGGAAGAGCTCAACATCTAGGCTTTGCTAGATCTGCAGCAGAGAAAACTGTGACTATCATTACTCCTGCACCCAGTAAACTAAGTGGCACATCACCGGAATCAGTCTCTATTCCTACTTAACACTGTGGTCAGATTGCATAGTAAAAGCCCGCTGACAGATTCCCTTTAAAGGGAATCTGTCACCCCATTTTTCGAGTATCAGCTGCTGGCACCGCCATCAGGGGCTTATCTACAGCATACTGTAATACTGTAGATAAGCCCCTGATGTAACCTGAAAGATAAGAAAAATGAGTTATATTATACTCACCAAGGGGCGGTCCAGTCTTGGTCCGATGGGTGTTGCGGTCCGGCGCCTCCCATCTTCTGACGATGACATCCTCTTCTTTGTTGCCTGTTGTTGCTCCTGCGCAGGCGCACTGCTCTGCCATGTTGAGGGCAGAGTAGAATACTGCAGTGCGCAGGCGCCGGACCTCTCCCGGCACCTGCGCACTGCAGTACTCTGCCCTCAACAGGGCAGAGCAGTGCACCTGCGCAGGAGCCACGACAGGCAGCAAAGAAGAGGACATCACCATTAGAAGATGGGAGGCGCCGGACCTGACAGCGACACCCATCGGACCGGACCGAACGCCAGGGTGAGTATCATCTAACTCGTTTTTCTCATCTTTCCTGTTACATCGGGGGCTTATCTACAGCATTACAGAATGCTGTAGATAAGCCCCTGATGGCGCTGCCAGCAGCTGATACTTGAAAAATGGGGTGACAGATTCCCTTTAAGGAATTATATTCTCAATGTTAAAAATAATAATAATAAAAAGTATAGAATTTAGCAGTGGGATGCTCCAGGTTCCATGTTCCATAAAGGCTCGTATTTGCTGTTTTCCGTCCATGAGCAATATGAATCCTTGTTAATTTATGGCATCATAATAGGCATATCTCAAGTTATGTTCAGTGAATGATGTGTGGTTCAATTTATATTGTGTTTAGACCATTATAAAAGACACATCTCAGTCTCGTACCACGGTGTTCAACTGTCAGCCACCCAATTTACTATACACTGCCATAGAGTTTGTAGATCAAACGGAAGCGAAGGATGAGTTGACTTGGCTCATACAGTAGCGGAATGCGCCCTTAGTATACCTTTCTTTCTTCATAATGATTGATTGTATACTGCGACTGCCTGAAAAAGGGGTAATTAGGTTCTTTGAAAGGAAAATAAATGAGCGTAGTAGAGTTGTATATAAAGGCTACAAACAGCTTGTAGAACATTGTATGTGCAGAAGCTTTGTGCCATCTCATGCGGTGAAATGGATTCCTGCTAATTTATAGGATATGTTAAGGGACAAGTCGAAATTTATGGAGATTTGATTTGACAGCAGTGGCTCTGAGAGGTTGGAAAGTAACTGATCATATACAAAAGACTTTACAGGAATTAGTTTACAAAGTGTTATTCTTAAAAGAGGAAGAAGTTAATTTTTTATAGAGAATTCTTTTGGTGATGAACACACAAAATTGGCCTGGTCTCCTGAAATGATGGTCAGTATACATAGGATATGAAGAGAGTAATGATTATTATACTATGATTACGCTCATGGTAAAGTGATTGCTGCCTCTGTCTCCTATGTTATGGGGTATACTATAAGACACAGGTTGGTAATTAATTTTCCAGAGGGGCTACATGAGAGACCGTGACTGTTGTGGAGGCTGCGATTAATTCTGCTCAATATTAATATTGACATATTAATATAAAATAGTAATTATAATTAATATATGAATTGCATCACTTAATTTTGAGCAGAATTAAGTATGATGACACCCCCATATATACCGTATAAACCCCCACACTGTCCCCCTAAGTACTGTATGAGTCCTTCTATAGCCCCCTATATATAGTATGAGCCCCCACATAGGCTGCCATATACAGACATATATCCAGCGCACATAAAAAAAAAAAGGTTAGTATGTACTTGCTTTGCTCCTGTCCCCCCTGGCTTTGCGGTGTGAATGGACACTCCGCACAGCAGACATGATGTACTTTAGTGATAGCATCGTGGTCTGCTGTCTCAGACGCACGCACTAAATGGTGGAAGATTGAGCTGGGGACCCCCTCCACCATTATATTCACTGCTATTTGCATCTAGAGGATGCAGGTTCAGGAGAAATCAGAATGCCGGGTGGGGGAGTGCATATTCATGGTGCTGCCCGTGAGCCGGTGTTTTCAGCCCTTTGGCTGTCTCGGCACCTTACCAGAGACTGGAACAGCAGCAGGGCCAGACTTTGTGTCTGATATAGGCTTTAATCACACAACCTCAATTATTTTTCCAAGATTAAAGACTCCGTATGCTTTTGCATAGGATTTGTTTAATTTTTTTCTTCTGAAATAAACAACTTTCTAAATAGTCTTCATTAAAAATGTCCTACTATTTTGCCGCAAAGTGTAAGTGTGGCTGAGTGCGCTGCAAAAAAATTACAAGTTCGCCAAAGAATGTGTTCCTGATTCTGAGGACTGCTTCCCCTTTCTTCAGTGTTTGAGATCGTGCACAGATTTTAACAGCACGGAGAGGGGAAAAAGTTTCAGAGAAAAGAGTCTATAGAAAAGAAGGAAATCACCTGAAGAGAAAATACGTGCACGATAATGGCAGTGCTGAGCACTGAGCACTGACCACACCGAATACACAAAGACCTCACATCCCATCTACAGTTCAGGACACTCCAACAAGAAAAAAAAAAGAAAATCTGGTACTGCAAATCAGAGGGCCAAAAATGGATGAAAGAATAAAGACAATACACTGAAACTTGCATAGTTTTAAGTAACACGTGTAAATATAGTTTTCCGTATAAAAAGGTGTCCATAACTTTTCAACAATTACATTTAAAGGCATCCTGTTCTGGACACATTTACTAATGAAACTAGTGATGTGCATAGGTCCCAGAACTACAGTAATAATTATATCAGTTTTGTAGTAATTTGATTTGCGGATTCAGAGACATTAATCTTTTGAAGTCACATGCAAATTAGCCGGGAAGTGCATTGGGTGCATGTCAATAAGCTCAAATGTTTTGAAATCCCCCACTTAAAAAATTGAATACTATAGATATTGTGGTTTGGGTCACTTGAATGTGCCCTGGTGACTGGCAATCTGAGTATTTCCTATGAAAACCTTTGGCTTATGCAATTGGGGAGAACAAGGAATCTCCAGATCTGTCAGCATAACATGACTGTTCAAACTAAGCACAGGTGGCCTGGTTGACCCTTGGCGTGGCCAAGCACCTTTCCAACTACGGTTTTGCATCCATCTTTGCCCTTCTCTTCCTTAATTGACAGCTCTTACTTTGCAGAAAGCGGAGGAAGTCACAGGCATACGGAAACAAGTAGTTGGGAAAGTGCACTGACCTGTATGGGTGCACCAAGGACACGTGCTTGGTTTGAACAGTGATTCTGTATTGACAGATTTCTCTATAAATACTGGGGGTGAGAAAATTGTATATGTGCGAAAATGCTGAATATACAGTTTTTGCCTGGAGATAGTCTTTCAACTCAAACTTGTCACACTTCACAGTTTGCCTGGGACTCACAATAAAATGACTAAGAACGTTAGTCATCCTACACTTCATCAGAATACACTGACATCACATTTCTAATAGTACAACAGTAAAATCCGCTCTTCCATTAATGACAGTAATTTTGCAGCATTAAAAGAACAGATTATATTTAAAGTTATCTATAATAATAAATGCCCTAACCAGCTTCCGGTTGTAACAACTTCCGTCCAGTTGTAACCGGTGACGTCACCACACACACACACGCACATATTAACCCTCAACACACCACACCGCCTCAACACACACTCCCCTCACCTTTCACCTCCACTCATGTCCACTCACTCTTTCACTCCACATACGTTCCTTTCTCTCACTCCGTTTCTCATACTCACACCGTCATCGTCGCTGCCCCGACATCTTCCTCCGCCGCCGCGATCCAGGATCCAGACGTTCTCCAGGCCGCCGACATGTTCTTGCGGGACGCCATCTTGGATGTCGTGAAATCCCGCGAGATTCAAGATGGCGTCGCCGCAACAATATGTCGCTGGCGTGGACGACATCGGGATCCAAAAAGATGGCGTCGGCGAAATCTCGCGAGATTACGTCGACGCCATTTTGGATCCCGATGTCGCCCATGCCAGCGACATGTTGTTGCGGCGACGCCATCTTGAATATCGCGGGACTTCACGACATCCAAGATGGCGTCCCGCAAGAATATGTCGCTGGCGTGGGCGACATCGGGATCCAAAATGGCGTCGGCGTAATCTCGCGAGATTTCGCCGACGCCATCTTTTTGGATCCCGATATCGTCCACGCCAGCGACATGTTGTTGCGGCGACGCTATCTTGAATATCGCGGGATTTCACGAAATCCAAGATGGCGTCCCGCAAGAACATGTCGGCGGCCTGGAGAACGTCTGGATCCTGGATCGCGGCGGAGGAAGATGTCGGGGCAGCGACGATGACGGTGTGAGTATGAGAAACGGAGTGAGAGAAAGGAACGTATGTGGAGTGAAAGAGTGAGTGGACATGAGTGGAGGTGAAAGGTGAGAGGAGTGTGTGTTGAGGCGGTGTGGTGTGTTGAGGGTTAACATGGCAAGAGGTGTTAATGACGTCCGCCGACGCCATCTTGCATTCGTGAAATTGCGTCATTTACCTCACGCCGACTTGCTGTGCGGACGCTTGGCATTGCCTGTACCACCATAACTACTGCTGCCTTGGTCCTATGCCTGTTTACTGCCAGTGTCTAATTACTGGACCAATTTGCCTGTACCGCCATAACTACTGCTGCCTTGCTCCTCTGCCGGTGTCTAATTACAGGACCAATTTGCCTGTACCGCCATAACTACTGCCTTTGTCCTCTGCCGGTGTCTAATTACAGGGCCAATTTGCCTATACTGCCATAACTACTGCTGCCTTTGTCCTCTGCCAGTGTCTAATTACAGGGCCAATTTGCCTCTATCGCCATAACTACTGCTGCTTTGGTCATCTGCCTGTTTACTGCCGGTGTCTAATTACAAGGCCAATTTGCCTCTACCGCCATAACTACTGCTGCCTTGCTCCTCTGCCGGTGTCTAATTACAGGGCTAATTTGCCTCTACCGCCATAACTACTGCTGCCTTGCTCCTCTGCCGGTGTCTAATTACAGGGCTAATTTGCCTCTACCGCCATAACTACTGCTGCCTTGCTCCTCTGCCGGTGTCTAATTACAGGGCTAATTTGCCTCTACCGCCATAACTACTGCTGCCTTGCTCCTCTGCCGGTGTCTAATTACAGGGCTAATTTGTCTCTACCGCCATAACTACTGCTGCCTTGCTCCTCTGCCGGTGTCTAATTTACAGGGCCAATTTGCCTCTACTGCCATAACTACTGCTGCCTTGCTCCTCTGCCGGTGTCTAATTACAGGATCAATTTGCCTCTACCGCCATAACTACTGCTGCATTGCTCCTCTGCTGGTGTCTAATTACAGGGCCAATTTGCCAATACCGCCATAACTACTGCTGCCTTGCTCCTCTGCCGGTGTCTAATTACAGGGCCAATTTGCCTCTACCGCCATAAGTACTGCTGCCTTGCTCCTCTGACTGTTCACTGCCTGTGTCTAATTACAGGGCCAATTTGCCTCTACCGCCATAACTACTGCTGCCTTGCTCCTCTGCCGGTGTCTAATTACAGGGCCAATTTGCCTCTACCGCCATAACTACTGCTGCCTTGCTCCTCTGCCGGTGTCTAATTACAGGGCCAATTTGCCTCTACCGCCATAACTACTGCTGCCTTACTCCTCTGCCGGTGTCTAATTACAGGGCCAATTTGCCTCTACCGCCATAACTACTGCTGCCTTGCTCCTCTGCCGGTGTCTAACTACAGGGCCAATTTGCCACTACCACTTCATAACTACTGCTGGGCAATTACAGGGTCAATTAGTATCTGTTTACTCTACAATACTCCAGGACGCCTTCTTCACTGCCAGATAACTGCCAAATAGACTCCTTTACCTGTGCCAACATGAGTCATAACAAAAAGTATGCCAATGCCAGTGAAAGGAAAGCAGCTTTAGCACTACGACAAAAACAACGCCATGCTAATGAGACTCCTGAGGAAAAACACCATCGCCTTGAGAAGATTAAGGCTTATAAACGCCGTCGCCTCACACACGAATCCCCTAACTCTAAATCCATAAGATTGGCTGAAGAAGCCTCTGCACGCCGTCACCGCCGACAACAGACGGCCTCTTCCTCATCATTATTATTAGATTCACAACAGGATGCTTCCACATCAGCATGTGGAACAATTTACTGCTACACTTCATCCCATATGCCGTTCACTGACATAACTAATCAGCAATCTGTTTCTGCCCTATCAATACCACCATTCAATACCGATGCACAGTATTCCAATGCCAGTGAAAGGAAAGCAGCTTTAGCACTACGACAAAAACAACGCCGTGCTAATGAGACTCCTGAGGAAAAACAGCATCGACTTGACAAGATTAAGGCTTATAAACGCCGTCGTCTCACACACGAATCCCCTAACTCTAAATCTATTACATTGGCTGAAGAAGCCTCTACACGCCATCACCGCCAACAACAGACGGCTTCTTCCTCATCATCTATAATAATAAATGCCCTAACCAGCTTCCGGTTGTAACAACTTCCGTCCAGTTGTAACCGGTGACGTCACCACACACACACACGCACGTTAACCCTCAACACACCACACCGCCTCAACACACACTCCTCTCACCTTTCACCTCCACTCACGTCCACTCACTCTTTCACTCCACATACGTTCCTTTCTCTCACTCCGTTTCTCATACTCACACCGTCATCGTCGCTGCCCCGACATCTTCCTCCGCCGCCGCGATCCTGGATCCAGACGTTCTCCAGGCCGCCGACATGTTCTTGCGGCGACGCCATCTTGGATTTCATGAAATCCCGCGAGATTCAAGATGGCGTCGCCGCAAGAACATGTCGCTGGCGTGGACGACTCGGGATCCAAAAAGATGGCGTCGGCGAAATCTCGCGAGATTACGCCGACGCCATTTTGGATCCCGATGTCGTCCACGCCGGCGACATGTTCTTGCGGCGACGCCATTTTGGATCGGTGAAATCCCGCGATAGTCAAGATGGCGTCGCCGCAAGAACATGTCGCCGGCGAGGACGACGTCGGGATCCAAAATGGCGTCGGCGAAAACTCGCGAGATTTCGCCGACGCCATTTTGGATCCCGACGTCGTCCACGCCGGCGACATGTTCTTCCGGCAACGCTATCTTGACTATCGTGGGATTTCACGATACTCAAGATGGCGTCGCCGCAAGAACATGTCGCCGGCGTGGACAACGTCTGGATCCAGGATGGCGCCGGCGGAAGATGATGTCGGGGATCGTGGAGCAGCGGCGATGACGGCGTGAGTATGAGAGACGGAGTGAGAGAAGGGGTCGTATGTGGAGTGAAAGAGTGAGTGGAGATGGTGAAAGGTGAGAGGAGTGTGTGTTGAGGAGTGTGTGTGTTGAGGGTTAACATGGCAAGAGGTGTGATGCTATCGCATCCTCCCGATGCGATAGCATCGGGCCATAATCTAGTCTAAAAATAAACGATTACAATAATATTTCTTCCCAATGTCTGGGCTTCTCTAACTCCCTGCCGCGGTTTAAAGAAATCATTTGACATTTTTAACAATCACTTTTTTTTTTTCGTTCACAGCAAGATAATATATTTTTCTCATTGCAGCTACTGTATTTTATGTTTATAAACAAAAATAATAAAGAAAAACAAGAACCAAATGTGATTGCGCACTGATGGAGTACAACAATAACTGATCAGCGAGCACGAGACTACTCATAATTAGAATGGGATTAAAAAACAAAAGCCCCTTTGTTTTCTGTACTTTGGGAGCAATGCTACCATTTCTTTTTACATTCAAGTTTTAAATACAATGCTATAGCAAGTAGTACAAACAGTGTGTTAGGTCTTATCGTGTTTTCTGCTTTTGTGTGGGTCGGTGTTGAATTAAAAGAAAAATTTCAAACTGTGGCTGAGAAAGACAACGGAGCGTGCGTACCGCCTCATCTACCGATAGCGTTAGTATTTGGGGGTACCATGTTTTTTTTGTTTTGTTTTCTGGTAAGAAAACAACACAAATTTTTAAACATGTTCTAGCTTTGTATCTAGCATTAAATAAGTATCTAAGGCAGCAAATGTATGAAAAAAAATCTAGGATGGTTAAAGGGAATCTTTCAGCTTCATTTTTATGGGTCAGACAGAGAGAGTGCTGTGTATGGGCACCCAGCCATGGCTCTGCATACCTTGAGCCACTTTCTGCTTGATTGATAGTAGAGACAGTACTTTTGCCCATCTCAAAATTTCACGCCTGCACTACTCTTCAATTACTGCTCCAGCCAAAAGAAGAGCAACGTATGCATGAGATTTTGGGATGGGGGAGAAGTTAAAGAGGGTCTGTCTGTCAGCATAGAATGACTGTACAAAACAGGGACAGGCTATTAGTGTACACTTGGCGTGGCAAAACATTTTTTTTCCATCTATCTTCACCCTTCTCTGGCTCTATAAAACCAGAGCTTTCAGGTGGAGAGAGAGGGAAAGCAAGTAGGTTGGAAGGTGCACTTAAATGTTTGGACATGCCATGGGTGCACCGAGCACCTGTACATGGTTTGAGCAGTCATTTTGTGCTGACAGAGTCTCTTTAAATCACATACCAGAGCCTCTGACTCCACGGTCAATCAAGCAGCAGAGTGCAGCAGGAAAAACAGAAAAGGAGCCATGGACTACAAATGAACTGATACGTCTACCAGTACACAAGAAGTCTAATTTGCAAAAAGATAAAAAGGATTTCTCAGAAATGGCAGATTCAGACTAAAGCAATATCATTGTAATTGTGGCACACTGATCTATACAACAGTACCACTGGTTGACGCCGTCGTAGCTGTTTTACTTTGATGCAGTCAGATTATAGAAATCACCAGTGAGGTCCAAATTGGCAGCTAGGTCCTCCAAATAATGAGTGCTGGAGAAAGGAATGCACATTTGTTGTGATCCAAGGAAAAGCGTCCAGCTCAACAAATTAGTGAAAGCCAAATTTTATTCACCAAAACTTCTTACATAGAGGATAAAATCTTCAGCACAGTGACAGACAAGTAATGATATCGACGCGTGTCTGGAGACTAAGCTCCCTTAATCATGAACATCATGATTAAGGGAGCTTAGTCTCCAGAAATGAGTCAATATCATCACTTTTCTGTCACTGTGCTAGTAAATAAAATTTGCTTTTCACTAATTTGTTGAGCTGGACGCTTTTCCTTGGATCTTTAACACCTTGACACTGTGGGTCCGTGTTCCTGAGGTTATCAAGATGCATCTACAGGTGAGCTGGTATCCTTCTCTCTACATTTGTTGTGAGCAAAACAATTTTGCTTCTCTGTGAGTAGTTCTTATACCATTTACAGACAATGTAGCTCCTATTTGGAAATCTCCCCCTGCTGTCGAATCGGTTTTGATAACTTTTATTTTTCATGCCTTTTGCAGTTTACCACCCATAACACAGTGTTCTCAGAACTTTGCATATAAAATAAGAAAATATTAGACCAAGTATGAAACCTTGAATATGAGACTATAAGACTGGTTAATACCAAACAAAATGTAGAACAAAGAAGAAAAACATTAACCCTTCTATATCAATACCATAAAATGCAGGTTATCTTTAAAACAGCTGTTACACTTCTACCTAAAGCAAGATGGAGCACGACAAGACAGAAGGGGGAGGAAGCTATACCACTGTGGAAGGATGCAAGGGGGCACCCCTGATACTTGACCTGCACCACCACCACACTGAGCTCCTGACATCATGACTAAGGGTGCGCAGTCACCAGAAACGCGTTGATAACGCAAGCAACCATTGTACTATGCTGGCATTTTACCTCGTTTGTACCATATGAATCGAAGTGAATAAAAGAATAGTTTATTTTCACTACATCGTGAGCTGGACAATTCCTTCATTTCTACTGATTATATATCTCAATTACATCTATCAATGTATCTATCACATATCTATCTATATATAAGATTGTTTTATTAGTTAATAAACTAGCTTGAAGTGACAGAATTACTGCATGTAAAAGCTGATGTTAAAAACGCATTGCCTACGTATGTTATTTGGATGCTAGGTAAGGGGAAAAACGCAAACTTGCATAGTACTCTCATGGCATACAGATGCTAGGTGAGAAAAAAAATGCATGACACTCTCCGACTTTTCTGGCTGAGAATCTCAGCTACTTTTTATACACAGATGTGAGCATACCCTTAAGGAGAGTACTTAAACCAGAGGTGAGTGATGAACTCAGTACAACTAAGGCAACTCAGGGTGGAGAGCTTCAGGAGACAATCAGAACTGTTTAACCTTTGCAAGAACAGAGCAAGGAAAATCTTAACTGCTAATGAGAAGGTGAAGCAGTTCTAACCAGTACAGATGTACTTGTAATCAGACGTTGCAATCTTCTGGCCCCACTCTACACCTTATCCCTGTGACAATAGCTCAACTTATGAAGAACATTGTCTTTCCTGTTTGCTCTAAAGCCACCTCCTACACATATTAGCTGTTAATGCAGGTATGCTTGACTTGGCTGAGTGTTCCTATGTTCTCTGAGAGAGCCATCAGACTCATCTAGCAATGGCTTATCTCAAAGAGAACAAATTGAAATTAGAAATTTGAAGTATCAGATCACCAACATTAGACTGTCAGGTAATCCTGCCAATATTAGCAGATTCAGATAACTGTAGCCTAAATTAGTCTTTTTGTTAAAATCTTAGATCATATTCAGGTGCACTTAAAGTTCTAGACATATCCATATATTCCTCTAATGTTCACGCCAGCATTATTAATTCTATTATTCTATATTCTATTATTCTATACAGTGTGTTCGTAAAGTCATGGTGCACTTTTGACCAGTCACTGGAGAGCAACAAAAGACGATAGAAATGTGAAATTTGCTCCAAATAAAAGAAAAACTCTCCCAGTTTCATACCTATTCAGTGCAGTTTGATGTGGGCTCCATTTGTTGCCCTACACACATCCAAACGATAGTGAAGTTCTTGCCACACACGGGTAAAGACATCTGGTGTAACAAAGTGAATAATGTCTGTGATTCTCTGTTTTAAGTGATTAATGTTGTTGATGCGTTCAATGTACACATGTTGCTTCACATAACTCCAAAGTAAAAGTATAAGGGCGTCAGATCTGGGGATCGTGGTGGCCATGGCTTGACAGAACCCCCTGCCTATCCACCGCCGGAGGAATGTTCTATCTGGAAACTCATGAACAATGGTGGCGTAGTGTGGAGGAGTGCCGTCCTGTTGAAAGATAGATAAAGAAACCGTGCGCACTAATGCTGAAGGTGCCAAGGTAGGTTCTCACACCATGTCATACGTATAAAAAGAACCTGGCACTCAACTTAATACTGGTGAATAGTTGCTTTATTTGCAGTACTAAACAAACATTTCGGTCCCAAGGACCTTCATCAGTTACGAACTAACAGTTCCAGAACAAGTGTATAGCGGTACAGACAGATATATCCGCATCTTAGTAAGTCTATGTCCTGACACGGCATCCACCGGTGGATACCCTTGTTGTTTAGCGAGCCACAGAACACACTGAACTTTCCTCTGTACCATCCACATCTCGACTGGCATGGGCTGCTCCACTGTATACACAGTGTTACGTCATCATCTGCACATGTGCACATGCTACCACATCATCCTACAGAAACTGGGAGGGTTTTCCTTTTATTTGGTGCAGATTTCACATTTCTATCGTCTTTTGTTGCTTTCCTTGACTGGTCAAAAGTGCACTATGACATTACGGACACACTGTATATTTCTCATTCAGGTCCAGAAATTTAATGCTAGCCCCATTTCATATTTCCCTTCACTATTTCTGCCTTTCTGATCACACTCATTTCTGTGGAATCTCTTCCGAGTTCTGAATTCAGTAAAACATGTTGATGTGAAATGTCTGACATAACTGTGACTTCCGTTCACATTCCACACCATAACTCAGAAAAGTTACACATTTTTTGTTATCATTGTGATGTGTTAACAGGAACGCCAACAAGTGTTTCAATTTTCTTTTGCTTTTAAACTTTCCAGGAGACATTACATTTGGGTCTGATTTTAAGTCCTAAACTAGTGAACTATGTAACAATCTGTCAGGCTGACAGGCAATGCATCAGATGCTTCGCTGCGTTCCCTTTATTTGAAATCTATGTGTTTAGCTCCTGCTTCTTAAAGAACATATAAATGAGAAAGAAAAAAGTTTTTTTTTATCAAATTGTACGAAAACAGAACAAAAAAGAAAACGGTCACAGGAACCTGCAAATGCGAGTTGTTCTTTTGTGTTAAAATGGCAGTGACCTTTCAGATACTGATGCCATTAGCTTTTATCATACAGGCTTTCAGCCCCCTTGTTACAGTATGGTTCCTACATTGTAGCAGCTTGATTGAGATTTATGGTTGATGCCTATTTATTACCTGTCCCTACACTGATTTCAGGTACACATTGTCATATAATAGCTTATGGCTATACTTAAGTTTTAAAATGATTTGGGCAACCTAGCAAGTTATCACCTAGTTACAGGATATGTAGCAATCTGCCACATGCTCAGGGTGCCACAGCTGGGAATAGGATTCTGAGGTTCCATGTTTACATAGGACTGCGCATGTAGAGTATTATCTATGGGATTGGCAGAACTGGCCAAGTGCAGATAAATTGTATAATTAAATTGAAAGCTAAGTTTACCATTCACCTTGTCAATTAGGCATGTTCCTACAAAGCATGACACAATCCAATAAAAAATTACATTCTTAGAGTGTGTAGGGGCACAAATTACTAAATTTACTAAAACTAACTTAACTGAATTTGCTAAAAATAACAGTTGACTGTCTTCATGTCCAACCTAAATGACGCTCAATTATCCCTACAACACAGCATTAATACTAAAAGAAGAAAGAGTGGTAGAGACCGGCCAGAATCCTATAAATCGATTTGTACCATCGGCTACCGCAATAATCTGTGGTTGCTGGACTGGACCCCTGAGAACCAATTCCTTCCTTTTGTCATTTTGCCTTTTTGATAAAGCAACCTAGGATTGTAATCCCAGTAAGTACTAAATACTGATGTCTCCAAGAGTCACTGGAACAATAGAGAAAAGCTTTATAAGGTACAAGCCATAACTGAAATAACTACAGAAAATTCCAGTGATACAGATAAGGATAAAGATGTCCAATTTTAGTCCTTGTTTGTATTGCTGGAATTTTCTGTACTTATTGCAGTTATGACTTGTACCTTATAAGGTTTATTATTTTAGTAACGTGTTCCATTTGTTTTGTCCTGGCACATCTTTCTTTTTTAATTTGAAAACATATGCATCATGCCACAATGATGACATAGTGCCAAGAAGCTGAATTACACATGGTTCATTGAAAAAAGTGTGTCATAAACAAAAAGGAGTAAGGCTTAAAGTCCTTGTGTTTAAAAGTTATGCAGAGCTGTGGAAAGTTGTAGATGACATTCTAGGTTGAGTAGACTTGGTATGATTCAATTAGCAGTACATCAGCCAAATAAGTAATCTGTAGATGCTGGATTTCAGTGCTGAGAACTACCTTCAACCTAACAGCATCTGTTGTTGTTCTTTTGATTAGATGACCAAGTACAACTTCAAAATTGTGGCGTGATGTATATGTGGCGACATGGCAAGCCAGCTAATCAAAAGAAGGGCAGAAAGATGGCTCAGTTGTTAGGATTGTTGCTTTGCAGCACTGTAAGGAGTTTGTATGTTCTCTCTGTGTTTGCGTGATTGTTCTACAGATTCTCCGATTTCCTCCCACTCTAAAAAGACGTAGTGATAAGGATTTAGAATGTGAGCTCCAATGGAGATAATGATGGTGATGTTATTAATGGTGCTATATAAGTAAGAATAATAAATAAAAAAAGAGCCGCAGATGCAGGTATGAGATGATTCTCAGGGCTTCCATCCAGCAGCTGGAGATCACCGACGTGGTCAACGGAACAAGTGCAGCAAATCTTTTCACATCAACTCTACACAGTATCCATTAAGCTCTGTTTCCTATGGTGGATACATGACAGTCAATAATGACCATGCTGCCTATATAAAAAAAAATTAACCAGGGCCATGGAGGGCCAAGTGGGCTTTCCTTTGCATTGATAATTGGCAGGCGTCATAACCTCCTAGACTGGACTTTGATAAAACATCCAATAAATGCCATTAGCATTTAAGAAAATTTTTTTTGTCAGTCTATTAACCTTTTGCTTAATCTTTTCTCTGTTCCCTTGCCCTTGTATACTGTACAGTCAACCCAAGTTCTATTTTTTCCCTTAAGTAATGTATTTAGGATTTCAGGAGCGAAAGTTAACGAACTAGATATTTTTTTCTTGTTATTATAGCAGTTTGATTTCTTTCCTAAATCCTGTAACTTTGCACAAAAAAGATTCTCCTATGAAAATCACGCTTTAAATTGAATAATCTTAAAAAGAGTCGCTTTGTTTTATTCTGCCACAGATTTAGGCAATCATTCCTAATAATAATTAATTCGCCTTCATCTTCCCGATCTCTCTAAATAACCATACTAAACATACAGATAGTACTTTCAGCTTTTATAAAGCAAAGTTTTCATGGTTCTCATTAGTATTTTTTTCTTGTTGCTGTTAAAACTTACCACTTAGTAAAAGGCAGTCTAAAAGGAGGCCTTTTATTAAAATTAATTGCAAACAGAGTCAGCCTGACCCTGCTGAAAGGTAAGAGCCTTTCATTATATGTTATAAATGTCCAGCTTTGTTATCCAAACACAACAGAAGCTAATGGCTTTTTATAAGTGTTTCGTAGAAGACAACATAGAAACAAAGAACGCTTACTAAACTTTGGTAAATGAGTCCATAGCATTACGGTTTATCTCAGACATGTCTAACCTTCTCATTTAAATGTTTTATTGAAACTTTAACTGATCTCCAGTGAGGATTTCAAAGCTTCAGCTAATTACACTTGGCGGAGACATGCTTGATGAGATGGGAATAAAATGAAACTTTTGAAAAGGTGAAAAATCTCGGACCATCTGCTAGTGACATTACACCGGGAACAGCGGTGAAGAACAGAAGGGCAGCTAGCCAGAGAGAAAAGGTGCATGATGCTTTTAATTACTTAGTCAATGAAACTATTGCTTTCTGGAAGGTAAAGAAAAAAAACCCCAAAGCATCAGTATTAAAAGCTTAAACTGGTGTTCAAACAACAAAGGAAATGATTAGGCCTTTCCAAAGAAATGTCTACTAATTAACGAGTCTATGGTAATCAAAGTTTGGGAAGCCATTCTTATTAACAATATATTAAATTTCAAGATCTAAGTCTTATATTTTTCATGATATGAGCACAAAGTCTAATCAGCAGCTCTTTGAGGGTGGTGACATCAGAGAATAGCAACCTTTCATATGGACAAAATTGTCATTGTGCAACCCAATTAGGTAGACAAACTCATAAACACAAAGGAAAGAGAGGCACCTCTGTAGGGCATCAGAAAAAAAAGACAAAGATAGAGTGTAACATGGAGGTAAACCAATGACTAGAAAGGGTTGTACTTGATTTCATCAATCATCTTCAATATTGACTGCTAAGAACCTGTACAGGAATCTCTTCTCTATTAGAACAGCATTGATAGGAAAAAAAGAGGGTGAGGAATCAGCCAAAATGCCAGTGAAAGAGGTTTAAGGGGAAACAAACACTTCAGACAAAGCCCAAAATAAAAGTTCTTCTGTCACCAGAGGAAAAAAAAAAAGTTAATATAGTAGTACATGCATGGCTTAGTATACTAAGCTTATCACAACATAGGCCTTACAGTGGATATATTCAAGATTTGAGATTACTAGGAGAATGTAGACATAAATTTAGAAATTTAGATAAATGCCACCTGGTCTTGCTTATTTTAGCAGATTTCACAAATAATATGATGTATAGTTAAGAAATATAAAGATCAGGCATGGGTAATTTCAATATGCTCAGTCGAGCATGCATCTACAGTTGTGTGAAAAATTGTTTACCCCATTCCCGATTTCATAATTTTTTGCATGTTTGTCACAAATAAATGTTTCAGATCATCAAACAAGTCTATATATTAGAAAAGATAACACAGGTAAACACAAAATGCAGTTTTCAAATGAAGGTCTTTCTTATTAAGGGAAAAAGAAATCCAAACCTATGGGACCCTGTGCAAAAAAGTGATTGCCTCCTAAATCTAACAACTGGTTGGGTGATCCTTAGCAGCAACAACTGCAAACAAGACTTTACGAGAACTGGCAATGAGTCTTTTACAAAGCTCTGGAGGAATTTTGGCTCACTCATCTTTGCAGAATTGCTGTAATTCAGCCACATTGGATGGTTTCCGATCATGAACCGCCTTTTTAAGGTCATGCCACAGCATGTCAGTCAGATTAAGGTGAGGACTAAAGGGGGTTTTACACTAAGCAATATCGCTAGCAATATCGCTAAAACGTCACTGGTTTTGTGACGTTATAGCGATATTGCTAGTGATATCGCTATGTGTGATACTTACCAGCGACCGGCTCCCCCGCTGTCCATCGCTGATCGCGCGAGAATGACCGGCTCCATTTCTCGTCGGGCGCTTCCTGCTGAGACTTCCTGCTGTGACGTCCAGCGACGCGTGGAGGCGGGCGGGAGGACGCAGGATCGCTGTGTGTGAAAGGTAAGTATCGTGCGCTGCGTCGCTGCTGCATCGCTGTGAGATCTTTCTGTATGAAAGCTCACTAGCGATCATTTAGCGATGCACCAGCGATCCTGACCGGGTCGGATCGCTGGTTGGATCGCTGGTGCATCGCTAAATGTAAAAGGGCCTTATGACTCTGTCACTCCAAAGTCCTTCCTTTGTTTTTCTTAAGCCTTTCCGAGGTGGACTTGCTAGTGTGTTTTGGATCATTGACCTGCTGCATAACCCAAATGCGTCTCAGCTTAAAATTATGAACAGATGGCTGGATATTCTCCTTCAGGATTTTTCAATATACAGCAGAATTCATGGTTCCATTTATCGCAGCTAGTCTTCCAGGTCATGAAGCAGCAAAACAGCCTCAGACCATCACAATACCATCACCATATTTTACTGTTGGTATGATGTTCCTTTTCTGAAATGATGTGTTACTTCTACGCCACATGTAATAGGACATATACCGTTCAAAAAGTTCAACTTTTGTGTCATCAGCCACAGAGTATTCTTTCCAATGTCTTGGGGATCATCAAGATTTTAGTTTGCAAAACTGAGACGAGTCTTTATGTTCTTATTGCTCAGCAGTGTTTTTTGTCCTGGCATGCAGGCCATTTTTGCCCAGTCTTTTTCTTATGGTGGAGTCATGAATATTGACCTTAACTGAGGCAAGTGAGGCCTGCAGTTCCTTGGATGTTGTTGTGGGGTCTTTTGAGACCTCTTGGATTGGTCTTGCTGTGCTTTTGGGGTAGTTATTGGCTGGAAGGGTATCCATAAGCTATGGTCGTAATATCCATCGTCTAGAGGAAGATAGGCTGTGACTGCACACTATACTGGCTGGAGATACCAAAAGATGTGGGCCAACCAAAAGTTGGGAGACAGTGGGTATCGCCTAGTATGGGGCCAGTGGAACTACCAATCTCAGATTAGGAACTTGTGGACTGAAGACATTGTATGTTGGCCATCTACTTGGATTTGTTGTACAACCATGGATGTATGGAATAAAAATAGTTGCATAGTTACCCTGCCTAGGTGATTTTTTATAACCCACAACCTCATATCTTCACAGTGTGCATAAAAAATAATCACTCTCAGCATTGCACTGTCCTGGTGTAAGAAGGACTTGTGCTGCTGAGAACAATAGCAACTATGTGCACAAACGGGCAGACAGATTATAGCATTAATGTTTCCATAACTAACCTTAACACTGCCAACACATCCACTATACGAGCATCCATATTATAAGTGGCTGCAGCCTTGTAGCTGCATTAAAAAGGCATAAACCACATCATTTCACAAATGTCACTGATGGCAGTTATTTCATGGAAATTACCCATATTCAGCATCAATAAAGTCTAAGTAAGAATGTTGTTTATTCTTTGTTGATGCTTTTATCAAACAGGGCTTAGGTGAAAAGTGCATAATGAAAATACTTGAGACATCTGTGTTGCTATAGTAGATGATTATGTGCTACAGATTGGTACCCACAGACATAAGAATATCTGTGAAATATGCCAAATAAATGTAAATCAAGGTTAAAATTATTTTTTTCTCACTGAATATTGTAGGTTCATTACTGGACACAAAAAATAAAAAATCACCATGTTAAAATAAAGGATAAACTGCTGTGACTGTATTCAGTAATTTCAATTTACATGGATATTAAACAAAAAAACTATTTTGTAGTGGTGAGATTTTTACCATGTTTCTCCAAAATAAGACAGCGTCTTATATTATTTTTTGCTCCAAAAGTTGTGTTAGGGATTATTTTCAGGGGATGTTTTATTTTTATTCAATGAACAGCAATTTACATTTATTCTTGAACAAAAATATCAACATTTATTCTAAAAAAGATCATGTCATTACATTCTAGAACATCATCACAACTCTCCAAACCCTGAATTCCATCATGAATTTCTTGAGATCCTATTTCATTTTTCCACGTACAACAATCTAATCTTTACACATGCTGATGAAGAATCACTAATAAATTATTTTGTCCCCATACATATCATGTTATCAGCAGCACATCTCCTGATTACACCAGGCGATGTACTAACGAGAACAATGGCTCCGATTCACTAAAGCCCCAGTTACACACTGCGATATCGCTAGCAATATCGCTGTAAAGTCACCGATTTTGTGACGTAGCAGCGATATTGCTAGCGATATTGTTGCATGTGATACTTACCTCCGACCGGCTCCCCCGCTACTCATCGTTGGTCGCGCGAGAATGTCCTGGATCATTTCTCGTCGGCCACTTCCTGCTGGGCTTCCTGTGGCGCCGACAAGCGAGGCATTGATGCGGGAGGGAGGATGTCAGGATCGCCGCGTCTGACAGGTAAGTAGCAACCCCCGACCCCAGCGATGTCGCTGGTGAGATCTGCCTGTGTGGCAGCTCACTAACGACCACTTAGCGATGCACCAGCGATCCATATCATTGTCGGGATCGCTGGTGCATCGCTATGTGTAACGGTACCCTATGGCTGGCATTGTGCAGGCTAGTCTTAATGAACGTGGCCACTGGATTAAGATGCACCTAATTAATTTAAAGGTGCTGTGCACCTCTGGCACACACGTTGCACATACATTCACATGTGTGTGTATATATATGTGTATATATATATATATATACACATACATACACAGGGGTTGGACAAAATAATGGAAACACCTGGAAACATCAACAAAAGTTAGTTTAATATGGTGTAGGTCCACCTTTTGCAGCGATTACAGCCTCAATTCTCTGAGGTATGGATTCATACAAGGTGTTAATTGTTTCCAAAGGAATTATAGCCCATTCTTCAGTTAAAACACCCTGCAGTTCTTTGAGCGACGATGGCGGCGGAAATTGACGTCTAACTTGAATCTCTAAAATCGACCATAAATGCTCAATAATGTTGAGGTCTGGGGATTGTGGGGGGCCAGATGAGATGCTCAACTTCATTACAATGTTCCTCGTGCCATGCTTTAACGATTCTAGCTGTATGAATTGGTGCATTATCATCCTGAAAGATGGCGTTCCCCTCCGGGAACAGTGCTTGAACCATAGGATGCACTTGGTCGCCCAAAATGCCTAAATAATCTTGGCTGTTAATTCTTCCATGAAGGGATATCATTGGCCCTGTGGATCTCCATGAAATAGCACCACAGATCATCACAGAACCTCCGCCATGTTTTACGGTTGGGAGAAGGCAGTCTGGATGGAATGCTTCTTTCCGCTGTCTCCAAATGTACACTCGGCCGGAGGTCGGAAATAGGGTAAACGATGATTCGTCTGAGACTATCACATGTTTCCACTGCTCGAGGGACCAATTCTGGAGGTTTCTACACCACTCTAAACGCTTGGAAACATTTGTCATTGAGAGCAGCGGTTTTCTAATTGCAGCTCTTCCGTGGAATCCAGATTTGTGCAGCTCCCGACGAACAGTTTTCGGGGAAACTGGGTTCTGTAGGTGTTCATTGAGCTCAGCAGTGATTTTCGGAGCCGTGGTCTTGCTATCCTCTTTCACAATTCGCTTTAGAGTCCGACGGTCTCTCTCAGTCAACTTCGATTTTCGGCCGGACCTGTGCTTTGCTGCGGACGTTTTTCCCTCTCTTTCAAACGCAGTCATTACTTTGGAGACAGTACCTCTTGACACGCCAAGCATTCGAGCATCAACAATTTGGCCTCTTTGAAAATCCGAGAGGCCTGCCATTGGTATCAGGTTCTCATCAATGTTCTTACAATTCTGCAAAACAAACAGTTAATTTAAGTACACATACCACATAACACAAATAATCAACTACAAAACATTACTATATGTCACGGTTTGCATGTTTATAACATGTTCGAAGATTATGATGCCAAAACGTTAGGTATTTTGTCCAAGCCCTGTATATATATATATATATATATATACACACACACACATACAGTATATATACAGCTCTGGCAAAAATTAAGAGACCACCAAATCAAAACCCTGTCATGGGCAGCCCATTCTCCAGACCTGAACCCCATTGAAAACCTCTGTAATGTAATCAAGATGATTATAGTCACTAGCCATCAAGCAAAGAAGAACTGTTTAAATTTTTGCGTCAGAAGCCATGTGAAAGACTGGTGGCAAGCATGCCAAGATGGTTATTCCACAAAATATTGATTTCAGAACTCTTCCTGAGTTAAAACATTAGTATTGTTGTTTCTAAATGATTATGAACTTGTTTTCTTTGCATTATTTGAGGTCTGAAAGCACTGTTTTTTTTTTTTTTTTAATTTTGACCATTTTTCTTTGTCAGAAAAAAATAAAAACATGTATTGCTTGGAAATTCGGAGACATGTTGTCAGAAGTTTATAGACTAAAAGAACAATTTACATGTTACTCAAAAATATACTTATAAAGAGAAAAATCAGACAAACTAACCATTTGAAAATGGTCTCTTAATTTTTGCCAGAGCTGTATAGTGACACGTTCACAGGCACAGTATATGAGGGGATATATGTGTCATGAGGATTCCTTTCTTCCGTGATCTAGAAACCCATACATTTCTCTTCAGCATGCTATGTGCTGAAGGGCTTAGCCAGCCATGTCATATTGGAACTGGTTTGTAGATGAGTAGGTAAGAGATGGGCAGGACGTATACTCACAATATCTCCACCTTAAGGATGTGGCGGGAAGTTAAATGTACAGCCACTGATTTTTTTTTCTCTGTGTTGTGTGTTTGGAGAGGAAAAACTCCAAACATGGCTCCAGGAGTAGCTGAGGACTTTGTGTGCTACCTGCGGGTGAATCCTGTAGGAAAAGGAAGGACTCTATTGGACTTTATCTTTGTTTTGCTTTGCCATTAGGCCAAAAAGGCCACATTTACTTTATTCAACCCTGCTACGGTTTATGCTGTTCTTTAATAAACCAGCAGGTGATTTACCACCTGAGGTGTTCCTGAGTTTACCTCTGCAAGCAGCTCAGTGAGTCAACCCCTCACAATATATATATATATATATATATATATATATACACCATATATATAGATAGATAGATAGATAGATATAGTGACAGGATCACTGGCACTGTATGTGAGGGGAGATCTGTGCCGCAAAGATTACTTTCTTCCGTGATCTAAAAACCCAAAAGTTTCTCTCCAGCATGATACGTGCTGAAGGGGTTAATAAGGGACCTGGATTTTTTGGTGCATAGGTAAGAGATGGGCGAGACGCCTACTCAGCATATCTCTACCTCAAAGGTGTGGCTGGGGAGCTAAATATGCTGAAGATATATGGTCTGAGTGGGCTAATCCTGCAAACATAAGGACTCTGCTGTGACTTATCTTTTGCTTTGCTGTTAAGCTAGAAAGGCCCTGTTTATTTTGCTAAACCTTGCCTCGAGATATGCTGTTGCATAATAAACCAGCAGGTGACTTACATAAGAAGCGTTCCTGTGTCTACCTTTGAAGGCAGCAGAGTGAGTCAATGGGTCGCCCTCCCAGGGCTGTGGGGTACTCGGTACCGGGCCGGTATCAGTGGGATGTGTCACAGCAGCGGTGACCCGGACCGTGGCCCTGGGCGCCCAAGTACTAGGAAGATGTGAATGGTGTAATGTAGTTAATGGAATAGTTTGTGATGCCACCTGTGGTGTTCGGCAAGGGAGGTGTTAAGCCGACGCTGCAGACAGATCCTCTGGGACAGATGGTGTGGTGCAGCAATGATGTTATAGCCCTCCACAGGCAGGGCTGTTGTCCCAGGGCAGGATAGGTGAAGAGACGCTTAGATGGTGTAGTGTCCGGCGCAGGGGATGTAGCAGTGCCAGGCGGATGGACGCAGGAAGGAATGGAGGACACCAGGGCATGTAGTTCCAAAGCTTTACTCACAGTCTGTAGTGCCCGCTTCTGTGCCATGTCCTCAAGGTCAGGGACTCAGTCAAACTCCAGGCAAGATGGAATGCTCCCTTCCACACTCCGCCAACTTATGTGCCTTTTCTGAACGTCTCCTCTATAACGCCTTTAAGTGTGAAGATCTCCTAGTACTGAGTTACACTGGAGTTCCTCCTGACAGATGTTCCCAAGAACTCTACTTGTACGGCAGACAGCTGTAGCCTGCTTCAGGGACTCTCTACTCCTAAGTCCTGGCTCTCTATCCGTGCTGCTATTGTGCCCTCAAGTCTTAGATGGGAGTAGTGCATTTACAGCCTACTACTCCACCGGTGTCTGCTGCAGAACCATTAGTGTCCATACAACCTCGGGCCCCAGCCTTGCGCTTAGAACTTCTAGGCAGGGTTCCTCTAACCCATGTCCTCTGTGTTCCCTTTCACTCCTACATTCCGTACTTATCTTTCCCTTCTGTGGAAGCTCAGGCTTCAGTTCAATGTCTTTCTCCTTCTTTCCTTTCCCGTGCCAGCTGGCTCAGATTACTGAGGCAGCTGCAGCACTCTTTCCTCCATCCCTCTTCCAGGGATCCCCACTCCTCTCCGAGTGGCTTCCTCTCTCAGACTCCCTGTCTGACTGACCTGTAATCCTAAACCATTCCGCTCTTTTATGTATCCTCAACTCCACCCACCTCCCAGCACGCTTAGTGTTCCAAGCAGGGAACCACCAAAGGTGCTCTGCTTCTCTCTAAGCAAGGAGCCACAATGTGGTTTTGCTGAACTACTCTATTGTGTGGGATGCGAGTGTTGGAGCATGGTCAGGAGCCTCCAACTTACCTGGATGGTGGGGCACCACACCTTAGGAGAAGGTGCAGTACCTCTGTGGCGACTAAGCCTCAGGGGCACCACATCAACCCCTCACTATATATATACACACACATGTATACACACACTGCACATACAGTACATACCAGCCTGTCTCTTGTTCAGTTCCTCTAGACTCCTGCAACGAAGAGACTTTTGATGACATGATCACATGACCGTGATGTCACCAAAGGTCTTTAAGCAGTTTTAGCCTTGGAATAAAAATGCCGGGGGCCTCTAATAGAGTGGAAGCCCTGAAAAATAGCCCATTTTCCCCCTAACGCTGACCTTGTATTCCAGCCAGTTTCCTGTTCGTTTTCTCTAGACACCTGCAGTTAAGAGACATTTGGTGAGATCATGAACACATGATTGTGAAGTTTCGAAAAGTTCATAATCAGTCTTAAGCCCCTGTCACACATAACGATGTCCCAGTGATCCCACCAACGATCCGACATGGATGGGATCGCTGGGACATCGTTAGGCTGATCGCTGGTGAGCTGTCACATAGACAGCCCCAGCGACGCTGGTTTCTAATGTAAACATCGGGTATCCAGGAGCCGCGCGACTAACGTCGTTTACATTAGAATCCAGCGTCGCTGATCGCTGGTCTCTCGCTGCCACACGCAGGCCGCTCGAGCACGATCAGCGATAACCGGCAGGGGGGCCGGTCGCTGATCCCCGTCACACACAGCAATCTCGCTGGCGAGATCGCTGATGTGTCACAAAATCAGCGATCTCGCTAGCGAGATCGCTGTGTGTGACAGGACCCTAAATCTCAGACTAAAAACACTGGGGACCACCAAAAGAGTGGGGCCATGGCTGACTGTACAGTTTTACTCCTTCTAAAGCTGGCCCTAAATGTATCTAGGGCTTATGTTTGGAGTATGGCTTCTATTTTCAGCATTATCTAAAATCCTGTTAAATCATACCAGGGCTTATTTTTAGTAGATGTGATGATTCAAGAGAAAAGCTGCAATTGAAATAATATGATTGGAAATAAAAAGAAAGAAAAAACTGTATTGTACTAATTTTCAATAGCTAAAAATTACACCTACTATACCTTTCTAGTTGAACCTAACTTTATATAAATTATGATTTTACACAAAAAGATTAATACTCAATGCTGCATTCATGCAAAGTAGTAAATTGTTATTGCTTTTCTCACTGGAGCTAGACCTTTAAAAGTTTCTCCTCATTTTTCTGTTTTTGCAATGAGTAGTGTTGAGCATTCCGATACCGCAAGTATCGGGTATCGGCCGATACTTGCTGTATCGGAATTCCGATACCGACTTCCGATATTTTTTCAATATCGGAATTCGGCATCGGAATCGGAAGTTCAGTTGATTGACGGCCTGACGTCATCATGATGCGCGGTGTGTGCGCATCATGATGCGCCGTCATTTCGGGCCTTCCGGGGGTCTCTGCCGGCCTGCCGGGGGGCTGTGCCGGCCTGCCGGGGGGCTGTGTGGACTGCCCGGGGTCTGTACCGGCCTGCCGGGGGGCTGTGCCGGCCTGCCGGTGGTCTGTGCACCCTGTGGGGGTCTGTACCGGCCTGCCGGGGGGCTGTGCTGATGTCCGGGGGTCTGTGCAAGCATCGTCCCATGGGACTACAAGTCCCATCGGGCGATGCCTGCTACCATGACAGTGATTGACACATTAGCCAATGATGGGACAGTAGTAGTCCCATCATCCGGCTAATGTGTTAAATGTTAAAAAAAAAAAAAAAAAAAATACTACATACATACTACATGCATGCTACATACATACTACATGCTACATACATACTACATATATACTACATACATACTACATACATGCTACATACATACTACATGCATGCTACATACATACTACATGCTACATACATACTACATGCATGCTACATACATACTACATATATACTACATACATGCTACATACATACTGCATGCTACATACATACTACATACATACTACATACATACTACATGCATGCTACATACATACTACATATATACTACATGCATGCTACATACATACTACATGCTACATACATACTACATATATACTACATACATACTACATACATGCTGCATGCTACATACATACTACATACATACTACATACATACTACATGCATGCTACATACATACTACATGCATGCTACATACATACTACATGCATGCTACATGCATGCTACATACATACTACATGCTACATACATACCACATACATACTACATACATACTACATACTACATATATACTACATGCATGCTACATACATACTACATGCTACATACATACCACATACATACTACATACATACTACATACATACTACATGCTACATACATACTACATATATACTACATGCATGCTACATACATACTACATGCTACATACATACCACATACATACTACATACATACTACATACATACTACATGCTACATACATACTACATATATACTACATACATGCTACATACATACTACATGCTACATACATACCACATACATACTACATACATGCTACATATATACTACATGCATGCTACATACATACTACATATATACTACATACATACTACATGCATGCTACATACATACTACATACATACTACATGCTACATACATACCACATATATACTACATACATACAATACATTAATACAATACATACATAGACATACAGTACATATAACATAGAGTAACATACTTACCAATACTTGTCACATTGTTCCCCGAAGCCATTGTCTTTTCCGGAATAAATATTAACATAACAAACCACAAAAATACTCACCCACGATCCGAAGCAGTCCACGAGTGTGTCCCACAACGATCTTGGGTAGAGAACTGCAGCATCAGATGATGCTGCCATTCTCTACGGGCTGCAGGAATCCAATGACGGAAGGTAGGTATCCTTCCGCACTGTATTCCTCCGCCACTTAAAAAAAAAAAAGTCCCTAGTCTCACTTTATGCCATTGCTGCGTGGGAATTTCCCACACAGCAATGGCATAAAGTGAGACTAGGGACTTTTTTTTTTTTTTAAGTGGCGGAGGAATACAGTGCGGAAGGATACCTACCTTCCGTCATTGGATTCCTGCAGCCCATAGAGAATGGCAGCAACAGCTGATGCTGCAGTTCTCTACCCAAGATCGTCGTGGGACACACTCGTGGACTGCTTCGGATCGTGGGTGAGTATTTTTGTGGTTTGTTATGTTAATATTTATTCCGGAAAAGACAATGGCTTCAGGGAACAATGTGACAAGTATTGGTAAGTATGTTACTCTATGTTATATGTACTGTATGTCTATGTATGTATTGTATGAATGTATTGTATGTATGTAGTATATATGTGGTATGTATGTAGCATGTAGTATGTATGTAGTATGTATGTAGCATGCATGTAGCATGTAGTATGTATGTAGCATGCATGTAGTATATATGTAGTATGTATGTAGCATGCATGTAGTATATATGTAGCATGTATGTAGTATGTATGTGGTATGTATGTAGCATGTAGTATGTATGTAGCATGTATGTAGTATATATGTAGTATGTATGTAGCATGTAGTATGTATGTAGTATGTATGTAGTATGTATGTGGTATGTATGTAGCATGTAGTATGTATGTAGCATGCATGTAGTATATATGTAGTATGTATGTAGCATGTAGTATGTATGTAGTATGTATGTAGTATGTATGTGGTATGTATGTAGCATGTAGTATGTATGTAGCATGCATGTAGTATATATGTAGCATGTAGTATGTATGTGGTATGTATGTAGCATGTAGTATGTATGTAGCATGCATGTAGCATGCATGTAGTATGTATGTAGCATGCATGTAGTATGTATGTAGCATGCATGTAGTATGTATGTAGTATGTATGTAGTATGTATGTAGCATGCAGTATGTATGTAGCATGTATGTAGTATGTATGTAGTATATATGTAGTATGTATGTAGCATGTAGTATGTATGTAGCATGCATGTAGTATATATGTAGTATGTATGTAGCATGCATGTAGTATGTATGTAGTATGTATGTAGTATGTATGTAGCATGCAGTATGTATGTAGCATGTATGTAGTATATATGTAGTATGTATGTAGCATGTAGTATGTATGTAGCATGCATGTAGTATGTATGTAGTATTTAACACATTAGCTGGATGATGGGACTACTACTGTCCCATCATTGGCTAATGTGTCAATCACTGTCATGGTAGCAGGCATCGCCCGATGGGACTTGTAGTCCCATAGGACGATGCCTGCACAGACCCCCGGAGCCTGCACAGCCCCCCGGCAGGCCGGCACAGCCCCCCGGCAGGCCGGCACAGCCCCCCGGAGCCTGCACAGACCACCGGCAGGCCGGCACAGACCACCGGAGCCTGCACAGACCCCCTGGCAGGCCGGCACAGCCCCCCGAAAGGCCCGTACAGACCCCAGAGAGGCTGTACAAGGGCAGGAAAGGGTTTTTCTTATTCCGATACCGGAAGTCCCATAGACTTGAATGGGACTTCCGGTATCGGAATCGGCGATACCGATACTTTTTTTAAAGATCGGCCGATACCATCCGATACGATACTTTGAAGTATCGGACGGTATCGCTCAACTCTAGCAATGAGTGATTTGTGACTGCAATAATATTGCTGTAATTTGTACACAACCATTAAGACTTCCAAAAATAACTATTTTTTTTTACAATTATGTAATAAAATATTAACGCCCCATAATTGTCATGTCGGACGCTGTTCACACCACAGCGTCCGGCAGGCAGAGGTAGTTCCACCTCCAGCCACTATAGCCTCAGTGGCGCCGTCTTGATCTTCAGGCTCTCGGGGGTTAATCCTGCTGGAGACCAGGTTGGAAGGTTAGTCACGCCCACGGTCTTTAAATAGTCATACTGGCTTATGGGCGTCACCGATTATAGCTTGTGTTTTCATACCAAGTGGTTCCGGTCTGGAGTGGAGGTGTTGCAGAGAGAGAGATTCGTATCTGGTGTCGTATGATCCGTCGTTATCCTTTCTCCTTCCCATATTTGTGTTTAGTTGTGCCCTGTTCACATTACTGTATAGTCCTGTGTGTGTGCGGCGCAGTGCAGTTTAAGTTCTCCCTGTCTGTCTTATTTGTGTGGGAGCTTTGGTGGTGTGTCTCCTCACTGGGTGGAGGGTGGAGGGTTAAGTGCAGGGCTGAGCAGGAGACAAGGAAAGGGTGGAGGCTCAGGCATTTGCACCTTCAGCAAAAACCCTGGGTTGAGGGTCAGACAGGGTTTCCCCTAGTTATAGGGACATCACAGGGCCCCCGGGTATTTCTGCCTTAGTTGTCCTAAGCCCCGCGTGACATTATAATCGGCCCACATTTTTTCAGGAGTCCATGGATCCATTAGATTCCATAACCCGCCAGTTGGCGGCGCTGTCCTTACAGGTCTCCGAGTTGAAAGGGGCAGTTCAGCAGCAGGGCCTGGTAGTAGCAAAGGTGCAAACGGCATCTGCAGGTATCTGTGCAGAGCCGAAGTTTCCGCTGACAGAACGATTTTCAGGCGATCGCAGCAAATTTGTCGTATTTCGGGAGGCTTGCAAATTATACTTCCGCATGCGGCCAATCTCCTCAGGTAATGAGGCCCAGCGAGTAGGGCTGGTGTTGTCATTACTGAGTGGTGACCCTCAAGTATGGGCATTTTCCTTACCAGCTGACTCTGCTACATTTCATTCGGTCGATAATGTTTTTTCTGCCCTCGGGCTCATTTACGATGACCCTGACCGACTGGCTCTAGCGGAATCTAAAATCCGCGCCCTCCGCCAGGGGGAGCGCTTGGCAGAGGACTATTGTTCGGAATTTCGCCGCTGGGCTGTAGATACACAGTGGAATGACCCAGCACTGCGGAGCCAGTTTATTCATGGGGTATCAGGGAGGGTGAAACAAGCCCTCCTGATGTATGAGACTCCGGCATCATTGGAGTCTTCCATGAGTTTGGTGATACGTATTGATCGCCGTTTTCGCCAGGGGGCACAGGAGACGCTACCTCTGGGGGAAAGCAGAGGTGCAGGTGTGGTTGAAGTAGATGAGTCCCCTGAACCTATGCAGATTGCTGGCATGGCACAGGTTCAGCCTCGCGCTCCGGGATTCCGGAAGCCCGGAGCATGTTTCTACTGTGGTAAAGGAGGTCATTATGTTAACGTTTGCCCGGTACTACCTAAGAGGGTCACACCGGCGGAAAACTGTTAAGCTCAGAGGGTATGGAGGAGACCCAACTGAGCGTATGCATATCCTCCATGATGGTATCTCAATGTATGCTCCCTGCCAAGGTTATTATCGCCGGCAGAGAGCTACCTATATCAGTGTTTGTGGATAGCGGTTCCGCTACCAATCTCATAGATGAGGAGTTTGCACACACCGCCGGGTTTAAGATCGAAAAACTTCCTCACCCCATACAGGTGGTGACCATTAATGCTGTTCCCCTCCCTCAAGGGGAGATTACTGAGTTTGTGGCAGAGGTGAAACTCCACATTGGGGTCCTACATTCTGAGTCGGTTACATGTAGGGTTCTCCGTAATCTCCCAGCTCAAATGGTCCTGGGTTTTCCATGGCTGTCCAGGCACAACCCGGTAATTGATTGGAAAACTCAGGACATAGTGCAATGGAGTGGTTTCTGCCAAGACAATTGCTTGGCCACATGTGTGTCCGCCGTGACGCCCAGCCTGCCGGAGGCTTTGCAGGATTTCGCGGATGTTTTCTCTGAGAAGGGTTGCTCTGAACTGCCTCCACATAGAGCCTATGACTGTGCGATTAGGTTAAAACCCGGGGCCAAATTACCTAAGGCCAGGATGTTTAATATTTCTGGTCCTGAGAGGCAAGCTCTGAAAGACTACATCGCGGAGAGTCTGAGCAAAGGACACATCCGGCCTTCGTCCTCGCCTGTAGCCGTGGGGTTTTTCTTCATTAAGAAGAAAGATGGGGGTTACGCCCGTGTCTGGATTTCCGAGAGTTAAACCAGATTACTATCCGTGATCCCTACCCAATGCCGTTGATCCCGGATTTGTTCAACCAGGTAGCGGGGGCGAAATGGTTTTCCAAGCTGGACCTCAGGGGGGCGTATAACCTCATAAGGGTCCGTCAGGGGGATGAGTGGAAGATGGCGTTTAACACTCCTGAGGGTCATTTTGAGAGTCTGGTTATGCCGTTTGGGTTGACCACCGCGCCTGCCGGTTTCCAACATTTTATTAATGATGTAATTGCTCATGTCCTGGGGAGATTTGTGATTGTATACCTGGATGATATCCTCATTTATTCTAGCGATCGGGACACTCATTTGGAGCATGTTAGGCAGGTGTTACAGTTGCTCCGGGAGAGCCAGCTCTATGCTAAGCTGGAAAAATGTTTATTTTTTGTCCAGGAGTTGCCCTTTTTGGGATATATTGTGTCCGCAGCCGGTTTTAAAATGGACACCGCTAAGGTGCAAGCGGTGCTGCAATGGGAGAGGCCGGAGAGTCTGAAAGCACTCCAGCGGTTCCTTGGGTTTGCGAATTATTATAGGAAATTTATAAAACACTTTTCGACTGTCGCCAAACCGCTCACGGACATGACAAAAAAGGGTGCCGATCTGGCGAACTGGCCTGAGGTGGCTATACGTGCATTTGAGCGTCTGAAGAATAGTTTTGCTTCAGCCCCCATTCTGGTGCAACCAGACGTGTCTAAACCTTTTGTGGTAGAGGTTGATGCATCGGAGGTGGGAGTGGGGGCAGTACTGTCTCAAGGCTCGTCCTTGAGCGAGATGCATCCATGCGCCTACTTCTCCAAGAAGCTGTCGCCAGCCGAACGGAATTATGATATCGGCAACAGGGAGTTGTTGGCCATCAAACTGGCTTTTGAGGAATGGCGACACTTCTTGGAGGGGGCGGCTCACCAGGTCACAGTTATCACCGACCATAAGAATCTGCTCTATCTGGAGTCGGCCAAGCGTCTGTCTCCTAGGCAGGCTCGCTGGGCATTGTTTTTTACTCGTTTCAATTTTCTTGTGACGTACCGTCCCGGGGCTAAAACACCAAGGCGGATGCTTTGTCTAGGTGTTTTCCGGGGGGAGAACCTCGGGAAGAGCCGGTACCCATCCTCCAGAAAGGGGTAGTGGTCTCGGCTCTCACGACGGAGGTAGAGGCGGAGATTGCCGAGGCCCAAGAGGAGGTACCACCAGGACTTCCCGCCAACAAATCATTTGTACCCCTGCATCTTCGGCTTAAGGTGTTGAAGGAACACCACGATTCGGTACTGGCTGGTCATCCAGGGGTGAAGGGCACCTTAGAGCTGGTATCGCGTCGTTTCTGGTGGCCCAAAATCCGTTTTTCAAAGATGGCGCATTTTGTGGCGTTGTCTTCTTTGCCCAATGCTAAGACGTTGGCTCAGGTATTTGTGAAGGAGGTGGTCAGACTCCACGGAGTACCATCTGACATAGTATCTGATAGGGGTACGCAATTTGTGGCGAGGTTTTGGAAAGCTTTTTGCTCAAGGTTGGGGATCAAGTTGTCACATTCATCGGCGTTTCATCCACAGTCTAATGGACAAACTGAGCGCATGAACCAAAATCTAGAACAGTATTTACGATGTTTTGTGTCCGACAACCAGGAGGAGTGGTCTACTTTCCTTCCTCTGGCCGAATTCGCGTTAAATAATCACCGCCAAGAGTCATCAGGAGAGTCTCCATTCTTTTGTGTGTACGGTCAACATCCTCAGTTTTGTACCTTACGTCAGGGTGACTCCGGGGGTGTCCCGGAGGAGGATCAGCTAGGAGCCCAATTGTCATCAGTCTGGAGGCGGGTGAAACAGCGTTTGAGCATGAGTGCCAGGTACAAACGGGTGGCTGACAGTAGACGCGTGCCAGGTCCGGACCTGTGTGTGGGTGAATGGGTGTGGTTAGCTACGAAGAACATAAAACTCAAAATTCCATCTTTAAAACTGGGTCCAAGGTTTATTGGGCCTTTTAGGATTTCTGCCATCATTAACCCAGTGGCTTATCGGTTGGAACTTCCTGCGGTGTACAAAATACATAACGTTTTTCACAGGGCTTTATTGAAAAAGGTGGTAGGCTTGGTGGACACGACGCCGATGCCACCTCCAGTCATGGTGGATGGCGATTTAGAGTTCGAGGTCGCCAAGGTAGTGGACTCTCGAGTACTGCGCCGTACTCTTCAGTATTTGGTGCACTGGCGGGGGTATGGTCCGGAGGAGAGGTCTTGGGTTCCAGCCTCAGACATACATGCGGATCGGCTGGTCAGTTCTTTTCACCGTCGTCATCCGGACAAGCCGGGTCCTATGAGTCTTGAGGGCCCTGGGGTCCCTCGTAGAAGACGGGGTACTGTCATGTCGGACGCTGTTCACACCACAGCGTCCGGCAGGCAGAGGTAGTTCCACCTCCAGCCACTATAGCCTCAGTGGCGCCGTCTTGATCTTCAGGCTCTCGGGGGTTAATCCTGCTGGAGACCAGGTTGGAAGGTTAGTCACGCCCACGGTCTTTAAATAGTCATACTGGCTTATGGGCGTCGCCGATTATAGCTTGTGTTTTCATACCAAGTGGTTCCGGTCTGGAGTGGAGGTGTTGCAGAGAGAGAGATTCGTATCTGGTGTCGTGTGATCCGTCGTTATCCTTTCTCCTTCCCATATTTGTGTTTAGTTGTGCCCTGTTCACATTACTGTATAGTCCTGTGTGTGTGTGAGGCGCAGTGCAGTTTAAGTTCTCCCTGTCTGTCTTATTTGTGTGGGAGCTTTGGTGGTGTGTCTCCTCACTGGGTGGAGGGTGGAGGGTTAAGTGCAGGGCTGAGCAGGAGACAAGGAAAGGGTGGAGGCTCAGGCATTTGCACCTTCAGCAAAAACCCTGGGTTGAGGGTCAGACAGGGTTTCCCCTAGTTATAGGGACATCACAGGGCCCCCGGGTATTTCTGCCTTAGTTGTCCTAAGCCCCGCGTGACAATAATGGCAAAATAATACAGTATGCAAACAATGCAACCATGTTATCTCCTAACATTGAATAGTATGGGGAAATATGTCAATATCACACCTGAAACCTTGTAACACTAATGAGTCACATGACACAGGAGGAAGGAAAGTGGCTAAATGGGCACAATTTGGCCATTTTGACTTAGGGACATACTAACCTTTTTTTGAGCTCTGACAAAGAACACAGCCAGTGTTCGAAACGCTGCCATACACTGTAAAAAGCTCTGTCATACAATGCCTCCTAATTCTGCACGTAAAGTCATAAAGATCAGCACAAAGTAGGAGACCGAGTTGTTTAACTGTGTTTTAGGAGTGTTAGTCTACTGGATATGACATTTGTGCTGAATGTTTCATTCTCACCCTTGCTTAAGTTATTCTATCCTTTAGTCCCCTAGTAACAAGACCTTTGGGGAACTGCCTTGTTTTCAACTAAACACCATTCTTCTGTAAATTAGTAAGAGAAGAAGTGAGGTTAAATATTTTTAGGTTTGTTTGTGGCCTGTAACCAAGAGGACACAAACCAAAAGAATAGGATTTATATGCGAAGATCATTTGCAAAGTTTCTTTGCAATATTGTTAAGTTCTTACATAGTCATTAATTATGTTGTTATATATGTCATTAAACTTAAAGTAGAACAATCTCTGTCAGCACTAATTCTTTGTGTATTTTTTCCCCCGCTAATCTATATTATATTTCTAGTCCTCTTTTTACATTAATTTTCAGATGTTACGTTTCAAAAAAAATATATTGATAGTAGGTAGAGTCAACAAGCAGAACAGGCAATACTGACAGATCTCTTATTGGGTGTTGTTGACACCCAAGACCCCGTGAAAGGTCAGAGAGGTCCGGCGCCTGCGCACTGCAGTACTTTACTCTGCCCTCAACAGGGCAGATAAAGTACGCCTGCGAAGGAGCCGAGGGAGAAGCAAGGAGGAGGACATCATCGTTTGAAGATGGGAGGCGCCGGACGGGACCGTGACACCCATTGGACCGGACTGAACACCAGGGTGAGTATAATATAACGTGTTTTTCTTATCTTTCAGGTTACATCGGGGGCTTATCTACAGCATTACAGAATGTTGTATATAAGCCCGTGATGGCGGTGGCCACAGCTTATAGGCCAAAAATGGGGTGACAGCGTCCCTTTAATGCAGCAAATGGTGGCAAAAGTGCTCATACAGTATATATTTTTAAATGGTTTGGCTATCTAGGAAGGCAATAAAAGTAAATTTTTTAGGCCCAATTGGATCTAAAGGAGGGTATAAGCTATTGTAAAGCCTTAAAAACTTCTGAAATTTGTATGTTCAATTGGTTTTTATTTTTAAATCATGGTCAGCATGAACCCTAGAAATATGACTGTAAGGGCTCGTACTCCTGGCCAATTTTCTCATATGAGCGCGCTCCATGGTTTTCACGGATAGCACTTGTACCTATGATATTTTATGGAACTGTGCATATGTCTGAATTTTTCCTTGGACAGAGTGGTCTGCGGCCAAAAATGGAAACATGTCCGATTTTGATCCGAAGGGTCTGATCAAAATTGGCAATGCAAGTCTATGGGTCCATCAAGAAAAAATCGGACCGCACTCGTTAGACTTCTGAGAGTGGTCCGATTTTCACCGACTGACAGAATGGAGAGGGGTGGAGCAACATTTATTTTCTCTCCACGTGCGAGAAAAACTGATGGTGCGCTGATCAAACTCAGAATAAATCTGTTTTTTACATATGTAGAAAAATTGATTGTGTGATCCTACCCATAAATATATCAAGTCTAGGGGGTTTTAAATCCAATTTATGCTATAAGAAATGCAACTTCAATGGAACAATTCTTTTTTCAGATCCTCAGAGAGTTTTTTTGCCATGAGGAGCCATCTTGAACTTCTAGTGACCAGTGTGAGAGTGAGAGCGATAACACCAAATTTAACATTCCCCATTCACACCTGAAACCTTGTAACACTAATGAGTCACATGACACAGGAGGAAGGAAAGTGGCTAAATGGGCACAATTTGGCCATTTTGACTTAGGGACATACTAACTTTTTTTTGAGCTGTGACAAAGAACACAGCCAGTGTTGGAAACGCGTTGCTGCGGTATCTTGATGTGATGTCATTTTTAAAAATTTTGGATTACAATTTAAAGCCTTTCTATCAGCTGGACATTTTCCTTTTTTACTAACTTTTGTTGCCTGCAGTTTAGACATTAATGGCTGTGTGTTTAGTTATTTAGAGGGCAAACCAACTTTACACTGTTATACAAGCTGTACAATGACTACTTAACACTGTTACAGTGTTAAATCTTCAGTGTTGTCTCATGAAATAATATAATAGGACATTTACAAATATGTGAGGGGTGTACTCACTTTTGGAATACACCGTATAAAACAATTATATAGAGAAAATATATGAAACTAACGCGTTGCGTACAGATGATATTGAAGAATGATGGTTATTTTCTTTGGAAAGTGATGATATCTTGAAATGGTATCCATTATCCATAACAAAAAGCAGATGTGTTTACTCCAAGCTAAATGTATAATTGTGTTTCCCTAATTGCGATAATAGAATATAATTTTGAAAAATTCTGCCATCATCTGCCTACAAGGACAATTCAACTCCAGTCCATTCGGTGGCCGACGGCGTGTTATCAAACACAGCAATTTTGCATCATGCAGCAAATTGTTAATTCTTTGTTAATAGGACAATAAAACAGAGAACACGGAAACTGCAATTAGTGTATAATAGTGCCACAAAATGAGTCTGCAATTCAAGCATATCAAAACCATTTACCTAAATTTAATACAAGAGCTTTAACTAAGACAAAGCGCTAACAATATGGCATGATCGGCAGAATGCATGAAGTCATAATCATAGCTTTGAATACAAACGCAAGAAAGATAACATTTCAAAGTGATATTTGCAGGCGACCTACCACGTATTAACTTGTCCAAGGATTATTGAGGTGTCAATGCAGTTAACACTATTTTGTAATTAAGTACATGTCACCGTCTTAGACCCGGGAAGTTTATTAGAAGGTTGATGCAGTTCATATTAGAATGTTTGTCAACCGCTGATCTGCCTGGTATTTAATGTGAAATAAAAATTGACATTTCTGGGAATTGGAAACCTCAGAATCATTGAAATTCAAGATTCATCTGTAAACTATGAAGATGTTTCAGACCTTGTCATGGCTGCTTATAAATTTTGATGGCTGATTTTTTTTCTCATAGCTTTCATATGCAAAATATGACATTAGAATTGCCCTGTCAACATACTCAAAGACAGATTGCTCACGTTGGATTTAGGCCTCACAGTATTAATACTGTGTTCAAGTTCCCAGTTGGACAGAGCCTTAAGGCTACATTCACATATGAAGAAGAGATTCCACTGTGGATTTAGCATATAAAAATGCACAAAACAATCCATCTATGATACGTGGAGATGTTGCTTTGGAATTGGTCATAGATTTCTGAATGACAAAGTATTGAGATGAATTAAAACTTTTAAAAAAATCCATTCAAAGGGTATAGTCAATTTCGACATGGGAAAATATTTTGACATATGTTTGTGGTTACCTTTATTTAATAAAATTGCAACAAGTTTCAGCCTGCAACCCTGCAGCCTGATCACAGTTTCAGACTTTTCTCATATGGACATGCCCCTCCCTGTAATACAGGCTGGATGTGAGGTCTCTGTGTCCAGAGTGCTTCTGCCTTCACTTTCTTTCATGTATCACTACAGCTACAATACTGTACTTTCCTCATTGTCTATAGACTTTTTTTCTGAAGCCTATGAGATCTTATCTTCTGTGCTGCAGATCTGTATACATCCCTTCTTCTCCCTACACCTCCCTCTTGCTATCTCTTAAGGTACTGTCACACTTAGCGATGTACCAGCAATTCCGACCAGCGATACGATGCGGTCAGGATCGCTGGTACATCGCTAAGTGGTCGCTAGTGAGCTGCCACACAGGCAGATCTCACCAGCGACATCGCTGGGGACGGGGGTTGCTACTTACCTGTCACACTAGGCGATCCTGACGTCCTCCCGCCCGGCTCCACGCTCGTCGCTCGTCTCTCCACAGGAAGCCCAGCAGGAAGCTGATGACGAGAAACAGTCCAGGACATTCTCGCGCGATCAGCGATAACCAGCAGGGGAGCGGTCGGAGGTAAGTATCAGACACAGCGATATCGCTAGCAATATCGCTATAACGTCACAAGTTATAGCGATATTGCTAGCAATATCGCTTAGTGTGACAGGCCCTTTAGGGGCAGTTCACATGTCCAAATTATTCCTCTGGCCAAGTGTTGGATCAAAATCAGCAATGTAAGTCTATGGGTCCATGAAAAAAATGATAATGCGATCCGATTTTCACCGACTGTCAGAACAGAGAAGGTAGAGAAACATCTTTTTTTTCTATCTACGTACAAGAACAACTGATGACAATGTGGTCAAACTCTGGTCAGAATAGCATCGTCTTTATGAATGAGCATTGTGCAGCCAACTGAATTGTGCCATAACTTGATACAGATTTGCAGTACGAAATCTGCATCGCAAATCTGCAGAAATTCTAAAATACTGCACATGAAAAAAAAAAAATTAGTGCATGCTGCATTGTCTGTATGCATCAGATTAAATACAGAGACATAGAGTAATTTTATCTCCTGGGCTTAAATGGAGATGTGCAAAAATTGTGCCACGTTTCATCGAATAGCGTATTCTAGAGATATTTTCCATTAAGGCTGAGTTCACACGTCGCGTTTTTTTCGCATTTTTGAGACGGTTTTAAATGCGCGATTTTGCCGCGAAAAATAAGCATCCCATGCAATCCTATGGGATTCCGCAATGCTGTGCTAATGCTTGCGGTAAAAAACGCAGCATGCTCATTAATTTAGCAGAATTGCGGCGATACCGCCCACATAGGAAAGCATTGTTCTGCTTACTTTCCGCATGTGGCTGTGCCCACCATGCGAAAAGTAAGCAGAACATTTGCGGATGGTACCCACGGTCCGGAGGAGAGGAGACTGTCCTCCGGGCTTTGGGTACCATATCCCTGTAAAAAATAGAATTAAAATAAAAAATATTGTTATTCTCACCTTCCGGCATCCCGGCAGCCTTCCAGCCTCTCTGCACGCTCCTGGTCCCAGTAATCCTTTGCGAGAATGACCGTGATGATGTCGCGATCTCGCGGGAACATGACGTCTCGCGGTCATTCGCGCAAAGGATTACTGGGATCGGGAGCGTGGAGAGAGGCGGGAAGGCTGCGCGGGACGCCGGAAGGTGTGAATAACAATATTTTTTTATTTTTTTATTATTTTGTTACATTTTTTCTTTTACTACCGATGATGCATAGGCAGCCTCAATAGTAAAAAATTGGTCACACTCGTCAAACACTATGTTTGACGAGTGTGACCAACCTGTCAATCAGTTCTCCAAGCGATGCTCCAGATCGCTTGGAAAACGCTAGCATTCTGCAAGCTAATTACGCTTGCAAATCGCTAGTTTTTCCGCGGTAAAATCGAGAGAATTTAAAATGCGATTTTCCTGTGGAATGGAATTCCGGAATTCTCACGGTAACTTCCGCCAGTGTTCCGCTACGTGCACACATAGCCTAAGAGTGCAACAATATGATGCATCCATACTGCAGCACATGAAGTGTCTACATAAAATATGGGGACTCTATGTTCCACCATACACTCTACAGGATGAGAATTACAACATGTATACCACTAGATTACAGGGACACAACAGCAAAGAGGGGCTGTTAGAAATAAAGTCCCATGAGGACTAATTTAGTAATTAACATAGTTTATAATTATCGATTAATGGTTAGAAAGACACAAGGAGGGGTGATTTCTTGAAGAGTAAAGGACCCTTAGGGTCCCGTTACATTTAGCGATGCACCAGCGATCCCGACAAAAATACGACCCGGTCAGGATCGCTGGTGCATCGCTAAATGGTCGCTAGTGAGCTGCCAAACAGGCAGATCTTACCAGTGACGTAGCAGCGGTCGTTACTTACCTGTCAGACGCGGCGATAAAAACGTCCTCCCGCCCGCGTCCACACGTCGCTCGTCGGCACCAGCAGGAAGCCGCCGCTGAGAAACGGCCCAGGTCGTTCTCGCACGATCAGCGATAACTAGCGGGGGAGCTGGTCAGAGGTAAGTGTCACATATAGCGATATCGCTAGCAATATCGCTGCTGCATCACAAAATCGGTGACGCTTTAGTGATATTGCTAGCGATATCGCTATGTGTGAAGCCCCCTTTAGACTTGGAGTGGGCCCATACATACAAATTCTTACACAAGAGATGTGCTGACGGTGTCCGCCCCTAACTGGACTGGCTATATGCATGTAGCTCCATCAGGTTGAACACCTTGTCCCTCTTTAAGATGCAAAATAAGCCTTATTCCTGGGGTATGTTCACATGTATCAGAACTGCTGCAGATTTTTTGGGGTTGGATTTTCAGACATGGAATAAAGCAACAGCAAAGTGTGAAAGATTTAAACAAATCTCTGGGGTAAGTCAGTGTAGTGTTTTTTCAATGGTTATTTTACATTTAAGAGGTAAACTTGTGTGTTTGATTTCTACGCTAGTCAGTGTATACTGTGTGCTCTGTTGGACATCATTTTTTGCCATAACATATTTGAGGTTAACACCAAGACGAGGTCGATTGCATTTTGGTGCCTGCTTAAAATAGGTGTATAAGGATGAAAATTACATCTGTTAGAGCCCACAGTGACTCCGTCTGCATGATTACAGTCAATGGCCTCATCAGCACATACGTCATGATTCCATTTTCCAGGACTTCAGAAATAGTCACTGATGTGGGGTTCAAATGCAATATAGCCTAAGGAAGCCTACACGAAAATCCACAGGCTAATTGAAAATTTTCAGAAAATTTGACATGCGAACATACAGTACTCATACTAAGTAGCTAAATTATAACGCTCGGCTGCAATTAGGAATATACAGTAAACTATCTCTAAAAATTTGATACGGAACCCAGAGAAAACTGAAAGGACCTTATAGTGACCAAACTCCTGTGATGCATCAGAAGAAACTCCAAGTTTTTAGCTAAAATGTTGGATTATATTATAAAGCACAAAGCTACATCAGCAGTTACACTATGGGACTGATCCATCAAACACTTTGTGCAGAATTCTGTAATAAAGCGGTTTGAATGTTGTAAAACAAGTTGCGCAAATACTTTTTTACAAGTTTTGGAATTTTATCTAACTTTTGACCAGCTCTGCCAACCTTTTAAGTATTTGAGTTTAGCCGTTAGAAAATGCGGCTGAGTGGCAGCCAACAAATTCATCATAATTTACAACACAAAAGTTGTCGTAAATTGTATGCAAGTCTGGATTACATTTTTTACAGTGAAAAATGTGCCAAATTCATTAAGAGGTACGACTTATAGTGAATGTAGTGCACCTTACTCCAGCATATGTTTTGGGATAACTACTGTAGTTGGGGTTCATGGACGGGATAACATTGCTCTTGTGCTGTTGGTTGACCTATTAAATACGGGGAAGAAGCTGCAGAGCTCCGTCACATTCTATATTGTACATAGTGTCATTTATCTCAAAATAATAATAAATGTATAAACATCAGTCCAACAACTAAAATGTACAAAACTGAAATAAAGAGCACTTTCCATTCAGCGGAGGTGCGAAAGTTGGAAATTAAACATCACTGAATCAAAAGTAGCGTGTGTACGTTACCATTAGGTTCGACTTCTTCGGAAGTAGAAAAGGTATTTTTAGAAACATCTTTGCTTTGAACTAAAAATAAAAAATAAAAAATAATTAATAATAGAGAAAATCACAATAATCAATACGGATTAAAATACACGTTACAGGATATGGAAAAACTGATTTATGATTGCATGAAAGCTGAGTTGAGATGAAGATAGATAAGAGTTATAAGCTTCACTGTCAGAATGAGTGCACTGATTGTTTCTCTGTAAACTAATTTTGCAGCCAGCAATAGATAATACAACACAGAGTCCTATAAAAGGCAAATGGTGCAAGTTTTTATTAAAGCCCAGTTGAAAAATAGATTTTTAGCCGGAAATACATACATTTAAGTCAAACAAATTGCTTGCGAAGGCGTCAATATCCTTTAAATCACCCACAAGATTATAAATTAAGTTGTATTCCATATAGGAACACTACAGGAGGAACGGATACTTATGTTATACCTAGTGCAGGTCCCGAGGTTGTGATTGTTCACAACACAGAGATTCCGATAACACTAAAGATGGAAGTATATAACATATAACTCAGTGCATTCGTTTTTCTTGGAGGGGAACTTGAATAAATTCGCTAATACACTAATATATTCCCACTAGCAGAATAATTTCGCTGGAAGCATGGAGGTGCAACAGAGAACTGTCTATAGATTAATGGGTAGCTACAGGGAATTTGAGTTCCCTTCGTTTGCACTATCTTCAGATTGATCCTCCTGCTACCAAAAGCAATTCTGCTACTAGAGTATAGTATTAAAATGGCCAAAATACGCTATTTTGTGTACCTTTTAAACTGGGGATGCAAAACATATCAACATACCATCCCTTATTGGGCACAGAAGAAAAATTCTAAAATAGGCAATACTTTATTGCATAAAACTGTATTAAATGCTTTATTTTATCGATTTTAATTCATTCAAAAAATTCAAGGGACATTTTCACAATTGAAATTTTTCAATATTCCAAATATGCAAATTGCCTCTTCAGAGAGAAAGAGGACTTTTACTCTACAGCGCCACCTATTGGTAGTAGCGATCCTACAAGTTGAGATTCTGATTTGGCTTTTATCCTAAGTCATATTACAAGACTCGTTAAAGGGTTGATTGTGACTTGTAGGATTGCTACTACCAATAGGTGGCGCTGTAGAGTAAAAGTCCTCTTTCTCTCTGAAGAGGCAATTTGCATATTAAATTTCCCAGAGGAGCATTGCACTTCGAATAAGCCTCCTTACCTTGACAAGCCAGAGCTGGTATGTCCCTCTCCACAAGGAGAAACCTTACCCCTTAGTCAATAGTCCAAAAACATAGTTGACAAATGTCTGATTTCTCTGGGACCCTCACTGACTAATCCTTACTTTATGACGACAGTGAGAAGAGCTCCACCCGCAGCTGTTAACCAGTTAAATACCCACTGATAATTACTGACAGCGGGATTTAACGCACCCGTCACGTGATCACGGACGATGATGGATTGTCATGACATTCGGAGGTTTGCAAAAAACCCCATGCCTGTCATTACGTTACGCTCTGTGAATGTCAGCTTGTGTTCAGAGTTTATAGGAGATTGTGATTTCTGCTATCGGTCGATCGCAGCTTTATGTCTCCCAAGGGGACTATTAAAGTTAAAAAATAAAAAAGGTTTTAAAAATATGAAAAAAAAAGTTCAAATCACCCCCCTTTGGCCCATTGAAAAAAATAAATAAATTGACAATACGCATATTTGGTATCGCTGAATTCAGAAGTGTCTGATATATCAAAATATAAAATATATTTATTAGAAAGGTAAACAGCGTAACAAGAAAAAAAAAAATTGAAATTCCAGAATTACATTTTATTGTTTGCTGCAATATTGCAATAAAATGAAATAGGAGGCGATCAAAACGTGTTTACTTCCAAATGAGATCAATAAAAATGTTAACTCAGGGTGCAAAAAAAGACCTCACCCAGCACAAGATACCGAAAAATGCAAATGTTACAGGTCTAGGAAAATAACGATAAAAAAACGTTTTATTTATTTTTTACAAATTTTCAAATTTATTTTCACTATATAAAATAAAAAAGTATACATGTTTGGTATTTTTGTACTCATACTGACTTGGGTAATGACATTGCCAGTTCAGTTTTACCATATAGTGAACATGGTAAATAAAAAAAAAAAACAATTGTTGAACTGCACTTTTATTGTAATTTCAGCACACTTGGAATTTTTTCCCATTTTCCAGTACTCTATATGGTAAAATAAATGTTGTCGTTAAAAAGTACAACTTGTTCCACAAAAAACAAGCCTTTATATACGTAGCTAGGTTATGGCTCTTGGAAGAAGGAGAGGAAAAAATGAAAACGGAAAATCTCCGGGTTGTGAAGGGGTTAAAGAAGCATTCCCATATCCTCTTAATATATTGCAGTCATCATTGCTATAGATATAATTGTAAAATCTATAAGTTTCTCATATTACCCTTGAAGCATAGAGCAAAAACTAGCTCTATGATCTCCACATGACCCTTATCTTGGCTGAGACTATGTAACTCCCCTTCCTGCAAACAGGTAAAGTTGGTATCAGATGGATAGTAGACACCCATCTTTGTCAGCTTGAAGAAGGATGAGGAATGTGACAGATTTATGTCTGGTTGATCCTCAGCATGTCCGGAAATGGCAGGCTGACGACTTTAAGCTTCTTTGACCTCCTTTGCAAGTTATAAATATTGGGTTTTTATGAACACTATAGACATGACATATGAGAGTCATATTTTTGGAGAGGTTATGAAGTAGCGAATGTAATGCATTGTCTTAAGTCACTAGGCAGTTGTGGCAACAACTCCAAATTAATATCATGTTGATAAATGACAATATACAGTCATAACCGAAAGTGTTGGCACCCTTGAAATTCTTCCAGAAAATGAAGTATTGCTCTCATAAGATTATTGCAAACACACAAGTTTTGTTATACACAGAAACACAGAAAAAAAAAAAGAAACATTGGACATAATTTCACACAAAACACCAAAAATGGGTAGGACAAAATTGCTGGCACCTATCCAAAATTGTGGGTAAACAACTTTGTTTCAAGTATGTGAAGCTCTTTCAAACTCACCTATGGCAAGTAACAGGTGTGGGCAATATAAAAATCACACACAGGGGAGAAGTTGCATCCCCTCATGTCTCCTTGACAATCACATTATATAGCACTGTGTACTAATAGTTACTCATTTTGTCCTTCTACTCAGTTAATTCTGCTCTCTTTCGTTCTGTTTATGACATCACGTGATTAAAAACTCGCTAGCTGAATCCTTCTAAGCTCTATGTAGAAACAGTAAATATTTTTCCCTCAATAAGACATCACTGCAAAGTCCTAGGCAGGGGGAATAAGAGAACAGCAGGCTCAGGAGTTGAAGAGGGGTTGACTCATGCAGGGAAAAGAGACTTTCTGTTTCTACACAGAGCAGAGAAAAGAGAATAATTAACTGGTAGAAAGGCAAAATGAGAAATAGTAAGTACATAGTGGTATATAATATGAATCTCGTCTACATTGTGGTCGTACAGTAAGAGTATGTTTACGGATTGCATTTTTCACTAGTTTTTGCAATGAAAAATGCAGCATTTTACTGTCCAACCAAAGTAAAAGATTTCTGAAACCTCATACACATGTCGCTTATTTTTTCCTTGAAGATTTGAAGCAGTTTCTATCTGCAGCATGTCAATTTGTTCAGCATTTTTCACCCATTCTCACAAAAGCAAAAAAAACGCTTTAAAAATGTACTTTTTTTATGCAGTGTTTTTTCTTGCCAACAGACATGTTTTTGATGCAGAAAAATGTGCAGCAAATACTTAACACATACACATTCCATTAGGCTGGTTTCACACATCTGACACTACAAACCACAGTGTCTGAACCGAACACTAGTTTCATAGGCAAATAAAAGGCTCTTCGGTTCATGACTGCAGACCCGTGGGCGATCCAGACATTGCGGTCACCACTCGGACTATGAATGTTGGGCAAGACGAATGAAAAGGAGATTTGAGACCCCTGTTCTAGTGATTATGGTTCTACATGTGGATCTATAATAGGAAATCAATGTTTAGCCAAAACTAAATATATAATATAAAATATACTTTAGCATGGAATACCTTGTGATTCAGTGTTCATTTCTTCTTCATTTCTATTGTCGTTCTCCATTGAAATTTCTTGGTCTGTGAAAGTGAAAAGATTTTATACTTGGAATCCTCCCAACTTAGCATCTGTCATGTCACATAGTAACCAGGTCCTTATAAGTAATGATACCCATACTCTGTACAATGTCTCGCTCAGGGTTTCTAAGCTGAGGTGGAACAACAACCATTACAAGAGCCGGAGTTTGATGCTTCATCTAAGCTAAAAATGAAGTATGGAGTTATACAGAGTATATTATCCAGCATTTAGAAACTATTGTGATTTCCTATTAGAAAACCTAAGTACTTTACCATAAATGGTCCATTTTTAGGCCTGATCATAAATTAATAATTTGTTCTAGTTTGGCCAGTTTATGGTAGACTCTACTCTAAGGCTGTGTGCTCACGTTGCAGATTTGGTGCCTTTTGGTTATTTTTTTTTTGTTTGGGCGGATTTGTGACAAAATATGAAGCAAAACCTGATGCCAACAAAGTGAATGAGAAACCTGAAGAGTCATGCACACGCTGAATATTTTTAACTTGCAGATTTAGTGCAGAAAATAATCTGCAGCATGTCAATTCTCTGTGCGTTTTTCACCATAGACTTCACTCAAATCAATAAAAAAAATACAGGGCAAAAGCGAACCAAAAATGTTTGTTTTTGCAGCTGCGTTTTTCCTGCGAAGAGATGCAGAAATGGTGCAGAAATTTCACTCATACCTTAAAGGTCAACTTACATGGCATGATTATCGCAACAAAAACACTCTTTAATGACAAATGAGCAGTCTAAATTGGCTGCTGATCACTTGAAGAATTAGCAAAACACTATTTTGTCTGGTGAAATGATCTTTTCTGCTGCACAAAGGATCATTGTCCTCAGCAGCAAATCGTCCTGTGAAAAAGATCCGAGCTGCTGACAACAATGACAGCCTATATGCATTGAATGATCTATTATACAGTGCGCATCTGAAGAGCCGTCTGCCTATGTAAAGAGGCTATTAAACAATAACCAATCGGTACATATTTATTGATTGGCCGTCGTTTTTTACGCTAGGAACATTCACCATAATACTCAATGGTTGCAGCACTCAGCTTTTACAGCTCCTTCACTTTATATAACTGAAGACGTGTGATCTCTTCGGTGGCAGTGGGCGCATGACCACAATTATACAAATTGAAGTTATGTGCCAACTAGACGTACAAGGCCTCACTCAATTGAGCAAAGCCGGCCAAATCTAGATGGAATGTGGCCAGAAGTATGCAAATCACTTACTTGCAGTCACATTACCACCTGCTCCCAGAGCTGGCATCAGAGAATCCTCACAGCGCACAGCCACATTGAATGAGCAAACTTGTAGTCCTTTAAGACTAGTCAAAAAAACTTCGTCACTACACTCACAGGCCTACAATCATATCCTATACAAGAAAAAGATGGTAAAGAGGAATCTTCCACAATACAGGAGATGGTTTGCCAATTAAAGGGAATCTCTGTCACCCTATTTTTCGCCTATCAGCTGCCGGCACCGACATCAGGGGCTTATCTACAGCATGCTGTAATGCTGTAGATAAGCCCCAGATGTAACCTGAAAGATAAGAAAAAAGAGTTAGATTATACTCACCCAGGGGCGGTCCTGGTCCAGTTCGGGTCCAATGGATGTCGCGGTCCCGTCCGGCGCCTCCCTTCTTCTAACGGTGACATCTTCTTCTTTGCAGCCTATTGTGGCTCCTGCGCAGGCACACTGCTCTGCCCTGTTGAGGGCAGAGCAGAATACTGCAGTGCACAGGCGCCGGACCTCTCCCTGCGCTTGCTCACTGCAGGACTCTGCTCTGCCCTCATCAGGGCAGAGTAGTGTGCCTGCGCAGGAGCCGCGATGGGAAGGAAAGAAGAGGATGTCACCGTTAGAAGATGGGAGGTGCCGGACCAGACTGTGACTCCCCTCGGACCCGAACCGGACCCGCAACGCCCCTAGGTGAGTATAATCTAACTCCTATTTCTTCTTTTTCAGGGTACATCAGAATGCTGTAGATAAGCCCCTGATGGCGGTGCCAGAGGCTGATAGGCGAAAAATAGGGTGACAGATTCCCTTTAACCATCTGACATAATAATAATTGCTTTAACTATGATACCAAATTGGGAAATTCTGACCCACAGAAATTAGTTCTCTTGGTAAGAATATATATTATACAGTCTATAAGAATGTCTCTGTCAGGAGTCAATAAAATGTATCCAATGTAGCCATTATACAGATTTCTATATAGCTATCGGGCTTAAAACTATTCTGAATATCATGGAGCCAACAAGAAAATTCCCAAGAAATCACAACCTGGAAATGGAGAAAAAAACCCCCACATCACTCGAATGTACCCAGTTTAAAACGTAAAAGGGGATGTCCACCTAATCTTCAGTCTAAGGTTGGTGGGGTCTTGTACACTGTTTAGTGGCCACAGATTCTATTGTAGATAATAAATGATCTGCCGTCTTCGGCAGCGGACACTAATCACTGTACAGAGCTGTGTTGTTCAGCTCCTTATACACTTTACATTCATCAAGAGCCGGAGGTGACAACAGCTGATTACTGGCCGTGCTGGATGGCGGAAGCACACTGATTTTAAATGGATGATCGTTCATGAGGATAGTAAAAAAAAACTGGACAACTCCTTTAAGTTTTACGTAGAAAAACAGAAATAAATTAATTAAAACATTAAAATATGAGTACCGGATGGTAACTGGAGCGGTATGTGATATCCACAAAATCCTTCTGGGAAGGTGAAAGGCAAACAGTAAAAGACCAGGAGACTCCCTTCATTCACCCAAAGGAGCCCACTAAACAAAAAACCACATGGCCTATCCTTACTGCTCTTACAGGTTCCTACAATGTGTGCTGCTGTATTTCTGGAGGTATTATCAGTTCACTGTGGAACCAATAAGGATAAAAAATAACAAATCATAGATGGACAAACAAATAAAAAAAAAAATAAAAATCAAAAGTCCAGTTTACCTGATACTATCAGGAGAGCACACAGAAGTACAAGGCAGAATTGCAGAGATTAAAAGGTACACAATCCAGCTTCCGGATGTAAAGACAAAATACAGCTCCTGAAGAGCTTCGAAATGCATCAGGCTGTACCCTTAGTCTGGATTTTTTTGGATGCATTAAAAAAAGGAGGAAAATGTTTCTGTCTATGCGTGGAAGCTGGATTTTGACCCTGCAGGTGAAAAAAACATTTAAAGAGAACTATAGAAAGCAGTTATCAGACACTAGCTGTATGATTTCAGCCAGTTATGTGGGACTATAAAATGCTGTGATGTTTCAAAGAAAAACGTAGTTTAAAAGCCTTTGGGACTGAGTTGCACAGGAGACTAGTTGGACAGGTGGCTTCCCTATACACGCACGCAGGGAGCGACCTGTCAATCCATAGTATTATTAATAATAATAATGATAATTTTATTTCTATAGCGCCGACATATTCCACAGCACTTTACATTTCAGATGGTACTTTAACAGACGATAGACATTACAGCATAACAATAATCACATAGATAATAACAGATACCAAGAGGAATGAGGGCCCTGCTCACAAGCTTACAATCTATGCGGAAAAAAGGGAGACACGAAAGGTGGGTGGTAACAATTGCCTTCATTGTTCGGACCAGCCATAATGTTAAGTGTGTAACAGTACAGACACAGAGGGCTAATAGATGCATAAAGCATGTGGGAACATGATGCGGGGAACCTGGTTATAGTAAAACTTTTGGCTGTGCCACACAGGGATAGTTAGGTTAATGTGTTGAGGCAGTAGACCAGTCTGAATAAATGCGTTTTTAGGGCACGCTTAAAATTGTAGAGATTGGGGACTAATCGTATTGACCTGGCAAGTGCATTCCAAAGAATTGGCGCAGCACATGTACAGTTTTGGAGACGGCAGTGGGAGGGTCTGATTATTGAGGATGCTAACCTCAGGTCATCAGCAGAACGGAGGGCACAGGTAGGGTGGTAGACTGAGACGAGGGAGGAGATGTAGGGTGGTGCTGAGCCGTGGAGCACTTTGTGGGTGAAGGTAATTGGGTATTGGGAGGGAAGAAGCCAACAAGGGCTCACCTGTCTGACTACTCTCCCGTGCAGCTCAGTTCCTGGTGTCTTTTAAAATATGTTCTTTGAAACGTCATTGCGTTTTAGAGTCAAACATGCCTGGGGCTGCCTGATACATGGTGTCTGTGATTTTGACAGGATATATCAGCTGTCATATTTCCTTTAAGTCACTTCGTGTACATGCCCACGTTCAGGAATTGCTGCGGTTTTGACGCTGTGTACTTATGCTGCGTCCACAACACAGCGGCCAGATGTTACAGCATAGTGGATGGGATTTCTAGAAATCCCACGTCCACTGTGCATCTATGTGCACCTGCGGATCACCCGTGGAGACAGACATGCGTTGTGTCTTTCAGATCCGCAGCTTGTCAATTTCTCTTGTGGAGAAGCTAGTCTCTGAAACAAAAATCTCCACAAAAGAATGTATTGGATGCAGTAAATCCGTATGGTTCAGTGATCACATGCGGATTCACCTGCATGAATAGAACGCAACGAAAATATGCTGCATCCAAAGCGCTGCTAGTTCCTGATTGTGGGCACCCAACCTTATTGCTCCTACATGCTGGTAAAGGTGTGTGGCCATAACTCTGTTCATATGTGACCAGAAATGTGTGTGCCAAGCTTTGCCACCCATTCTTAGCATTAATTATATCATCCATATTCATATCTATATTTATAGTCATCAAATTTCAATGTAAATTTTAGGTTAGTCACTTTTTGATCTGACAGTCGTCCACCCTCAGCACACTGAAAATAAATTCTAGTCAACCTTGCCTGCAGCATACATCAGTGTGTAGATGGCAGGCGCTCTCATTATATCAAAAGCAGGCACTGCCACATTAGAAAGTGTAACAAGGCGAGCAATGCCTCACATTTCCCTATGCCAATAAATATATAGAAATAGTAACTATACTCAGTGAAATAGATATTCATTTTACCTTGAGATGGTTCTGCCATATCCACATCTGCATTAGTGTGTAATTGGCCTTCATGTTGTCCTAGGAGCAAAAATAATACATATTATACCAAGATCTTACATTTCAAAGCCCTTCATGATAGGAACTCAAATAAACTAGGATATGTAATTAGCAATTGTAGAGACATCTCCAATTCGCAGACCTGTCAAGGCTACAAGCATTGTTGGAATATATTGGTCAAATCCTTTAAAGAGGTCCCGAGGGACATCCTCTGATCATTTGCAACCGATGGGGTAAATTTGGCAGTAGGTGTGTTGCCCAAATGATTACATTGCTGTAAACCAACACAGATCGTACTACCCCTTTCCTGTATCCAGCGTCGGCTCTCTTCCCCCTCTCCGATCTCTGTTTTTGGCTGCAGTAGTGACGTCATACAGCCTGCATCACCACTGCAGCCAATCACTGAGCTTGGTGGCTGTTGAAGTCATGATTCACTTCTGCAGCCAAAACACAGAGACCAGAGTGGTGCTGGACCTGAGAAGGGTTATTACTATCAGTGCCTGTTGTTTTACAACTAGGCAATCATTTAGAAACAACTTTTGTGAAAGTGGATAACCCCTTCAAATGTTGTGTTACTAATTTTGCATAGAGGTTGACCGGGATCCAAGGGGTAATGTTTCTCCTTACGGAGAGCGACATGTCAAGCATTCCGAGATGAGGAGACTTTTAAGCCATAATGCTCCTCTGGGAAATATGAAAACTGTTCTTCAGAGAGGAAGAGGACTAGAACTCTAGTGCCACCTATAGGAAGAAACACAGAAAAACACAGTATAACAAACGTATAAAAATACTCTCGTAAAAAAGTAACAGTAAACAGCAAGCGCTAGTAAAAAGATGATACCAAAACAGGGTATTTGGTTGATACGTTTTTTGCAAAAATTATATACTAAGCCGCTCTACCAAATGTCAAGGTAACCCATATCAGAGCAGTCCCTAACCAATATATTTAAAAAACCTAACCATGTGTATGGTACCTATATGAGCAGGATTCAGAAAGGTAATGTCTGATGTGGACACGCTGTGGACGACAACTTATATGTGCATGGCCCACAAGGGAGGGGTGGAGACCTCCCTAGTCTTGCAAAAACAAGAAACCAATTGAATATAAACAATTTGCGGATATGTTACCCTTTGGATCCCGGTCAGACGCCTCTCACCTAGCCCAACCAGATCTCACACTTTGCACTGACTAGGGGCAGTACCCCGAAACACAGGGTCTGCAAATTGAGATTCTTTTATCCCAAGTCATGTGACAAGGCTCGTTAAAGTGTCGATATTGAGTTCTAGGATTGCTACTTCCTATAGGTGGCATTAGAGTTCTAGTCCTCTTCCTCTGTGAAGAGAAATTTTGCATAGAGGCTGAAAAACGTCAAGCTGCTTCTTCAATTGGACTGTGTTTTTCTTTAAGGATTTCCCTCTTTTTCCTCTTATTACCACTTGTCTCATTGTGACTAAATAAATATAGAAAAAAAATTGTTGCGCTCAGAAAACCATTTTAAAACAGGCAATTAAAGAGACTTTCTGAATCAGTGAGTGTCATATCATCTGTGCTACACATAAACTTCAATGATTTCCCCTGCTGAAGTCGTGTCACACTGTATTACAAGTGTGATATGGGTTTCCCATATGTTGCGCACACAGGGGGAAGAATGTACCTGAGAACGGCAGATATGGATAATATATATAAATGTACCAGAACTCACTTTGGGCACATTTTAAATTACATTAAATTGAAAATCCCGCTCAGTCTTCAGTCTTTGCAGATCTAAAGGCCAGATACAAATTAGCACGTTATTTTTAAATTGTCCATTTGCTTCCTACATGGAATTTTCATTATATTTTTTTACCCTTTTGCAGAGTGTCTAACTCCTTTATGGAACTGAGTGATCTACAAAAATGTTACAAATCCGGCAAAGTTCCTGCTCCTGACAGCTCTCCATGTTATTGCTTGTTCAGATGTCTGTATTTTTGGTCAGCTTGTTGTCTGTTTTCTCATTGGATAGAACACCAAGCAAATAATGTCCAATGACTGTGCACACCCCCCCCCCTCCCAAAAAAAAAAGCACTATGTATTGGGTCAATTTATGGACCAGTCTAGTGTTTGTAAAAAAGGCAGCACCTGCACTTTTTCTCTAGGCGGTTTTTCAAACACATGTAAAGGACATTGCAGGATAGAAATTGTAAGGAAAACCTCATCACTTTGGATATACACAGTGCTCACATACAACCTTTATTACTGGGAGAGACACTCCTGCGAGAAAAATCTTAAAATTTGCACCAGGATGCAAACTGCATATCAAGGGTCTGAAAGTGAAAGAGTTTCAGATTGCAGACAAGTTTTCTGCAGTTTTATTAGCAAAATGGAACCACTAACAAATGTGAAATCTTTTTTTTTCTATGTCAAAGGTGTCCAGAGCCTTTAATGACTTTATCAGGGACTTTTTTTTCTCTATGGGACTAAACTTTCATCGGCAGGTAGTTGCCAACTATCTGCCTGTTCTGCCCTGTGACCAGCTCTCCGAACTTAGAGCGGTCACGGTCTTGGTGGCGACTCTCCTGCTTCCTGTGACGTCACATTGACAGAGCAGTTCCTTCTCTTACGCTCTGCTCTGTCAACAGGGCATCACTGGCAGCGTTATGTAGATTGGCAGGTGGTTCCCCACAGTTAGACAGCAACTACCTGCCAATAATTACTTATCCACATAGGATAAAAAGTTTCTAATAACAAAGTAATAAAAAACCCCCATAAAACCACAACAGAATTTGACTCAATGGAGTTTGTCTTGTGCCTCTGGTATCCATCAATGTATGGCAGATCCAGACCATTAAACCAGAAGCTAAAAATTGAGCATAAGTGCAGCTTTACTATTCATAATAAAAGCTAAAAAATAAAAATAAAAGCGTATAAAAGCCATAACCTTTAATCCATTACATAGAATAAATAAAATCAAATAAAACCATCATATACAGTTTAAAAATGACGGATCACAATCCACTGGTGCAGCTGAAAGCATTTTGTGGGCTGCTTTCACTGAATATTGAAAGTTAAATTTTTAGACTTATGCATCCAATCGTATTGTCATAAAATCTGCTATGGAAACATTAAAATAAAAATCCATTGCTCCAGAGAATATTCTAAAATTGACACATAAATAATAAATACGACAGTCCTTAAACGAAAACGTTGAATGTCTGGTGCTAAGCAAAAATAATACTTTGTTTAAGGAACGACACAAATGTAATTTGCAACGGCTGTCAACCATATTACGCTATATCAATAAAGGAGATAAAATGATGTATTAAAAAAAATCACAAAAACTGCTCCCTGCCATGCCCTACCTCCATTATGCCGCTGATGCAGTAGAGCACCGGCACTAGTGTAGTCTGCCTTTTTAGTTGGGGATGAATATTTAATGAAGGGTTGACTTTTAATAGATATCTTATTCATGAGCAATCAGAATAGATGTCACTAAAAGTGCCACGTCTTCTGGATATCCAAACAACAGCAAAAACGGCCATAGATTTTGTTATGTTAAAACCAGATCTGACCCTCTCATCACTAATTTACGAGACCCAACTGGATGGATTGAGGGTTGTTGCGTTTGCTTCATTGGTTTTGTGTAGTTTCCAGCTCTACTTAACATCTTTATAGAGATTGACTGAGTAGTTACTACATTATTCAGAATTTAGAGCGCCAACACAATCATATCAATTAGCATCGTGACTGCAGGCAAACGAAGCTCAACAGAAGGCTGACCGGCTTTATGGAGGATCGGCTCAATGTATTTAAAGCTCAGTAACAGTTTTAGCTTTATGTTCAGTGATCAAATACCTAGTAGGCATCTAAATTTCTTGCTCGGAAAAATACTTTTCTGTCTGTAGACGAGTGTGATGCCTCATAACGCAGAACAGAGAAATTCTTTATTCTTCACTTGACATTACTTGTGGTGTGTTATAGTCCCCGTCTCTCAATGCCAAATACGTCACAAGACCCCCACCTACCCCTCGCCATGTATTATAATAAGAAGCCAATGGGGCGCCAAATAATATTAAAAATGTGGGCCTTACAACTAATCACACTGACTCCTGCTTCTTGGAACTGCTAGAAATAGTTGATAGTAGGGTCATAATGTACATATTCTTGCTTTCAATTTAAGGAGTACACACACCATTTTGTCAGATGAATGGAATTTACCACAATTGGAACAGGCGATGTCGAGCCAGTGATGATCTCACTGCGGCTGTTGGCTCCTACTGCAAAATAGGAGTCAAGAGACACCAGTTCTCCAAAAACGTTGGGGTTCCACAGAATTAGGTCTATTGCCAGAATATGCATTATAACATTAGAAACAAGAACTTAATAAAACTAACCAATAGGAAACATTTGAAAAAAACCTATAAAAAGATCTTTCACTAGGTTACCAATTTGCTAACTGTATACATTACTACATAAGATCTCTTAGACCTGATGAAGTCGTTTTGCTTTTAGAAACTTTAATCCAATTTCCACCCACCTTGTCTGATTGAGGTCTCCTCAGTGCCCCTCCTCACTGCATCTGACATCTCACACTGTACAAGCTGCAGCTTTTAGTCAGAAGTCAGACTGAGTGAGATACTAAATACATTTGAATGTCATGACTAGAGTTGAGCAAATTTGTTCGGGTTCCCTCTCATTCGGCAAGCTATACGCTTACAGAATAAGCTGCAGAGGTAACCCTGCTTCCTGGATCACGCCGGCTGAACAGCTGATCGGTGCCACAGCTGCATGTGTCGTGGCTGTGTCACAGTCACAGCATATGCATAGAGAGCCTGTTTTTGGGACTCTCCAAGCATGTGTTATGACACAGCTGCGACACATGCAGCTGTGGAGCCGATCCAGGAAGCCGGGTTCCCTCTGAAGCTTAGTCGTTAAGCACTATAGCTTGCTGAATAAGAGAGAACCCTATCTAGTCATGAGTAGAGATGAGCGAACCTTTGAAGGTTCGGTTCACACCAGTGAGCGTCCCGATGTTCGCCGAACATACCCAAACCCCATTGACTTCAATGGGAGGCTAAAACCAAATACATAGTTAGCACCTTCCGGAGGGGGGCAAAAAGCTGCCAAAACAGCTAAAATACAGGGGAACCCCACATAACTTAATTTTTTAAATTTATCTATAGCCAGGCAGAGGCGGTTGATGAATATTCCCATCAGCCGCCGCCTGCTCTTGCTGTTAATAGTTGAATACAACTCTCAGCATTGTCTCTTTCTAGCGCTGATTGCAGCGCGAGTAGGGGACAATGATGTGAGCTGTCTACACTTCAGCACCCAGTGTCGGGTAACAGAGCGAATAATACCGCTGATTCCCGGGCGCCGGTACGTGTCACAGTAATGACACTGGGCAGTCATCCATATGTCATCAGTGTGCATGTGCGAGGGACGTTGTGTGTTTTTATACATGAAGTTTTAAGAGATATAAATAATTTTTTTCTTGTTCAGATATTTAAATAATGTTTTACCCTTTTTTTGTGATACATGGGTCCTAAATTTATGTCATTTTTATATTATTTTTTTTTCTGCGGGGAAAAATTAAAGATATAAAAGGAAATATTTGTCTGTTTTTCAAAATGTTTTACATATTTTTATGGCCAAAAAATGAACCATTAAAATACATTTGAAATTGTGTACACCTTTCCATAGCAATTATTCTTATATTGATAATGCCATGGCACTAACAATCAGGGTGAATAAGTAGAGAACCAACCCGTATTCCAATATAGAAAGAACTCGGCACTCCAAATACTACTAATGCTGAAAAAGTTCTAATTGTAGTAATGCAAAATAATCCATATATGATATTTCAGTATTATAGCACAGACCTTTAGCAGACATACAAATTGCATGTGAATGAAAAAAAAATTACAGAAAGAAGAGATGCTGGACTATGGCAGCTTTTTTTTCCTTTTATTTATTTTTCCTTCTTTATTTTATGGTATTTAGTTTTTCATTCATTTCACACATTGTGCTCCATATAAGATCATCAAGACCATTAGGGAAGCAGAGCGGGGGTTACATTTAAATAATTTTTCTTTGTATATTTTTTCCTGTTACTGGAGCTATGATTAGTTCCAAGGCAAATTCAGCTCCTGCCTGCACTGCAGAGCAGCTTCTCCTCTAAAGCGATTATGTGATGGGTGGAGCCGGAGGCGGAAAAGCTGTTAGCGCTTACTAATCTGAATGCACAGTGCTACTTCAGCTCAGAGTATACAGCTGTCTGGAAGGCAGAGATGGTAAGAAACCCTCTCTGTCTTCTCTATGGGAATATTGGCTGTGTGTCTCAAGTACCCAGCTTTAATGTAATATACAACATTGTTTACACTTACAAGTTTTTTGTTTTAACTTCACTTGGTTTTATTTTTTTCTCTATTTCACATCATGGCTGTGACTTTTCGAAATGTTGTCAATTGTACTCCAGGATCCTGGTGCAGTACAAATTCGATTTTTTTTTTAAAGAAAAGCTTATTGTCAGCATTGTACGAGTTTTTACTCCAAAAAAAAGAGTGAAAAAGGGAGAAAAGTTTTTTATTTTGTACCAATTCATTAAACATTGTGTACCAATTTTATTGAATTTGGCACAAAATCTGCCAGATCAAAAATGATGACTGAGGGTCTAAAACCTTTCTTATTTCAAGGATTTTCCCTCTGTGAAAATGTTACTGTAAATTTTGAAAAAGCCATGGACATTCGAAAGGTGCAATGAGCTCTTTTCTAGCTTTACTCTGGCATCTTAAGTGTTGTGTTGTCTAAGATTTCATACCGGATATATGCATTATATTCTGAAACACTCCATCTCTCCTGCAATAAAGACATTTTGTGCTCACCAGTCACTAGAAGACGATTCTCAAAAGTTGTGTAATGGAAAGTAATAGAAAATAGTGAGGATGTCCTGTCCTATAGCATTCAGTTATATCCTAAATATATGACTTTCTCTCTGCTGAGAAAATGAAAGATGTCAATTTTTGTTTCCATTATTTTGAGAAATGTTTTCTATATATCTAATGTAGCAAATGTTTTACTTCTGATACACAAGCTGTACAATGCACGCCATCAGGTAAGAGACACATTATACAGGGTTGAGGTGGTTTTCCCCATATGATCCATAACCTAATGGTAGGTCGTATACCATTGCGGTGGAAAAATCCCTTTCTCATTCACACATGTGTATTAGGAGTCGGTATGCTTTCTGTATAGAATAGGTCCAGAATACAGATTATGCTCTCATCCATATTCCCTATATGCTTGTATTAAGGCACATATACTCTACCCATGTTTTTCAATACGCGACATATTCATCCCTTCAAATAAAATATAAGTTACAGATTATCAGATCATTTTTTTAAAATAATGAATTAAATAATTTTTACCTGAAGCAAATTATTGGCATGTCCAGATCACAAGGTCACAGATTAAAGAGGTTGTCCTCTGTTTCTAATATAAATAAATAGAATCTACAAATGTAGTGAAATTCATGGTCATAGGGTGCCATATAAATACAAATATATCTATAAAAAGGGTATTCAGCAATCAGTGGATAACATCCTGATTGCTGTGGGTCTGACTGCTGGGACCCCTCCAATCCTGAGAACCAAGGGGTCTGCAGAGCACCATGCCAATAGAGTTGTGGTTGATCATGCGAGCCTCCGCTTCATTCATTATTACACGAGTGCCAAAAATCAGCTGAGCGCTACGCTTTATTATCTCTGGCAGTCCAAGTGAGAGTGATTGGAGAGGCAGTGCCCACGATAGACAACGGGTTCTTGGGATTTGTGGGGTCTTAACTGATTGGCTGCAACTTTCACAAATTCGCCAAGATTTTTTCTTATGCTTAGATGGAAGTGTGAAGGCTGCAGTTGATTAGTGGCTGATGATTGCCTGCAGTCATCATGTGACATTATTCAGGTCAGTAGATTGATGGGGGACTTGATTCAGAGGTATATATAGATTTTGTACTTTTATACAATACCATTGAGCCATTACCAGAAAACCTCTAAGTCAGCCACCTTCTCAGTCCAGCCTCATTAAACTACTGAAAGAAGCCAGCCCCCTTCACACACAGCACTAATGAAGTGCCGACACAAGAAATTATCTGTTGTGTTGAGTGGATGTGGAGCAGCCTTTGGGCTTAGGCTAATATCTGGAGATTGGAATACCTTTAAAGGGAACTTGTCATCTCCCCAAAAGCTATTAGCCTCCAGATATGTGATTAATCTGCTGATTATTAGAGTTCTGAAGCCATGCAGTGCCAGCACTGAAAGCATCGTTGCCTGGATGAAATTAACTGTATTCCTCCCAGCAGCCTACGGCTTTAAGTCATAGAGGCACGGCCGGCACAGCCTCAGTCACCACTCAGTTCGTAATGAGAGGTGGGTGTAAATACGCCCCAACACTGACTGTAAGCCAGCTCTGTACGGTGCACTAGTGATACCCTGGCTGTCAGTCAGTGTTGGGGCATGATTACAACCACCGCTCATTATGTACCAAGCGATACTGAAGAGGCAAGGCCTCTATGACTGAAAGCAGGAGGCTGCTGGGAGGAATAAGTTAATTTCCTCATAGTTGGTGGGCTCTCAGTGTGGCGGTTATGAAATTGTATTCACCTGCATACTAACCCCATATCTGCAAGTTAATAGCATTTTTTTGACATGACAGGTTCCCTTTAATAATAAAATTATAATGGTATGTTGAAAATATATTTTTTAGCACAGATAAACATTTTTTCTTAAGTGAACAACCTATTTTAATAAATTTGACTATGATCACAATTATATTTCTACTAGAGGTGGGCCCGATGCTATCGCATCGAGAGGGCAGTGTGTGTGTGCATGGGGTGTGTGTCCCGCCACTGCCTGCCCACCCACTTCCGTGTAGTCCACCAGAGGGCGCCCGCACCCCATGTCCAGCACAGGCCACAAGCTGCGATCTTTCCTGCCGACTGTGACTGCATGGAGGTGGGTGGGCAGGCAGCGGCGGGATCCGACACGTGTAGTCAGGCGGCGGCGGGTCATGGCGGTGGTCTGGCAGCGGGTCCAGCAGCGGCAGCGGGGGGTCCTGCGTGGGTGTCCTGACGGTGTCCAACTGGTGGTACTGTGGAAGGGCCAGGTGCCATATTGGAATACCAATCACTTGGGTATTCCAATATTGCGGTCGGCGTACTTCCTGTGCGGCGCGGTGGATTGTGGGATTCGAGGACGTCCGGATGGAAGTAGATGACAGACAATTTTAGGTACGTATATAACAGATATATTTTTTTCAACGTTTTGTACCTCAAATGTGAGTCTCTATTAGATTTTTATTACACAACAACACATAGTAAATTATTATTGTACTGGAACTTTCAGATGTGGGCTGGAGTCTCTGAATTTACACCAATGTCTTCGTGACATTGTAATACACACAATTCCTCTTAGAAATATCAATCAGGGAAAAACAAGTCATGGAAAGTTTTATGTGTACTCACATTTGACATGAAACTTTAAGGAGATAAAAGTCAAAAGTGCTGATAAGGAATATTTAGAAAACAAACACAGGAGTGCGGTAAAAGCTGCTCTAAGCATCCTGTCATATATACTAAATCTCTCATCTACTATACATCAAGAGCACAGAAATAAAATTCTTCATCATGCAAGGTAACAATAAGCCTGTCATAGTCTGTGAAGGCAGATAAGATAATTCATGGGGATTCTGGAGCAGTAATATCTAAGGTTGAGGATGAATGTCAAATAGTTGTACTGTAGGTTCTCTTCGTGCTGTTCAATAAAGGTGAAAATGATTTTATGCAATATTAACAGTCTTTTGTGAAAAATTAACTATAAGAATAATGATGATTATGATCATGATGAATAATACTCTTACTAAACCTATATTCTATAGTCTTCGGCATTTCCAGTGATTTCTACTCCATCAATGAATCTGTGTCGTTCAATATTTTAGCACCATGTAATACTCTTTGCACAATGTAGGATTTATATGCATTCAGAATTATGCAAAATAATAAAAGGAAAAAATTCTGCAATATTGTATTTGTCACAGAGAAAAATTAAGATTCATAAGACATCTCAGGAGTGGGGACATATCACCCTCACATTGAACATATGAGATTAATTATAGCTAGGGAAGAGAGAAATATAAATATAACTAGGAAGGTGAGAGAAAGAGCTGACACTTTAATCTCCATTGAAATAGGGGGCTCCTTCAGTCACTAGATAATTACAGTAAGGAGATTTTCTGGAAAAACCGTCTGAGATTTGCTATTGCACATGTGGGGAAGTATGATTCCAAACCAAAAAGCTTCCTTTGATCAAAGAATCTTTCTGAGACCCTTCAGAACCAGTGATCAGAGATGGATATTGGGGTCTGCATCAATCTGACTTTTATAGTGTAACACTTGCACAGGGATCTGTCAGAGCATCTACCGGCATGCTGGAGCTTACAGACTCTAAGAAGAGTTTTGCAGTGGCTGCTTAACAGGGACCTACAGACACTAATCGTTTTTCTCCTGACTGGCAGAAGACTACAACTCCCAGGGATGCTTGTTCCAGTGAGATGATAGAAGAAGGGAGGAGGAGGGACTTGGGGGAGGATGCTGAGGAGAAAGAGAAAGTAAAGAGGGAGAGGAGAGAAAACATGGCTGCTGCTCCTGGTTATGAGAAACAGAGCGGTGGGGATCTTGATTCCCCTAAGTTGCAGAGTGTGGGGGACCCCGCGGAGATACCAGTGTTGCCAGAGAGAGCAAAGATCCAGAGCGTTCTGCCGACACTCCCATTGGATAAAGGTCTAAATCTTGCAGCCCTCAGCTGGAGTCTAAAGAATCCTCCAATTGTTGGAGACACAGTGAGTGTTCTGTTTAGACTTGTGATTCTATCAGCACGACTTACAGTGAGTACACTGCAACCGAGACTATTGACAGCAACATTCATTTAAGTGCACCTACGTTTTCTACTTAGCACGCCAACTTTCCTTTGTGTGCCAACATCCGCGGCAACTGGGCCCCAACGGTCGGACTGAGTAAATGCAAAAGAGGGGGAATTGGCCACGTTATATTTGCAGGGTTGGGGTTTAATTAGTCTGTGATGGGTATATGACTTTTATAGAGCACAGTTAATCGCATTGTATGTTTATTCCTGTAAATCCATTTTAATTCTGCTTCATAGCAATAAATCTGTTAAACTGTTTTACTCCTGCTTCCTGAGTGTGTACCAAGCTGTGGCAGGGGTTTCCCGAATCAGCCCCTGGCAGAAGATAATTGTCCTTCTGCAGCCCAGAGACAGAGCTCCAATCAAGATTTGGGTGAATGCACTGCGTACAGAAGAGGTGAGACCCCCCATAACACCCAGGGTACAGTGGTAGCTATAAAGGGGTGTTACAATGGGAGATATGTTTTTGATGTCATAACAAGGAGAGCGAATTCACGCACATCACTGTAAGGCCACTCTAACCCCTCCAACTTAATAGCCGTCCGATGGATGAGACTATCCAGGCCATGTTTCAACTCAATATAAAGGTAAAATTATGACAAGAAACATGACGACAATATCTACTGACTGTGACCTCCAAGGGCAAGGATATCCTGTAAATTGGGGATCTCATAAAATTCTGAAAGACCCAACAAATCCCACAACCAGCCCTCACGTGAGTTTTCCAAAGAAAGGTTCGTGGGCATAACTTTTATCTAATAAAAAGCAGAAATTTGCCAGTCCTGGAAGGTACAGCTTCCTGTAGTTCTGACCATTTTCCTAAGGACTACCTCCCTCCGCTAAGCTCTGAGCCATATCCATGACATCAGTTTTATTAATTTTCTTTTCTTATCCCTTTCATGCTATGTAACTGTATACACCGTATACTGTAAAGCACGATTTTGGGGTACGGAGTAGTTGACTGGAAAGGACACCTTATAGCCCCTATAATGCAGATAAAAAATGTCTGAGCAAGCTGATTTTGGTTGGATTGACCAAAAGTCTAATATGTATAAGGCTTCCCAACTCTCCCTAACAGGAAGTTACAGGGGAGTCTGCTTAATTTCAGTAACCAATACTTTTGTTTTCCCTTGAGATAAGCCACTATCAGAGGAGTCATATAGAGCAGGAGTGCTCAGCCGAGTGTTTATATCAGATAGCTTTCAGGCTGAAGTATTAGGCTAGTTTCACATTGGAGTTTTGTTGCGCAGCGCATCGTGCGCAATAGAAATTCATGCAAAAAACGCATCATGCGTTTTTGCATGCGTTTGCGTTTTTTAGGCGCATTCGTTCTTTAGGGGTTAAAACCAGGGTCTACACATTTTTACGGCAAAAACGCATGCTCAAGAAAATGCAGACGAACACATGTCAATGCGCACGCCTGCGTTCCCATAGACTGTCATGCGTTATTTTGTCGCATTCCATGCGCAAGCGTTTTTTTGACACATTTTGGCGCACCCAAAAATGCAACAGGTTGCGTCTGGAGCGCAAAGGCGCACACCTTGAAAAAACACATGAGCATGAAAACGCATACAAACAAGTGCAAACGGAAGACCATGCGCCTCCCATGTTAAAGATCGGGGTGCATGACGCTGGCGCACGTATGCGCCGCAAACGCGGCGCAACAAAATGCCAATGTGAAACCAGCCTAATTTGGTCATCAGCTATCGAATCTTTATGTGGTATGGGGCCTTCAGACTCCCTGAGGAGCATCAAAAGGGTGGGATGGCACCACTCGGTATTCTTGATTTCTGACTAGCCATCATTTAAGGGAATGTGTCAGCAGGTTTTTTCCTATGTAAGCTGAGGACAGCATGATGCAGGGGTTAGAACACTGAATTCTGCAATGTGTTACTTATCAGGCTGTGTGATGTTGTTAGATCACCATTACTGTGACTAGTTCTCATGCGATTGCTAGTCCAACCATGCCCCCTTCTGTGATAAGCAGCTCACTGTCAATAAGCAATGTACATAGACAGCCTGGTGAGGGCAGATTTCTTAGCTATGCTGCATCTAAGAAATCTGATTGTGTCACAGCTACTGCAAGAAGTAAACTAAATAACACATCACTGGTATGAGGGTATGACAGACAATATTTTCTAAGTGCGGAGAATAATCAGTATTAGATCATTCTGTGTACAGAGGTTGCCATCGTTCTGTGCAGCATATATTCTGATTGGACATGATGATAGTCAGCTTAAAAATCATCTCACCTGAAGATCGAGCTCTTTGCTCATTCGTCAGCTGTTTGGCAGCCTGTTTACACTACCCAATAGATTTAGATGGATTGGTTGCTTTTCTTCCATACTCTAAGGAAAAGTTTGTTAGGATGCATTCACACATGGCAGAGATTCTGCAGATTTTCAAATTGTGAAGGAATACAGTGACATATACAGAATGCAGTAGATGCAATGTAACTTGAAGGACAAGTGGAATTGTATTATATTGTGGTCACTCTTCCCTAGGTGCCCATCGACTCGAAGAATAACAGAAGTACGAGTCGATGGCCACCTAGGGAACAGTGACCACAATATAATACAATTCCAGTTGTCCTTCAATAAGGTGCCCTGGAAGGGGGTTACAAAAACGCTGAATTTCAGGAAAGCAAAGTTTGATCAGCTTAGAGAGGACCTTCGCCGAATTGATTGGGACAATGTCCTCAAAAATAGGAGCGCAGAAAATAAATGGGAAATATTTAAATCAGTTTTACACACCCACTGCGAGCTAGCCATACCGTATAGAAATAAAAGGGCTAGGAACAGGAGAACACCAATGTGGCTAAATAAGGATGTAAAAAGGGCAATAACAAGAACAAGGCATTTAGGAAGCTAAAACAAGAAGGCAATGAAGAAGCATTAAAAAGTTATAGAGAAAAAAAATAAAATGTGTAAAACACAAATACATTTAGCAAAAGTGGAAACTGAGAGACTCATTGCTAAGGAAAGTAAAACAAACCCCAAACTATTCTTTAATTATATAAACAGTAAAATGATTAAAAGTGATGGTGTCGGTCCTTTAAAGAACAATGAGGGTGAAATCATAGAGAGCGATGTGGGAAAAGCAAATGTTTTAAATACTTTTTTCTCAACAGTGTTCACACAGGAAAAGGATTTGCCAGGGGAAATGTAGAGTGATAATGTAAACTCCCCATTAAGTATTGCCTGCCTAACCCAGGAAGAAGTGCAGAACCGCCTTAGTAAGATTAAAATTGACAAATCACCAGGCCCTGATGGCATTCACCCTCGAGTATTAAGGGAGTTAAGTAATGTGATAGACAGGCCTCTATTCCTTATATTTATAGACTCTATAGAAACAGGGTCTGTTCCTTTTGATTGGCGGCAAGCAAATGTGATACCAATATTCAAAAAGGAGTGTAAAAGGGAACCTGGAAACTATAGGCCGGTAAGCTTAACATCTGCTGTGGGTAAAATTTTTTAAGGGTTTCTAAGGGATACCATTATGGAATATCTCAATGTTAATAAATGTTTAACTCCATATCAACATGGATTTATGAAGGATCGCTCCTGTCAAACTAACCTGATCAGCTTCTATGAGGATGTAAGCTCTCAAATGGACAAAGGAGAATCATTGGATGTCATTTATCTCGACTTCTCTAAAGCATTTGACACTGTCCCACATAAAAGATTGGTAAGTAAGATGAGAAAGCTTGGGCTAGGGGAAAATGTGTGTAGATGGGTAGGTAGCTGGCTTAGTGATAGAAAACAAAGAGTGGTTATTAATGATGCATACTCAGATTGGGCCAGGGTTACTAGTGGGGTACCACAGGGTTCTGTATTGGGCCCCCTACTATTTAATATATTTATTAATGATCTAGTGGATGGCTTACACAGTAAAATATCAGTATTTGCAGATGATACAAAACTATGTAAGGTAGTTAACACAAAGGAGGACAGTTTGCAACTACAGACAGATTTGAGTAAATTGGAGAATTGGGCTGAAAAATGGCAAATGAGGTTTAACACAGATAAGTGTAAGGTTATGCACATGGGAAGGAGAAACAGATGCTACAATTACTTACTAAATGGGAAACTGCTGGGGAAATCAGACATGGAAAAAGACTTAGGCATCTTAGTCAATAAGAAGCTAAATTGGAGTGTCCAGTGTCAGGCAGCTGCCACCAAAGAAAATAGGGTCATGGGATGCATTAGAAGAGGTCTGGGGACACGAGATGAAAACATAATTCTCCCTCTGTACAAATCACTCGTCAGACCACACTTGGAGTATTGTGTGCAATTTTGGACGCCGGTGCTCAAGAAAGACATTACTGAACTTGAAAGAGTTCAAAGGCGGGCTACTAAAATGATAAATGGAGTTGGTTCACTACAATACCCAGAAAGGCTATCAAAATTAGGTCTATTTACTCTAGAAAAGAGAAGACTTAGGGGAGACCTAATATATATGTACAAGTATATAAGAGGGCAATACAGAGATCTCTCCAATGAACTGTTTGTACCAAGGACTGTGACAAGAACAAGGGGGCATTCCCTTCGTTTGGAGGAAAGACAATTTCTGCACCAGCATAGAAGAGGGTTCTTCACGGTAAGAGCAGTGAGGCTCTGGAATTCTCTTCCTGAGGAAGTGGTGATGGCCAACTCATTGAATGAATTTAAGAAAGGAATGGATGCTTTTCTTGTGAGTAACAGTATAGAAGGTTACGAATAACATAATATTATAGGTAGATGGTTGACCCAGCTTAGGGGAAGGAATTTTTTCCCTATGGAGAAAATTGGCTTCTACTCTGTGGGTTTTTTGCCTTCCCCAGGATCAACAATGCAGAACAGCTGCGCTAAAAATAGGCTGAACTAGATGGACATAAGGTCTTCCTTCAGCCTTTAAAACTATGTTACTATGTATTCTCCTTACCTCTTGGATCAGCACTACTCTTCTGCCCTGCATTCTCCACCTGTCATAAATAATGTCAAGGGACTGCTGCATGATGCAATAGCAAGGTTATGTCACAAATTGTCACTACTTTTTGTATTAGCTACAGCTTAATTGACAGATGCCAATTTAGTACTAAAACTAACTATTATGGTTGTACATACATCTTTAAAAATTAACCTTTAATAAAACCAATAAAATGAGACCCCAAAAGACAAAAACATATAGCCCACAGGGCTATGAACAGTAGCTAAAACCATGCAGACGCAAGCCGCCAAACTGTTGTATACGGTTCTTGGATATAATTGTTGCTTTAAATCTCTCTGTGCATGCAAATCCTCACAGACCGATACTTATAACAGATAGGCCAATAGCTGAAAGGTTTCCTTTCTAGAACTTAAGAGACAGTGTATATATATATATATATATATATATATACATATATATATTATTGCAAATACCAATAACTGGAACACTCTCACCATGTTACTGGGTGCAACCCCTCCGACGGATTCCATTCATGTGGGTAAAAATACTCAGCCCGTCTGTTTATGGTTTGAGGTTCAAGTACAATGGATGCTCTCAATTACTCTCGACGCATTTTCATCATGACCGGAATCATCAGGAGAGTCAAGGGAAGGAATATCTCCCTCCAGTACCACTGATGTGTTTCGCCTGTCTGGAACCTCAAACCATAAACAGACGGGCTGAGTATTTTTATAGTTTGGCTTTAATGAAGCTCAAACTATGCCCCAAAAGGGGATGTCGGGGTAATGCCGAAAATAGGCTCCTCGTTATCAAGATAGGTTTGGTGGCTAAGCAGTAGCCTAACTACTGGGGGGGAGGGTTCTCAGGGGGTCCACCACTGGGTGCCCACCCGGAGCTACACTACCTTTAACTAAATAGGAGTGCACAGCGTGCAGATATAGTTAAGCCAGGGCTGCACAGCATGTGGCTTGCCACTGGCTCCCTTTTCCCTGTGCTCAAATGCATACAAATCTCTTAGACATGAATACAACTGAGCAACACTGCAGAAATAGGAGGTAGGGAAGCCCTTGTCATCTTCCCTCCCGAACGTGCAGTGGAGTGATGAGGTCGCACACTGCTGACCTCATCACTCTGCTGCTGTAATCACTGAGCCGTCGCTTTGTGCTTGCATATTATGGAGAAAATTGCGAGAGGGACCAGCGTGTGGATGGGTGCACCAAACTGAGAACTATTGGGAGAGCAGGTAGCATTGGGGACAATATGGAGGAGTGGGGAGACCATTTGGAGAAGTGGGGGACATTATGGAGAGGTGGGGGCACGGATGAAAAAATGGGCGCATGGGGGACCATATGGAAAAGTGAGTGTTTAATATGAAGAAGTGAGGGGACAATATAGCGAGGTGTGAGTTTAGGTGACAATATGGGGAACAGGGTGGAGAATTGGGAGAGTCTGAGGACTATATGAAGAGGTGGGAGTGTGGGAGGATTGTATGGAAAAGTGGGGCACAGTATGGAGAAGTGGAGGACAATATGGAGACGTGAGGGGCATCATGGATAGGTTGGGGGACTGTATGGAGAAATGGGAACATGGAGAAGTGGGTGAACAATATGAAGAAGTGGCAGGACAGTATGTAGAGGTGGGAGTGTAGGGGACAATAAGATGAAGTGGGAGTACTGGGTGGAGAATAAGGAGTGTGTGGGGACCATATGGAGAAGTGAGAGTGTGAGGGGATTGTATGGAGAAGTAGGGGAACAGTATGTAGAGATGGGAATATGGGGGGACAGTATGTAGACATGGGAGCGTGGAGGGACAATATGTAGAGATGAGAGCTTTGGGGATAATATGACGAAGTGGAGGCACAGTATGGAGAAGTTGAAATCATGTACTGATTGTGGATCTGGTAATGTATTCATGTACTGACCGTGGTCCTGATCGTGTACAAATGTACAAATCCATAATTAATCAGAGGTAGTCGCTAGGCTGAGTCGGTCACCTTTCTGCCACTGGTTTCCTACTGTGGCTGTCACCCTGTTGTTGAAGTGGAAAAGGTCAGCGTCTTATAGAGCCGATGGTTATAGGGACTTTTATAGTATATGAGAGATGTTAATGTGAAGGCACAATATCGTGTGGGCAGTATGCAGAGGAGGGAAAGTGTAGTTCTAGTGCTGTATTCATCTACTGACAGTGGTTTTAGAACTGCATATATTTAAAAATAGTGGTTCTGGTGCTACATTCATGTACTGACTGTGGTTCTCGTGTACTGATGGTGGTTCTATGTATAGGGGAGCTGTGGGCCCACCATACTGTGTATATGGAAGCTGTGGGGCATTATCCTGTGTATAGAGGAGCTATGGGGCCCATCATACTGTATATAAGGAAAGCTGTGGGGACATCATTCTCTGTATAAGGGAGCTATGAGTCCACTATAATGTATATGGTGGAGTTGTATATTGGGGAACCCAGTGGACATTATTAAATGTTAAGTGGGCACTTAAGAAGCATTTTTGTTAAAGGGGGACTCAAAGTATTGTAATCATCAAAGAGGCAAAATGTGGACACTTTTCTAGGGCATTTGTATAGGGCATTAATCTTTTCAATGGAGCAATTTTACCATGTAGAGGGCACAAATGAGGAATTATTACTTTGTAAGGGGCACAGTGGTGTTTTTATTAAGTGGGGTAGTAAGAGGAACATTGTTTTTGTACCACACAGCAGGTGCAGTAATAGGATAGGGACACATACGACAGCAGTGGTTCAGTATTGGGGTATCAGCAAGATGAGTAGTTTGTGTAGGTTGGGTATAGATGCAGATGGGGCTGGAAATGTGAGAAGTCAGATGTGTTTTGTTGTAACTTCTGCAAACAAGTCCTGGCTTGAAGTAGTTGTCATGGAACAGCACGTCCACGCTGAAATTTCCTCCCACCTATCATCTAACTTGCTCTTTGACAATCTACAATCTGGTTTCTGCCCCCATCACTCCACTGAGACAGCCCTGACCAAAATTACTAACGACCTACTTACAGCCAAATCAAATGGACAATACTCTATACTCCTGCTTCTAGACCTGTCCTCTGCATTTGACACAGTTGATCACTGCCTCCTACTACAGATCCTCTCCTCCTTCAGCATCAAAGGCCTTGCCCTATCCTGGATCTCCTCATACCTTTCCACCCGCACATTCAGCGTCTCCCACTCCCACACCACCTCCTCATTCCACCCTCTCTCTGTTGGAGTCCCCCAAGGCTCTGTTTTAGGACCCCTACTCTTCTCAATCTATACACTTGGTCTGGGGCAACTCATAAAGTCCCACGGATTCCACTACCACCTTTATGCTGATGACACTCAGATCTACCTCTCTGGCCCAGACATCACCTCTTTGCTGTCCAGAATCCCAGAGTGTCTATCAGCCATATCCTCCTCCTTCTCCTCTCACTTCCTCAAACTCAATGTAGACAAATCTGAACTCATCATCTTTCCTCCATCTCACAGATCTTTACCCGACCTAGCTATAACAATTAATGACATCACACTTTCCCCAGTACCAGAAGTCCGCTGCCTCGGAGTAACCTTTGACTCTGACCTGTCCTTCAAACTGCACATCCAAGCTCTTTCTACCTCCTGTCGCCTCCAGCTCAAAAATATTTCCAGAATCCGTCCTTTCCTCAACCCTCAATCTACTAAAATGCTTGTGCATGCCCTCATCATCTCCCGCCTCGACTACTGCAACATCCTTTTCTGTGGTCTCCCTGCTAACACCCTCGCACCTCTCCAGTCCATCCTTAACTCTGCCACCCGACTAATTCACCTCTCTCCTCGCTACTCCTCCGCTTCTCCCCTCTGCAAATCTCTTCCCATTCCCTCAGCGTATCCAGTTCAAATTACTAACACTGACCTACAAGGCCATCTATAACCTGTCTCCCCCATATGTCTCTGAACTAATCTCCCGATACCTTCCCTCACGTAATCTCCAGTCCTCCCAAGACCTCCTTCTCTCCTCCACCCTCATTCTCTCCTCACCCAACCACCTCCAAGACTTCTCCCGAATAGCCCCTATAATCTGGAATTCTTTGCAACAAACAAGTCCGACTATCAACCACATTTGGATCCTTCAGGCGGAACCTGAAAACCCACCTCTTCAAGAAAGCCTACAGCCTGCAATGACCCCGCTATCTCCTTCTCTCTCACCACTACCGGTAATATCACCTCAATCAACACCGGAACTGCTGCAACCCACCAACCTACTGTCTCCTTCCCCACCATCCTGTAGCATGTAAGCCTGAAAGGGCAGGGTCCTCTCTCCCCTCTGTATCAGTCTGTCATTGTTAGTTTGTTTACTATAAGTGATATCTGTAATTTGCATGTAACCCCTTCTCATGTACAGCAACATGGAATCAATGGTGCTATATAAATAAATAATAATAATAATGTCGGTCTGGGCCAGATGGAAAAGACAGGAAAATGAACTACTCCACCAGAAAGAACATCAGCTGTAAGATACTATATATAAATGTACTGTACTTTTAGGGTTGTCGGGTTTTGTATCTGTCATTATATGGTCACCATATGGCAGCAATATCATTGTTGGTCTTTGTGTAGAGCAGGAGTCTCAAACACGTGGCCCACGGGCCGCATGCAGCCCCTGAGGCAGGCATCTGCATCCTGCGGTGCACCACATGCAAAGCTCCCCCAACCGTCCCAAATTTCGCAGGACAGTCCTGATTTGGACCCCCCACCCACTTTCCTGTGTGGGATTTTACTTTCCCGCACTGCAGGGAGATAAGCCGCCACCCCCCATGCACCCCATCCTCGCCCTCCCAGAGACTCACCGCAGGCTCTCACAGCCAGCAATGATAGCGCTAGGCTGCTCCCTTCTCTGCGCACAGGACCTGTGATGAGGTCACAGGAGGGGAGGAATTAGGGCTCACATGATCAGGAGCCTCTGTGGCTGCAGGACTCTGCTGTGCTAGTAGTCATGGTGCTGGATGAGGGAAGTTATGTGTGGGGTCAGGAGGGGTTTACATGGTGGATGTAGCAGAGCCATGTATGTATGAGGTGTACAGAGCAGAGCTGTGTGTGTACGAGGTCTATGGAGCGGAGTTGTGTGTACTGAGCGGAGCCGTGTGTACGAGGTGTACTGAGCGGAGCCATGTATGTGTACTAGGTGTACTGAGCGGAGCCGTGTGTGTGTACGAGGTGTACTGAGTGGAGCCACGTGTAAGAGGTGTACGGAGCGGAGCCGTGTGTGTACTAGGTGTACTGAGCGGAGCCGTGTGTACGAGGTGTACTGAGCAGAGCCATGTGTGAGTACTAGGTGTACTGAGCGGAGCCGTGTGTGTGTACGAGGTGTACTGAGTGGAGCTGTGTGTAGGAGGTGTACGGAGCGGAGCCGTGTGTGTACAAGGTGTACGGAGCAGAGCCGCTTGTGTACGAGATGTACGGAGCCGTGTGTGTGTACAAGGTGTACGGAGCAGAGATGTGTACGGAGCGGAGCTGTGTGTGTGTACGAGGTGTACGGAGCGGAGCTGCATGTGTACGAGGTGTACGGAGCGGAGCCGTGTGTGTACGAGATGTACTGAGCAAAGCCGCGTGTGTATGAGGTGTACGAAGCAGAGATGTGTACGAAGTGTACGGAGCGAAGCCATGTGTACGAGGTGTACGGAGCAGAGATGTGTACGGAGCAGAGCCACGTGTGTTCGAGGTGTACGGAGCAGAGCCGTGTGTGTGCGAGGCATACAAAGCGGAACCATGTGTGTATGAGGTGTGCAGAGCCATGCGTGTACAAGGTGTATGGTGGGGAGCATTCATACCTCCCAAACATCCCAGATCCAGCGGGGCAGTCCCAATTTTGAGTTTGCCCCACTGCTCCGGCCGGAAGGTTACTTTTCCAGCGGACACCGGAGTACACGGAGGAGTCTGGAGGAGCAGTTTAAAACTCACACCTGACGCTTCACCGGAAGCGACATGCTGGAAGCTGACCAGAAATGAGATAACTTCGGGAGGAGATTGTGACAGAACCATGGAGGCACTTCAGGGAATGCTTCAGATCCATCACCGTGTCCTCCTCTGGCAGCGGGATCGCCTTGGAATCGGGGATGCCGGCCATATGAGCATATCATGATATGTCCTGCAACAGGAGGCTCAGGTGGGCATTACAATGTGAGCCGGGCTGCTATAGTATCTTTATAGAATCTTCCTTTCTCTCTCTCTGTTCTTTCTTTCGCTCTCTTCTTTCTTTCTTTCTTTCCCCTCTTTCTTTCTCTCTTGTGTTGTCAATTGTTTAACAATAATTTGGTACTCTATTAAGTTTGAAAGGAATGCGGCCCATTTACTTTGCCGAGTTTGAAACCCCTGGTGTAGAGGTTTATTTTCAGTAACAGCATGGTCGTCTGCTGAGGTTCATCTATACTCACGATCAGGGTTCACCACCGTAGTTGTACACACAGTTACCTGGTTAGGGGTCCTCTCATGTTTCACCCTCCCTGAACTGAACCCTTAGCTACGCCTCTGTCGATCAGACTGAATCGCCCAGTGTCTTTGCCCACGTCATACCCTTCTATGTCCTGTAGGCCAGTTCTTTGAGAGTGGCTGCACAGAGTTTTGCTCCCCAATAGTAAAGGGGACCGAACTAAACAGGAATAGGTTGCCTTCTACTATTATTTAAATTACTTGTTTGGCCTCTAAAGTCTGCATGACCTTCAGTATATTTTTGATATCCCGATCTAAAATGTTTTAAATACACAAAAAACGCCCATAAAATACAATAACTAACTGGAAAAAGACCAGATCTAAAAATCTTCCAAATTTGTTTAAGAAAAAACTCCAAAAGTGCCCAAAAGAAAGTACAGTGAGTCAGCAACTAAAAGAAAAGAAAAATATCACTTTTTTATAACATTTGTATATTGAAAATGTCTATTAACTAATGCACCCTATTTATAGCCATTCCAAAAAAAGGTAATTAAACACATTAAATGCAATCTGCTCCTGAAACTTAATGGAAGAGAAAAAAGTAGGGAACCAAAAAAAAAAAAAACTACCGCCTTAAAAAAATATTGTTGCACAAAACGACCTGCAAAGAGAAGTCTGAACTAATTGACTCATCAAACCACAAAGCGAGAACTGTATTCTACATCTAGCATCATGAATATGTAAATTAGACAAGTTGTTTAATGCAAAAGTGGGGCCAGAAGGTGACAGGGAAAATGTACTCAATGGATAATCTATGTAGCACTCAGCAAAAACAAATGCTTTAAAAAAAAAAGACGTTTCCAGAAGTAGTAGGCTATGCAAATTGTGACCCGCTTCCAAAATGCAAAAACATTTATGTTGAAAACATTTCAAATGTCATAAAAATCTGTCATTTTTATTTTATTGTGGGTAAAAATATCATTGGTGGAATAAAAAAACCAAAAAAAAAAAAACCAAAGCTCTTGAATGTTAACTCTATAAAACAGCTGTGTCTCTACAAATATGTTCTAAACAGATTTAACTTCTCCCCCCAAAAAATCAGTAATTTTTAATCCAAAATTAGATAGCGCTGTTTATAGAGGTTTACTACAAGACTACATTCCCTCCATGAGTATTTGGTAAGTTTTTGATGTTACAGATTTTCTGCAATTATTTTAAAATTTAAGTTACTTGCTTTTTTTTACATGAGTTTTTACTGTGGTTTTTGTCTCTTAGACTATGTTTCCACAATCTGCTTTTGATATTGCAGCATTTCTGCACCTATTAAGTAAGTTAGGTTACTTAAGTTTTTTCATTGCATTTTTGAGTGCTTTTTTTAACACGCATTTTTATCGCATTTTATTGATGTTGCTTTGGTTTTTGATACTTCATGGTTTTTGGCTTTGACACAATGTAATTAATATAGTCCTCTGCTGATTACATGAGCTTTTTTTATGCATTTCCGCTGCGGAAACCCAGTATAAAATCGCATATGCATTTTTTTTACCTGCAGATTTTTTGCAACAATCGCAAGTCTACGAGGGAAATCTGCACATAAAACTCAGCATACCCACAAAAGATATTGACATGTTGCAGATTTGAAACAAGCACAGGACATCAGTCTACGCTGAGTAAAAATAAACAGTGGGTATGAGATTTCTATAAATCCCATCCACTTTGCTGGAACTGTAATACACTATAAATTCTCAGCACACCCGGACATTCACTGTCATGGTTTCAATATAGCGCACAGTGTCACTTTTTGTGAAGATCCTACTTAGTTTTCTGAGCTTATGTCAATAGTGCCTATTATCGTTACATCTTTCTAATACACCTAGTGCTTGAGTCATTATTGTGGTTTTGCCTTTTTTGATGCGTTTTTGAAGTTTTGTGCCTTAGTCATCTTTCCATTTGCGCTTTTTTTTTTTTTAACTTGTCTTTGTTTTTTTCTCTTTAGTTCTACAATGCATGCAAAAGTTAGGTACGGTAATTTAGGCAAAATTCCAGATCCTTTTGATCGAGTCATCATTTGAGACATTTCCAAAAGTTGCACATTTTTTCACAAAGTCCTCCCCTGCTGCCTACTGTGACTTTCCATACGTTTGAAATTTTGGCGTAAATTCAGCAACATTTTAGTGTGACTTTTTTGTGCCAAAAAGTCCTAAAACAGGTTAAGGATGAAAAAATCAAGAGCATTTTGCGGAAAACTCAGCGCGTGTGCAGTTTTGATAAATTTGGCGTAAGTCTATAGTGTTGAGCGAATGTGCTCAGATAAGGTGATATCCAAGCACACTCGTGTGCTAACAGTGTATCTTCGACGTGTTTGAATACTATGTTCCAGTCCCCGCGGCTGCATGTCTCACAGCTAATCGACAGCCACAACACATGCAGGCACCTGTTTGTGTGTTGCGGCGACCCGAACATAGTATTTGAGCACGCCGAAGACACTCTGCTAGCACACGAGCATGGTCCGATAACGCCTTATCTGAGCACGTTCGCTCAGCAGTACGTAAAAAATGTCAGCAAATTCCACAAGGCAAAGAAAAGCAACTTGAAAAAAATCTGAAACAACGAATCAGGCCCTTACAATTTCTATTCATCACCATTTTCAAAATATTAGTTTGCTGTCTGTGAATAACAACAATTGTTGTTACATTTATAGGCTGCCAACCGTGTACATAACCAGCTTTTCTTTTAGAAAGTACCAAAGGCAAGCAAAGTACTAAAGTATGAACTTGACCCTTTCGTACTTGCCACGCACAACACCTAATGGTAAAACACAATCATGGCGTTTGTGAAAACTCATGCCAACATATGGGATCTTCTAACAAACCTCTTACCAAGCTTTCATCCTTGTGCAGCTTACGTTTCTCATCATTCCCAAAACCAACGTTATTCATTGCGGCATATTTAGTGTGCGCAAACCTGGTTCTCTTAAAGAACTGGCAGCGGCTGTCACCTTTGATAGAAGCCGAGAATGTAAAGAGATTTCCAGCGGCTTTGAAGTGGGTAACCCGCCAGTTGTACTCTCAATTGGCCCCAGTGTAGTAAGTATGAAGTCTGCGGCTGCTCATGTGACAATGAACAAATGAACAACTTATGTGACTACTAGGCACATACATTACACTGAGTTATAATGTGCAGAGAGAGAGAACATAAACGCTTTGAAGGATCCATTTTTTATTCTGACGTTAAACAAACCCCTTTGCTGGATATACAGGGACCATATATGTTACAATGAGAATGGCATTTGTGACCGCCGCGATGATTACAATAACTTCATCAAAAGTAAAAAAAAAATATGACATTTGCTCACTTTGTGTCTGACCTTTAAAAAACCCCTGAGCAAAGCCATCTATAAGAGATTTTCTTCTCCTAAAACAATTCTCTTTTTAATTCCATCAATCATCACGAATTACTTGGAAGTTTCGGATGTTATGTACCCAACATTGTGCAGATTTATCAAAGTGTCGTATGTGAGGAGGCACAAGAGGGATCTGGATTCTCACGTGTGGCATGTTAGTTTGTGCTTACAGGGAATCGCTCATCAGGATTTAACCACCTATTCTGAAAGCAACATAACATAGAGACAGAGAGACTGATTCCAGGGATATGTCACTTACTGGGCTGGTTGTCTGTAGTTTTGATAAAATCATTGTTTTATCATCAGGAGATTATCACTTGAGGACTAGTAAACCTGCTGCCATGTAGTCCTCCATATCCATGAGCTCCACCCCCAACACTGATAAGCCATTTTCTGTCTATGCACAGAATACACAGCAAGCTGCCAGTCACTGATAGGGAGGGGTTATACAGAGCTCAGGATTCAAAGAGTGGCTAAATCTGCAGCAGATTCAACAGTTTTTAAAACTACAGCACCCAGTAAAGTAAGTGATACATCGCTGAAATCAGAGTATCTGCCCCCACATCATGCTGCTTTCCTTTAATATATAATTTTTTTAAGGGAATCTCTATAGCAATACCGTACGGTTTTTAGATCTGAAATTTTCTGCTGAAAGCTCGATGTGAATACTTTTATGCCTTTATGCCCAATGATGACAAAAGTATTCTTTGAGTGATACCTTTATTGGCTAAGCAGAAAATAATATATGTTTGTAAGCTTTCAGAGCACAGAGGCTCCTTCTTCGGGCAGGATTACAAACGAATTAATAAGAAAAAGGCACAACATTTAAGAGATATTACAGCAGGACATTTGTTCCTGAGGTGTGAGGACAGCTCCAAATTCTTTGTATTGATGAAGAATTAAAATATTCTGGAGTTTTTGGAGCAGATGTTTTATTATTGAATGTCAATACTTAACAGTATCCTGCAATTTCCCACTACTTGTGGCTACTTGCATCCAGAATATTATGTTTTAGTTCTGCATCTATGCAGGGGTTTGAGGCTCTGTGTTACGCTGGTGGGTGTGGACCCACTGTGCCATGGGCTGGACTAACTCTGGAGGGGTGTAACTAAGAAACTACCTGGTGTTCACTAGAGCCTCTGGTGGTGTGGATAGGCTTGGCCGCAGGTACCACTCCAGAGCAGTTCTTGGGTCTGCAGCAACTGAGGGTCAGAGGCGCCGTACAGGAGGACAAAGACAAAGTGTGGTCAAACAATCCGAGGTCAGGGCAGGCAGCACAGGATCAGAATGAATTGTCAAAATCAGGAGTAGAGAGGTGAGACAGGATAGGAACCTAGCTGGGTCGGAAGATAGAATCAGAGGTAAAAAGGTAGCTCGAGGAGACAGATAGGAGGAATATTATTATTATTTTTTTAGGACCTTCAAAGCCCATTTGAAAAGGCGCCTGGACAACCCATGTAAGGTTCCTAGTACAAAGAGAGCAAGACCTAGACTCTGTTTGATAAAATGTATCTACAGATGCCAGGAACACTTCTATAGGACTAAATAAGCACATCAAGATACAAATAACACGAGATATACCGTACATTTCTGTAGGGCTGAATAAGGATCCTTGAATGTCACAGTAATGCCGCAGCTACGCTTTCATTATGCAGATTAGAGATTTAGCCAAATGTTTAGCTGTGATGAATGGGGTTATTAACACTTCCTCGTTATCAAGAAACAACTAATAAACTAAACTGTGGAGTCATTAATGGAATAACATCTAAAATGAATTACAATGGAGAAAATAAAACAAAGGTTTGTGTTGCCTTTTCCTAACCTTTTCATTACCGACCAAAGGAAAACTATTGAATGTTCTTCCACAAAACCTAGGAAAGCACAGCGCTAAGAATGAACAATGCTTACGGTTTCAGTTTCTACTTTTTTTTTTTTAATTCTTTCAAGGTAGAAGGGCAGCACAGGCAAATGTTAAAACAAAATATTAAATCCTTTCCATCAATATATTGAAGAGATTAGAGTGAGGATTATAAAAATCTGTGCAAACTGGTCATGACTAGGCAACCATGGAAAGGTGAGAGATACTGACTAGTGAGGAATCTCTTCCATATGTCATCCATATGACTGAAGAAGACATGTACCAGTTGGAAAAAACACTTTAGAGGAATACATCGAAAATTCTTCCACATCTCAGGCCTACATATTGTAGAGCATGAGGAGATGAGTAGATTGATATATAGTTTTGTAGGAAAAACAGACTCAGTATGTATTAATTTATCTCCCTGCTAAATATGGATTGGGGGTCAACTGGGCATTCTTTGTGAAGGATTGACCACCTCCCTTATGTGAACATTTATACAGATATACCAGGCAATCATTGCAACTAAAGGATGTCAATACACGTTAGAGCAAAATCGGTAAAACCCATTGATTTCGGTGAGACAAGCCGGGGACTATCATGCCCCCTTACTCGACCATGACATATGATGTTGGAGTGAAAAAAAAAGGATTGGACATGCCAAAACACCATCCTTTGAATTTCAGGGGATATATGCTGACAAATAGCAGTGCGTAAGCTGTCTAATAGCAGTTTATTCCACTCTCCTGAACACTCAGCTGAACTGAGCGTGTATGTATATGAGATGGTTGGTAGGAAATGCTGTCGGATGAACTAGCAATCAGCCAACAGCCATTAAAGGTGTACTAATCTTTTCCAATGAAACTATCTCACTATCTGCTCATCTTCTTCTGCTTTATAAAATGCTTGATCATACAGCAAATTTAACATGACAGGTTTACTTTAAATTAACTGGTTTCATGAGAACTCCCATTTATTTTTTTATTAAAAGTGTATATGTGCATGTAATGTAGTGTGAGTGTGTTGGAATATGTTTGGTGCAACAACTCCATTCCTGTCTATGAGTGTTTAGTTGCTAGATTTGTATGCTGTTCATAAAGTTAGAACAAAAATAGAAAAACTCCCAGAGGCTCACAAAGGGAGAGCATGTGACTGTATTTCCTGTGTCTGTGTATGAGAGAAGCAGCCTGCTGTAGATGCTGCACATATAGCGACACACAAATGATTTATTCCTGATCTATTAAGCTTATCATATACTGTTCCTGTTTGTTCCTGAATAAATAAGCTCTGTTGTCACATGCTTGGAGAATCTCCTGAATAATCCGCTGCCAACAGAGTGTATTAATATACTCACCTACTGCTGCTCTCTCCAGTGTCCAATGCTGTTATGCTCGAATTCGCAGTGAAATCACTGCTCACTCTATACTTCATGTGTGAGCCCCAAGTCTTATTGACAATGAAAGCCCATGGTGCCTTGTTCTGACGCTCCATAGTCTTACATTTTATAAGCCACTTCCGGGTCAGGCACAGCACAGTGTGACCAGGTCAGTCTCTGCAAAGTGATGACTTCACAGAGAAGCGAAGAACAGCACTGGATACTGGAAAGAGTGGTAGGTGAGTATATTAATTTCCTCACACTACATTACGTTCATATATACAGTTGTGTGAAAAAACTGTTTGTGCTTGATTGCAAATGTTGCTCCTCAGGGTGGCCCCAACCCGTTATTAGGTTTAGGGGACAAATACTTTTTCACACAGGGCCCTGTAGGTTTGGATTTCTTTTTTCCCTTAATAACAAAGACCTTCATTTAAAAACTGCATTTTGTGTTTTCTTGTGTTATCTTTGTCTAATATTTAAATTTGTTTGGTGATTTGAAACATTTAAGTGTGACAACATGTAAAAGAAATAGGGAATCAGGAATGGGGCAAACATTTTTTCACACAACTATACACACATTTATAAAAAAAATATAGATGTGAGGGCTTCTTTAAGTAGATTGTCACTTTTGTGAAGTTGCAAACAATTCTATTCAGCCATGAAAAAACAATATGGCCACCACTACAGATTACTCATGGGTGATGACGTAGTAGAATATTATATGGATAATCATCCCACTTGTGCAGCACCATAGAATTATAGGAGTTATATCACTACATAGAATTTAGCATTCTGGACTTAAGGAAAATGAGTAATAACTGAAATTCGGCCATTTTGAATGTCCGACTCCTTACAATTATAAAGAAATATAGAGATTTTTTTTAAATATTGGATATTCCCTTTAATAATAAGCTTCCCACTATATGTAATTCTTAGCTTTTACCAGGCAAGTTAATTTAGATTCCTAAAGATACAATATATCCATCAGGTAATCTGAAAAGAAAGCAGCTATCACTTTGTGATATCAGGAATCAATCTGCTAATGCTGCAGTCAACAAATTGACAGCTGTACACAGGTCCGTATTTTCAGAGAAGTATGCTTAGCTGCAGCTTTGTTTGCATTCTAGGAAGGGCTGAGATCGATACTGATACATTATGTAGCTGGATTATCATTAGAGACTTTGATTTTTCTTGCACTAAAGATTGTTGCTCAGAGTAAATAGTCACATTTTTTGTCGTAGAGACTCTAAACCATCAACTATTATTCTCCTCAGGTTTTAAACAGCGATTCTCCCCACATATTTATACATGGATACAATCAACATCCTTTTTCATGGTCCCAAAAATCAATGAAATCATTTCTCATATTAATGAATACAGACTACATCACTCCACTAATGTGACAAAACAATTTCTCATTGTTTTTCTCATGGTTGATTTATCAGATGGTTTGTACTGTATAAATGTCTCAGCCAGGATATTTCATATAAATTAAAAGAGAATATCATTAAAGAGGTTCTCCAGGACAATTTAATTTTTTTTACTATGGGCAAAAGAACTAAAAGATACGTAGTCACAGACCACTTGGGACGGTGATTCTGCGGATGTTATGTTGACAGAGCAGTGGCTTCTCTTCTGATATGTTCTATTGACAGGGTGTGACTGCTGAAATCATGCTGATTGACAGCTTGCTCCCCTTCTGTCTAAAGGCCCCTTTACATTTAGCGATGCACCAGCGATCCCGACCACGATACGACCCGGTCAGGATCGCTGGTGCATCGCTAAATGGTCGCTAGTGAGCTGCCAAACAGGCAGATCTCACTAGCGATGCAGCAGCGGTCGGCGGTCGCACTTACCTTTCAGACGAGGCGAGGGTGTCCGTCTTCCGCCTGTGTCCATGGCTCGCTCGTCGGCGCCAGCAGGAAGCCGACGACGAGAAATGGACCAGGCCGATCTCGCGTGATCAGCAATAGCCAGCGGGAGAGCCGGTCGGAGGTAAGTATCACATGTAGCGATATCGCTAGCAATATCGCTGCTGCATCACAAAATCGGTGACGCTTTAAATCATAGAATCATAGAATCATAGAATCGTAGAGTTGGAAGGGACCTCCTGGGCCATCTAGTCCAACCCCCTGCTCAAAGCAGGATTCGCTAAATCATCCCAGTCAGATGTCTGTCCAGCCTCTGTTTGAAGACTTCCATTGAAGGAGAACTCACCACTTCTCGTGGCAGCCTGTTCCACTCATTGATCACTCTAACTGTCAAAAAGTTTTTTCTAATATCTAATCTGTGTCTCCTCCCATTCAGTTTCATCCCATTGCTTCTAGTCTTTCCTTGTGCAAATGAGAATAAAGTTGATCCTTCTACAATGTGACAGCCCTTTAGATATTTGTAGACAGCTATTAAGTCTCCTCTCAGTCTTCTCTTTTGCAAACTAAACATTCCCAAATCCTGCAACCTTTCCTCATAAGACAGGGTTTGCAGACCGGTCACCATTCTGGTCGCTCTTTTCTGAACTTGCTCCAGTTTGTTGATGTCTTTTTTAAAATGTGGTGCCCAAAACTGGACACAATATTCCAGATGAGGTCTGACCAAAGAGGAGTAGAGGGAAATAATGACTTCACGTGATCTAGACTGTATGCTTCTGTTAATACATCCTAGAATTGCATTTGCCTTTTTTGCTGCTGCATCACACTGTTGACTCATATTCAGTCTGTGATCTATTAGTATACCCAAGTCTTTTTCACATGTGCTGTCACTTAGCCCTATTCCTCCCATTCTATATATGTTTTTTCCATTTTTATTGCCCAGATGTAGTACTTTGCATTTCTCCCTGTTAAAAACCATTCTGTTAGTTGCTGCCCACTTCTCCAGTTTATTTAAATCTTTTTGAATCCTCTCTCTCTCTTCTCTAGTATTAGCTATCCCTCCTAGCTTTGTGTCATCAGCAAATTTAATCAGTTTACCCTCAATTCCTTCATCTAAATCGTTGATAAAGATGTTGAACAATACAGGGCCCAGGACAGAGCCCTGTGGTACCCCACTTGAGACATTCTTCCAACTGGATGTGCAGCCATTTACGACCACTCTTTGGGTCTGATCACTAAGCCAGTTATGAATGCACCTAACAGTTGCCTTGTCCATTCCATACTTAATCATTTTTTCAATAAGGATTGTATGAGAGACTTTGTCAAATGCTTTGCTGAAGTCAAGATATACTATATCTACAGCATTTCCTTGATCCACCCAATCAGTGATACCGTCATAGAAGGAAATTAAGTTAGTCTGACATGACTTATTAGTTACAAACCCATGCTGACTCTGTTTAATCACTTCATTCTTATCCAGGTATTGACATACATGTTGTTTAATAATTTGTTCAAAGATCTTTCCTGGTATAGAAGTCAGACTCACCGGCCTATAGTTACCTGGGTCCACCTTCTTCCCCTTTTTGAAGATAGGAACAACATTTGCTCTTCTCCAGTCTTCTGGCACTTCTCCTGTTCTCCAAGAATTTTCAAAGATTATAGAGAGGGGTTCAAAAATTTCTTCTGCTATCTCCTTCAGTACTCTGGGGTGTAATTCATCTGGACCTGGAGACTTGAATTCATTTAGGCTAGCTAAGTGCTTCCTCACTATCTTTCTGTTTATAGATATCCTGGATTCTTCTATTCCCTTAATAGGACAGTGAATAACAGTTGATGTTACATTTCCTTTCTGAGAGAAAACAGATGCAAACTAGGAATTTAAAAGTTCAGCCTTCTCAACATCCTGTCTTACCATTTCATCATTTTCATCCTGTAAAAATCCTATAGCATCTTTGACTTTTCTTTTACTTTTGACATATCCCCAAAATCCTTTATTATTGCTTTTGACATCTCTTGCAAGCCTCAATTCATTTTCAGCTTTAGATAATCTGATTTGTGCACTGCAGGTTCTGCAGACAGCATTATATTCTTCTTTAGATATGCCTCCCTCTTTCCATTTTATAAACATTTTTTTCTTCCTTTTTAGCATGTGCTTAAGTTCTGTGTTCATCCATCCTGGTTTCCTTAACTGCTTCCTATTCTTCCCTCTTTTCGGAATTGTTAACAACTGTGCTTTGAGAATTTCATTTTTCAAGATTTCCCATCCTTCCTGGACATTTTTGTCTTTAAGGATATCCAGCCATTGGATCCCTCCAATTCTCTTTCTGAATCCCTTAAAATCTGCCTTTCTGAAATCTAACCTTGACGTCTGAGTCTTCACAGGTCTTCCGCCTCTAGTTATCCAAAATTCTAAAATAGCATGGTCGCTACCTCCTAGGGTCCCAGCCACTTTTACCTCCTCAACCATTTCCTCCCTGTTTATAAGGATTAGATCCAAGGTAGCGATATTGCTAGCGATATTGCTATGTGTAAAGCCCCCTTAACTGCAGGGAGCTGGCTGTCAATCAGCATGAAGTTGGCAGTCACGACCCATCGGCAGAGCAGTCAGGAAGAAGAGGTGCTGTGTTGCTGTGGAGAAGCTGAATCACCATCAGGAGCGGTCAGTGATTACTCTGAACAGATGCAGGATAATACAGACGGTTTGTTGCCTAGACTAAACTTCCTCAGATTTTACTTTACATACTTAAAGGATTATTCCCAATGCTGAAAGTTATCAACTTTCTACAAGAAATGTGATGTAATTTATAGTTGGTAGGGTAAACCCACCAAACCTTAGAAGTGCATATGTGTCACTGTTCCTGTCACAGTCACACGCGACTGGACACAGCGCCTCCAGCAGGGAGGATTTAGATGACACGCGTGACCCTGGATACACCGCCTCCAGTTGGGCGAATTTAAATAATAATATAACGTGCAGCTGGATACGCTGCCTCCAACAGGCGAATTTCGGAAATACACGTAAGTCTGGAAACCCCGCCTCCAGTAAGGCGAATTTAAACAATAAAGGGAAAACCTGGGTAATAATAACAATGGTTGCCCTGCGATAGGGAAATGGGGAAGTGGAGACCTCCTACACTCCCCTGAGTCAGTGTCTCTACACTCCTAGCGTTCCCTAGGCCGGTTCTGCATCGGGCACCGCTCAGGATACCTTTAAACCCTAGCTCGCCCTCCACCTAAACCCTCACTAGTGATGAGGACGGTGCGGAAACTAATCCCACCACTGCACTAAACACACATAAGGAAAAGAGACAAAACAGGGGAACACCACTTAGCTTTGCTCTGTTGCTTTTGCTCCCAGCAACAGAGCCCACCACCTGCGTGCATCTTTTCTTCCGACCGGGTCCAACACCATAGTGCAGCCTTGGAGCAAAAGTCCAGCATATGAGTCCAGCTTTCCGCAAAAGAGTCCAGCATCTTGAGTCCAGCTTTTCAGCAACCAAATCCAGCATCATGAGTGCAGCTCTACACCATAGCTGCCACTCCACCAAGCCATGCAAGAACTCCTTGCCGACACCATAGCTGCAACTCCACCAAGCCATGCCAGCCCTCCTTGCAGACACCATAGCTGCCACTCCAGGACTCTCACTGAGCTGCCTGGGACTCTCTTTCAGCTCCATCCTTCACCCAGGCTTGCATGTAACTGAGGACTAATCACCAAAAGTGATTGACACACCTGACACTCTCTTATAGAGCAATCACACCTGTTACATAATTACGTGCACAAACTAAAGTAACCAAGTGCAATGACGCTCACCACCACCGGGGGGCAAATTTAGAACAAAAGACACCACAGTGCAATAATCCTAATGGCCACCGGGGGGCAAAAACCAAACCTTGGCACACAGCCAAAGGGAAAAAAAGGTTACTTTGTGCATTTATCTGTCAGATCCAACCTGGATCATGACAGTTCCATTCTTTATGTGGTTGCCAAGGAATGCCAAGAGTTGCACTCTGCCATCTACACAATTCCATAGAGAATGGAGTGGCGGTTTGCATGAACAGCCACCACTACATTCTGATGTGGCATCTCAGAGCCATATTTCGAGGATCAGTAGAGATCCAAGTGGTTAAACCCCAACAATTCTTAAAGTTATTAGCTGTCCTGTGGATATAAAATAATGTCCAATGCTCAAACTAACCTTAAAATAGTATTTCTAATCAATTACTTATAAACTATCTACCTACTAATCTTGGCAAAATCCTTTGCCCCTTTCACAATTGCTGTGCTCTCCAATAAAAGCAGTTAATGATGAGAAAATTAATTTGTGCTGGCCTGGTGTCCATTCTGGCCGTCCTTAGCAGCCGGTATTTAATTCTGCATCAAGCATCTTCAGCACCTCTGGAACACACTAGGAAATCTAGCATCATGACATCACAGGGCCTAGTAAGCACGAGAGATGCTGTGGATAAAGGCTGCACAAGCGAAGACCGGCTGCCATGGAGTACCAGACTGGACGCTGGACCAGGCCAGTACTTACCTTATTTCTCACCACTACCAGGAGACCCCATTTTTTAATACACAACAACATATGTCATTTGATTTTAATCCAACTATAAAGTATTATAGAAAACTGTTCTTATTTGGAAACACATCAACCCGAGAAAAAAAAACTGGCCAATAGTGACCATATCGCAAGAGAAAAATTCCAGATTGCCGTACAGCTGATCTTAAAATTTTAAATGCTTTATTACATACTATTTCAAAAGTAATAAAATGTCCAAAATAGAGGATAGAAGTTAATAAACGTGTTTCTGCCGTTGCTGCCCTTAGTCACTGAGTAGCTTACACGTTGAGTAACTTCTATCCACGATCATGGACATTTTATTATATTTTTAATATTATGGAATAAAGCATTGAAAAATTTATCAGCTCTACCTCAACCAAGAATTTTTTATATGATTTTGTCTGACTGACTATTCTTTTTCCTTAAAGCTCAGGGTTGTTTGTATTATACTGTGTGTCCCACAGACAATTGTATCATGCCCATAGCATCAACTAAAGAATAAGTAAAATTCTAGTAAAGTTTAAGCCATACAATTTCCTGCTTTGGTGGACTTGCCCCGGGAATATGTGTGGACGCATGGAGCTTTCAAATGGAGATCGTTATCTGAAGGCAGAACATTAGTCATCTCGACAATGACAATTTATTCATAAGTTTCTTTTCATAAGAAAGTTAGCCGCCTAAAGCAACCAAAAAGAAAGTTGTGATGTGTGACATGGTCTAAATCAGAGGCAAAATAAAGCCACTTAGAACTAAGATGGACTACACAAGGGAAGATCTAAGATGTGAACCTGAGAGCTTTGAGTGGAGAGTTTGCCACTCCTGCATAGAGGGAAGGCCAGTGGGAGGATGTCGCCTGATCAGTTTGAGTGACAACAAGAGGAGAATATTTGAAGCATCTGAAGCAGGAAGAGCGCATTCAGGGCTCAGTGAAGCCAGCTGAACCAGAGGTGTGGAACAAGAATGAGATTGGCTATTTGTAATGTTTAAGATTAATCATATTCACGAGTAAAAGTACTAAGTTCTAATAAAGACTGTGTAGTTCCCTTCTTCAGAATCTCCCTGCATATTGGAGTGCTTCACATTACTTTACAGACAGTGGTGTAACTACAAAGTTATGGGCCCCAGTACGAACTTTCAAATGGGCCCCCCATGCCAAAATACACACACATCTCCGCTCCGTACACCTCGTACACCCGCAGCTCCACACACCTCGTACACATGTGGCTCCGTACACCTTGTACAAGTGTGGCTGCGCGCTATACACCTCGTACACACGCGGCTCTGCTCCGTACACACACGGCTCTGCTCTGTACACCTCGTACACAAAGGGCTCCGCTCCGTACACCTCGTACACACACGGCTGTGCTCCGTACCCTTTGTACACACACAGCTCTGCTCCGTACACCTCGTACACACACGACTCTGCTCCATACACCTCATCATACACACACGGCTCTGCTCCGTACACTTCGTACACACACGGCTCCGCTCTGTACACCTTGTACACACACGGCTCTGCTCCGTACACCTCATACACACACAGCTCTGCTACATCCATCCTATAAACCCCTCATGACCCCACACATAAACATACTTTCATCCAGCACCATGACAACCAGCACAGCAGAGTCCTGTATACACGGAGGCTCCTGATCATGTTACCCCTGACTTCTCCTCTCCTGTGACCTCATCACAGGTCCTGTGCACACAGAACAGTCATCGTGCACGCCTTCCCCCTGCACTCTGTAGTCACCGGGCTCCATGTGACGGGTCACTAAGAGGTGTCAGCAGCAGGTCTCATCCTCCATCACATGAGACACTGGGGGCTGGAGTGTAGAGCTCAGGGGGAGGAATTACCAACTCTATGCTGGAGGAGGGAGTGCAGGACGTGATGTTTCTTTGCTGGACTGGGCGGGCCCTAACCACTCTGGTGCCCTGTCGCAGCTGCAAACCCTGCACCTCAGTAATTATGCCCTTGTTTACAGACCAAGTGTATATTTATGAGTATACCTCTGGGATGGGTGGTTTGGATCTCCTTCCACTTTGTCAAGAGTGTAATATTTACATTAACTGGTAGTTTCCCTTTAATTTGTCATAGGAATAGAACACAACTACAGAACTATGTGAATACAGCACAGCTACAGGAATTGAACACAACTACAGTAATACAACACTGATACAGAAACTACACAACTACAGGAATAAAACACAGCTACCGAAGTAGAACACAACTACAGAATCTATACAACTACAGGAATAGAACACAACTACAGACTGGAAAACATGTATTTGGAAGTCGCCTTGCTACACTCATCAGGAGAGCTTTAAGCTAGAACAATGTATGTAGTGAAGCAAAATGCCAGAAAAAGCCATACACCTGACAAATATTATTGAGAACTCTGCTATTAGAAGTGGAAAAGAAGAACAAAGACAATAAAATCTAAATAACAAAAATATCGGAGGAAGAGAAACCAATCACATACTAAAATGTTTCTATACTAATGCACAAAGCAGGGGCAACAAACAAGGAGAATTGGAACTACTAACACAGGAGAATAAATATGATGTCATTGGAATCACTGACACTTGGTGGGACAATACACATGATTGGAATACAAGGATAGAAGGATACAACTTATTTGCAAGAAACAGACTTGATAAACGAGGAGGAGGAGTCGCATTATATGTTAGCAAGTCGTTTATCTACACAAAGATTGAAGCTTCAGAGACTGGGAGTTCTGTGGAAACTGGGTAAGAATACAAGGAGAGAACAATGGAAAGGACACCATTGTAGGCATTTTCTACAGGCCGCCTGTGCAAACTGAAAACATAGTGGTCATGGGAGATCTCAACTATCCAGACATTTGTTGGGTTTCTCTATTAGGCAAAATTAACAGGCAAAGCAAATTCTTGTCCTCTCTTGCTGACAACTTTATTTTCCAAAAGGTAGGGGAGAAAACAATGGGATCTGCTACCTTGGATCTAATCCTTATAAACAGGGAGAAAATGATTGAGGAGGTAAGAGTGGCTGGGACACTAGGAGGAAGCGACCATGCTATTTTAGAATTTTGGATAACTAGAGGAGGAAGACCTGTGAAGACTCAGACTTCAAGGTTAGATTTCAGAAAGGCAGATTTTAAGGGACTTAGAAAGAGAATTGGAGGGATCCAATGGCTGGATATCCTTAAGGACAAAAATGTCCAGGAAGGATGGGAAATCTTGAAAAACGAGATTCTCAAAGCACAATCGTTAACCCTTCCTAAAAGAGGAAAGAATACGAAGCAGTAAAAGGAAATCAGGATGGGGATGAACAGAGAACTTAAACACATGCTAAAAAGGAAGAAAGAAATGTTAATCAAATGGAAAGAGGGAGGCATATCTAAAGAAGAATATAATGCTCTCTGCAGAACCTACAGGGCACAAATCAGATTATCTAAAGCAGACAATGAATTAAGGCTTGCTTTGGGCACTACATTTAAAAAACACCAACAAACTGGAGCAAGTGCAGAGAAGAGCGACCAGAATGGTTACAGGGTATGGGAATGTTTATCTTGCAAAAAAGAAGACTGAGAGGAAACTTAATAGCGGTCTACAAATATCTCAAGGGCTGTCACATTGTAGAAGGATCATCTTAATTCTCATTTGCACAAGGAAAGACTAGAAGCAATGGGATGAAACTGAATGGGAGGAGACACAGTCTAGATATTAGAAAAAACTTTTTGACGGTGAGGGTGATCAATCAGTGGAACAGGCTGCCACGAGAGACTTCCATGGAAGTCTTCAAACAGAGGTTGGACAGACATCTGTCTGGGATGATTTATTGAATCTTGCTTTGAGCAGGGGGGTTGGACCAGATGACCTAGGAGGCCTCTTCCAACTCTACCTTTCTCTGATTCTACAGAAACTACACAACTACAGGAATAGAACACAACAGAAACTACAGGAATAGAACATGATTACAAAAACTACACAGCTACAGGAATAGAACACAACAACAGAAACTACAAAAATCTAGAAATAAAACACAAATACAGAAACAACACAACTACAGGAATAGAACACAACAGAAACTACAGGAATAAAACATTAGTACAAAAACTACACAGCTACAGGAATAGAAAACATAAAAAATTACAGAATTACCGTAATAGAATACGACTACAGAAAATTCACAACAGGAATAGAATACGACTACAGAAACTACAGTCAATACACAATTACAGAAACTACACAGTTATAGGAATAGAACACAAGTACAAAAATGACAACTACAGATATAGAAAACAACAGAAAATACATAATTAGAAAAATAGAACACAACTACAAAAACTATACAACTATAGGAATAGAATACAACAGAGACTGCTAAACTATACAAAATAATGAACACAACTACAGATATGGAACACAACAGAAAATACATAAATTTCAGAAATAGAACACAACTAAAGGAATAGAACACAATTACAGACACTACACAACTACGGGAACAGAACACAAGAGCAATATCTACACATCTACAGATATAGAACAGAACAACAAAAACTACACAATTACTGAAATAGAACACAACAAAAAAATTACACAACTATAGAAAAAGAACACAACTAGAAAAACTATGCAACTACAGGAATTGTAGACAACAGTACGTCTTTTCCATGATCTCTATCTTTTTCTGTGCAATAGCATGGCCTCCATCAAGTTCTAAATATTCATTTGACAAAACATATTAAAGGGGTTGCCTGGTCCAAATCGATAAGTCTGCAGTCACTCTGTGTCACTGCAGATTTATAAATCCCATAGTGAATGCACTGTGTGTTGTGGGGATTCGCTGGTTTCTGAGCTGGAGGGTATGTATGTGTTATACATACTCTTGGCCAGGGTCCGTCTTGTGGGTATGGCTTTGTGCCACACAGCTGTATTGAGCAAGGTTGCTCCCAGTCTAGAGACACTGGCATCCAGTGGGCGTCACCTCTTAGAGGAAGAGGTCTCGTTCCATACATTGAAAACTGGGGGTTATTTGGCTAAAGTTGTGGGGGGGGGTAGGGCTGGCTCCAGGTTTTCGTGTGCCCTGGGCCAAAGAGTGTCAGTGCGCCCCTTTAACACATACCACAACACATGGTGCTCCGATACAGCACAGAAATATAGGTATAGTACAATGACAAATACTTCATTGCTTACATGACATGACTGATCTATTTTAAATTATACAATTGCTCAAAAAACAGTATATTACTCCATACAGTATTATGGCCACCACATTGTGCGCCATACAGAATAATGAGCACCATATATTTCTCCATACAGAATAATTGATCACATATAATGTTCCATACAGTATATGATGAGCTCCACATAATACTCCAGTATATGATGGGCCTCATGGATGATGCTCCAGTGTATGATGGGCCCTAATAATGCTCCATATATAATGGGCCCCATTTCTAATTCTCCAGTGTATAATGGGCCCCATAGATGCTGCTCCAGTGTCTGATCTGCCCCATTTATAATGCTCCAGTATATGATGGGCCTCATGGATGATGCTCCAGTGTATGATGGGCCCTAATAATGCTCCATATATAATGGGCTCCATTTCTAATGCTCCACTGTATAATGTGCCCCATACATGCTGCTCCAGTGTCTGATCTGCCCCATTTATAATGCTCCAGTATATGATGGGCCTCATGGATGATGCTCCAGTGTATGATGGGCCCTAATAATGCTCCATATATAATAGGCTCCATTTCAAATGCTCCACTGTATAATGGACCCTGTAAATGCTGCTCCAGTGTCTGATATCCCCAATTTGGAATGCTCCAGTATATGATGGGCCTCATGGATGATGCTCCAGTGTATGATCGGCCCTAATAATGCTCCATATATAATGGGCCCCATTTCTAATGCTCCAGTGTATAATGGGCCCTGTAAATGCTGCTCCAGTGTCTGGTGTCCCCCATTTGGAATGCTCCAGTATATGATGGGCCCCATTTTTAATTAACCCAGGCATGGTAAGTGAAAAGAGCTCCATGGAGTAATCTGAAGTGTGTGCAGCTGCATCCTTCACTTTTGGTGTGGGTGAAGGACATAAGGAAAGGGGTTACTCCTGACCAGAAGCCTGCACTGACGACTCAGTGCTTGCATTTTTTTAAACTTCAGAAGAGGAGGCGATAGAGCTGGAGGCTGTTTCAGCAATGTAAGCCAAAAACAGTTCCTGATGCTCTGGCTTTAAAAGCAGTCTACCTACTCCCAGAAAAGGGAGCCTTACAGGCCTTCCAGAGCTACACCATGATGCTGGCTCAACACCTCCTGCCTTAGCTGCTACTGTGTTTTTGGCACTACCAGCAGATGCACCATCACCACCACCATCAGTACCAGATGGCCCCCCACGCCCACGTCCGTGTCCTCTTCCACCATACTAACTCATGTTTTGGAAAATGGACCCAAAATATCAGCAGATATATGGTACTGTATCAGAAGCATACAGCTCTATACAGTCTAGGGATAACAGTAAATCCCCGTATATATTTCATGAGTCATACACAGACGCTCACAGGCTCAGTATGGATTACACAATAAAATAAAAAGTTGAAAAAGGGTACAGAATCACCAGATACATGGTATATATAGTATAGTGTAAACATTATGAATCTCCGTATATATTTCAGGAGGCAGACACAAACGCTCTCAGGCCCAGTATGGATTACACAAGAATATGAAATGCAGTAAATGGGTAATGTAACACAAGCATACAGCTGTATACAGTGTTGGGGTAATCTTAAAGCTCCAAATATATTTCCGGAGTAACAGACAGACGTTCACAGGCTCATTATGGATTACACCAGAATATAAATAGCAAAAAAGGTTACTGTATCAGAAGCGTACAGCTGTATACAGTGTTGGTCAAATTTGAAATCTCTGTATATATTTCCAGAGTCAACCTCAGATGCTCACTCAGTCTGGGTTTGACCATAATAAAAAATGTTGTAAAAAGGTACTGGATAACAAGATAGCAATTATTTATATTATAGGGTAGAAGTGAAATCTCCATATACATAGTCCCATAGTCACTCTCAGACACTTACTCAGTATGGATTTGACCGTAATACTAAATGTTGAACAAAGGTACTGTATAACAAGATACAAGCTTATCGAGTATATGGTAAAAATTGGTATCTCCGATTCACCGTATATATAGAAGGCGTAAACCACACACGCTCACTCACTATGGATGATACCGTAATAAAAACTTTTGAACAAAGGTACTGTATGAGCACATACCAGGTGTATCCAGTCTAGGGGTAATTGTAAATTTCCGTCTATACTTCCGGAGTCAGACACAAACACTCACAGACTCACTATGTATTACACTAGAATTTAAAAAGTAGAAAAAGGGAAAGGTATTCGAAGCGTACAACAGTATACAGTGTTGTGGTACTTTTAAATCTTCGTATATATTTCAATCTCAGTAAGCCAGTCCTGACTCTCCGCTACTAGAAACTACATTGATACAAGTACAGACGGAAAGTCGAGTGTTAGCCGAAATTTGGGAATTACTCATCATGGGAAAACCTCCCGGTAGATGTTGCAGAGGTGATGCAGACCCTCAATTACTGTGTCTGTGGAGACAGCGAAAATGGTTCTTTGTGAAGAAAGAATTGCTTTATCACAGTAGCGTGGATCACACCACCGTTACTTGTCTCCATCAAATTGTGATCACAGGGAGACATGTAGACATGGTCTTCACTGCCTATCATGATGTGTCTGACTATTTTGGAGTGCAAAAGACAGAAGCCACAGGCCGTAGGCGATTCTATTGGATTAGCATGAGAGGAGACATTGAAAAATGGTGGCAGGAAAGTCACACGTCTGTGACTATCACAACTGTGAAAGGTGATCTTAAAGCACCACTGCAACCGCATGTAAGTTGACGTCCATTTCAAATGGTAGTCATTGATCATCTGAAGGTAGAGGCTAGCAGGACAGGCCATAGCTACATCTTAACCATCATCGATCAATACACCAAATTTCTAGTGGCTGTTCCTGTGAAGGATTTAACTGACCAGACTACACAGCGGTGGAGCAGGGAGAGGTAAGTATTGCAACTTGCAAGTGCTGTGGCCATGACCAAGCGGGGGGGCACACTCATGGGCGAAGGTACTGGCAAAGGGCCCCTCATAGTACGCTGGTGGGCTCCCCCACCGTCAGAGACACTGTATTGTACTATGAGGGGCCCTGTGCCAGTGCCGTTGGCCATCAGTGGGCCCATCCACCTGTTCAGAGCAACGGCACTTGCCCGGGTGCGCCAGGTGTTGACCCCAGCCCTTGGGGGGGAGTGGGCAGCCCAGTTAGGGAGGTTTAAAAAATGGCATATGTTGATGTGTAGGCTGGACATTCAGCTGCTGCAAATGGCAGAATTGGGCAAGTCCGAGGAAGAGGAGGACAAAAGCGAGGCAGTTTTCTGGTAACCTATGTGTCATCAGGAAGGTGGGACAAAATCCTTTGAAACCCATGCATGGTTCAGTTTAATGAAGGTTAGATCATAAACATTTTGGGTCGACAGACGGGTCCTTTTTTCTGTCAAGATTGATCCAGCAGCACTGAAGACGCTTTCAGATAACACACTAGCAGCAGGGCAAGCGAGCTCCTGTAAGGCATAGTGTGCCATTTCAGGCCAGGTGTCCAGTTTAGAGGTCCAATAGTCAAAGGGGAATGACCTGTGAGGGAGAACATCGATATGGGAGAAGTAGTTTGTAACCATAGTTGACAACTGCTGTCTCCTGTCACTTGTAATCGATGCAGTATTAGCAGTCGTGTGAGCGGTAATTGAGAAATCATTCCACAACATGGTCATTAAACCCCTATCTCCAACGTCACTTTGGCTGTGTGCACCACGAACACCTCTTCCATTGTGCCCAGAACCAGAACCAGCACCGCTGCTGTGTGCTGGGAAAGCCTCAAACAAATGGTTTACCAGAGTTGCTTGTTTGTTAGCCAATATTATCTCTAGGTTCTCCTGTGGCATGATGTTGTGTAATTTGCCTTTGTAGCGTGGATCGAGGATGCTGGCCAGCCAGTAGTCGTCATCCTTCACCATTTTGGCAATGCGGGGGTCCATTTTTAGGATCCGCAAGGCATAATCGCACATGTGGGCCAATGTTCCAGGTGTCAATAATGCACTGCCACTGCTGGGTGGAGGAGCATTTTCTGGCAAATCCACATCCCTACAGTCACGCACAAACACTGTACCTGACCTTGGAATACCAACATTTTCTCTTGCCCCCTGAGAAGCATCCTCCTGCCCAAAATATTCATCCCCCTCATCCTCCTCCTCTTCCTCCACCTCATCAAGGACAGTTCCCTGACCAGACAATGGCTGACTGTCAGCAAGGCTTCCCTCCTCCTCCTCCTGTTCCTCCTCAGCTGCAGATGCCAGATCCTTAATGTGCATCAAACTTTGCATGAGCAGATGCATAAGTGGTATGCTCATGCTTATGATGGCGTCGTCTGCGCTTACCAGCAGTGTGCATTCCTCAAAACACTGAAGGACTTTACAGAGGTCTTTCAGCTTTGACCACTGCACACCTGACAAATCCATGTCTTCCCTCAAACTGCCTGCCCGTGTATCCTCCCACAAATGCATTACAGCCTGCCTCTGTTCACACAGCCTCTCAACCATGTGCAGGGTGGAGTTCCAACTTGTTGCAACTTCTATGATTAGGCGGTGCTTGGGGAGGTGGAGCAATCGCTGCAGCTTCTGCATACGACTGGAGTGGACGTTTGAGCGACGGATGTGCTAGCACAGTCTTCGCACCTTATGGAGCAGGGAAGTGAACTCTGGATAATTATTAAGGAAGCACTGCACCACCAGGTTCAAAGTGTGAGCCAGGCAAGGTATGTGTGTGAGTTTTGCACGGGCTATGGCTGCCACAAAATTATGGCCATTATCACTGACTACCTTGCCTGGCTCAAGATGTAGACTGCCCAGCCATGACTCAGTTTGTCGCTGCAAGTAGTCGGCCAGTACCTCCGCGGTATGTCTGTTGTCGCCCAAAGACATAATCTTTAACACAGCCTGCTGACGCTTACCACTAGCTGTTCGATAGTGGGACACCTTGTGTGCAACACTGCCAGCTGCGGATGGAGTGCTCGTGCGACTGCGCTCTGTGGACGAGCTTTCGCTTATGGAGGAGGAGGGTCGAAAGCCTACAGCCAACTGTTTCCTTTACCATGGGCTAGGCAGCACTGTTCCACCACCGCTGTCCCCTGTGGAGCCTGCATCCACCACATTAACCCAGTGTGCAGTGATGGCCATGCCTACTGGACCATGCATCTGTTGTGAGGTGCACCTTTCCACTCACTGATTGCTTGAGTGCATGGACAATGCGGTCATCCACATGCAGGTGGAGGGCTGGGATGGCTTTTCGAGAAAAGAAGTGCCGACTGGGTAGGTCATAGCGTGGGACTGCTGTCCTGCAACTCTTTTAGTTTTTGGTCCACGTTTTTGGACAGCTACGGGCCTGCCAGATAATCTCTGCTGCGATGTCAATGCCTGCTGCGGATCCTTCTCCTTATCTGAACTATTGCCAGCGCCACCCTCCTCCCCCAATGGATGCCAATCCGGGTCAAGAACTGGGTCATCCATCACCTCCTCTTCAAAGTCATCTGCACCTTCCTCTTTACCTTCCTCTGTGTCACCGTGTAAGGTGGTATAGTATGCGGGAAGGGGCAACTGAGTTTCTTCAGGGTCAGGTTCTGGCTGCAAGGGCAATGTAGTGCTCTGGGTCAATGTACCAGCAGAATCATCTAGCAGTGGCTGTGCCTCAGTGCACTCCATGTCAGATGCATCTTGGACTGGGGAATTCTGGATTTGACTGGATAACCCAGGCACGGTATGTGAAAAGAGCTCAATAAAGTATTCTGAAGTGTGGGCTGCCGTATCCTTAACTTTTGGTGGGGGTGAAGGACACAAGGAAAGGTGTTTTTCCTGACCAGAAGCCTGCACTGATGACTCCGTGCTTGCAGCTTTCGAACGTTCAGAAGAGGAGATAATAGAGCTGGTGGCTCTATCGGCAATGTAGCACAAATCTGTTCCTGATGCTCCGGCTTTGAAAACAGTTTTCCTACTCAAAGAAAAGGGAACCTCACTGGCCTTCCTGGGCCAGACAATGATGCAGGCTCCACACCTCCTGCTTTAGCTGCTATTGTGCTTTTGCCAGAACCAGCCGATGCACCACCACTATCAGTACCAGCTGCGCCCCCCTGCCCACGTCCACGGCCTCTTCCACCATACATCCTCATGTTTGGGAAAATGTACTAAGAATACCAGTAGAGAGATGGTACTGTATGAGGAGCTTCCAGCTGTGTAAGGTATATTAAAAAAAACTAAATCTACGTATATATTCTGTTAGTCATTGACGCTCTCCCAGTATGTATTTGACCGTAATCCAACAAGCATATATACGGAACTGTATCAGAAGTGTACAGCTGTATACATTTTTTGTTTAACTAACAATCTCTGTATATGTATTTACGGAGTGTCACACACAGACGCGGACTCTGTATAGATGTGACTGTAATGCGAATGGCAGATATACAATACTCTTTGAGAATCGGACAGCTCTATATGGTGTCTGTATGGAAAATTGTCAGTCTCTGTCTATTTTTATGCGGCGTGACACACGCTGTCTCTGTATAGTTTTGAGCGTAATCAAACAGCAGATATACGAAACTGTTTGAAAGGCAGACAGCTTGAGAAGGTGTAGGTCTGGAAAAATGGAAAATCTCCTCGGTTTGTTTTTCCAGAGTCACACACAGACAGCTTGCATTTGTCCGTGATAGCAGTCGGTACACGGTAGTGTGTGAGGAGTGTACACCGCTATACGTTGTCTGTATGGAAAATTGTCATTCTCCGTCTATTTTTTTACGGAGTGATACACGCTGTCTCTGTATAGTTTTGAGCGTAATCAAACAGCAGATATACAAAACTGTTTGAAAAGCAGACAGCTCTATAAGGTGTAGGTCTGGAAAAATGGAAAATCTCCTCGGCTTGTTTTTCCTGAGTCACACACAGATAACTTGTATTTGTCCGTGATACCAGCCAGTACACGGTAGTGTGTGAGGAGCGTACACCACTATACGGTGTGTGAAAAAAATGAATGCTCAGTAACTCACCAGAAAAAAATAATAAAAGTTGGAGTGCTTTGAAAGAAGCAGTTTGAACAGCAGTGTGCACAAAGCAATGCAGCTATCAGGTAGCCTTAAAGGGCAGCCTAATCACCACCAGCGCTGCTGCACACAACAAAAATCCTCCCCTTTCACTGCACACTAACTGTACAGTGAAAAGCGCTCCAATGCCCTTCTCTAAGATGGTGGTGGCCGCTGCCCATGTCATCACGCTGCCCACAGTGTGCGTCCTCCATCATTGGCTGAGAAAAGGCGCTGGAAGCATTATTTGAAATGCAACTTTGGTGCTCGGCGACCTCATGCTATGGTCGGGTTTCGATCGGCGAAACCCGACTTTAGCTTAAGTCGTCGATTTTTGAATTTGACCAACCCGTTTCCCTCAACTCTACATACATACCCTCCACTCCCGGCTCATAAATCGGCAAATCCCCGCAGCGCACACTGTGTGCGTTGGGTGTTTTCATAAGTTTGCAGTCACATAGAGTGACTGCAGACTTATTGATTTGGACCGGACAACCCCTTTTAATGCATGAAAATACCAAGATAGCAATCCTACATTGACATTTAACACTGCACAAGAATTTGAAAAGGTTTGCTGGACATAAATGATGCATGAAATCATAACCTCAAGTTAACATTTGCTACACCTGTACATATGGAGATATTCTCTCTAGAAATAGTGCTTCAAATATATTTTATCCAATGGAATACAACACCATTTTACGTTGTACTTGAGTTAAATCTGACAGAATAAACCTCCTTGTGTCTCTATATGAAATTGTGGGCAAACAGAAGTACAGTAAAAGTCCTTAAAATTATATTGGCTCCATATTACGTCTCGAAACTTGGCTCTGTGCACCCGCCCTTAATAATGACGTGGATTCCCACTACTCTTAAACGTAAAATTAAATGTGAAATTTTTAAACTGAATAAAATGCCTTCAAACTATGGGAATTGTTTTCCAAGGAATGTTCCAGAATATGCTTCTTAAAACTTTATTGTCTGGATATATTACTATATTTAACTTATTTGCAGCTCTGCAGAGATTGCAATCACCCATGTCCATATGATGATAATATAAATCAATCAATCCCATGACAACCTGTAAAACAACATATTTTCTATTAACAGAACACACAAATCAACTGACCTGAATCTTTGTTACAGCTGGTAATTTCTGGTGTGAATCCTTCTCCATTGTCTGTCTCCGCACAAGATTCATTGGCTAAAAAATAAACACAAATGCTGGATGTTTATGCCATAAATTTCTAATTTAATTCAAGTTTAGTCAATCAATGCAGTATTACTTGCGGGGTAGATCAATATTCATAGCCACGCTACTGAAGTCACCAGCACGTCTTCAACACTTTAGATCATAATTCCATATCACTCATTCTTTGTGTAGGAAATATGTCTACCTCTCTTTGTATAAAAAGCAGTTCATTTAAGTTCAGTCTCTAACCTATAAACATAGGGAGTTTGGTGACAGGAAATGCATCATAATCATATGGTACTACAGCGCTACTTAATTTGCCCGGGTCCAACGTTGAGCTCCTGGCCTCACCCTCTTGCTCGGAAATTAGATGTTTTTTCTTCTTCTGCTCCAATTTCTGGTCTTCGCTTTGGCCCTGCTTGTTTGAGCCACATCTTTTCTGATTTAGATCTATTTTGGTGTTAAGTTGCTGAGACAGCTAGCACCAGATCATAAAGTCAAGTCAGCCATTTTAAGTGATAAATGTTCTGCCATGCATGATTGTTGTTTAAGGTTCAGCCTTTTCTGACTGACTCTTTTTTCAAAATTCTTCTGCTGATTATTACTGATCAGCCTTGTTTCCAGCTATTGTCCTAGGATGATTTTCTCCATTTCCAGTATTGACCTTGACTTCATTTTTGATCACACTCTTGTCTTATGTTTATCTTTGTGATGACCTTTCATGTCTTTATGCCATGGCTACATGAATGATATCACTGTAAAACTGTTTAATTTGGTGAATGTAACCTGGCAATCATCCAGAAGGAAAGCTCACATCTCCCTTCATGGTCAATGGGTGAAGATCAAAGGCAACCTCAGCCTCTGACTCCGTTGTAACTAACATCAAACAGAGCTTGTAGATCTTGAGCAAATGGACCATATTTTAATTAATGAAGACTTTCATACCATAACCTAATACTTTCACAATGTTAGGTTGTCTGTCACTTATCACATTTCCCTTCTTTCCTATAGTTAAATACACAGTTCTGTAAGTAAAGTAGCCCTCCATATGCTGCACCTTCCTGCATTTTATCTCCATCTATCAATCTACTAATATTCTTGATTCGCACCATAATCCACAGCTCACCAGCTCCCTTATTACGTCCTCTCCCTCCTTTCTTCAAGACTTCGACCGTTCTGAACTTATCCTTTGGAACTCATTGCTCTGAACCATTGAGCCATTAGATTTACTCCTGTTTACAGCTCAAATGTGTTTTGAAATGTCATTGCTGAAAGTGACTTATGCCATATAAGTATATCATACCTGTATGTATAGCTGATGGCCCGCACACAACCTGAACTGGATAAAGCCATCTGTTAAATAATTTCATTTATCTATTCCCCTGGGTGCAATACTCCATTTTATCTCTGTATTGGCTGTGATACTGAGTGGGTGAATGATAGCACTTTTTTTATTGTATACAGAAAACCGCTTGTCTTCTGGATAAAAATTTGCTTTTGGTCCTATAATGTCCATTCCATTGTTAAATCCACTTTCCTCTTGTCCAATTGCTAATACTCAATAGTTTTCATCAGTATGTGTTTGTAAATGGGTCCAAAGTACATAACACAAGGCATCAGAAAATATGTATCCACCAACAGGAATCCATTGAAAACACATTTCTTTCTTATATAACATTAAAACAAACAGCTATCGTGCCCACGTGTCTTGTAAACTGTAACATGACGCATTTCGGTATACTTCTTTATCATAGTGCAAATACATAACAGTTGCACTATAACTTTTTTTAACCCCCTTTGAAAATTAGGTTGTTAGCAAAATTTACTGTTTGCAATAAATTGATCAAACAAAAACAATATAAAAAGCTTAACGCAACTTACCTAACAAGTGGTTTCTCCAAATTCAACACAAAATACCACTTTTACGAACTTATTTCAGTCTCAGAATTATTCAACCCCTCTATGACAAGCACTTTATTATTTAATAGATCACCTTTGGCTATTATGACCTGCTACAAAGGTGATGCATAAATAGACATCAGCATCCAGTGGCATTTCTGAAGCATCTTAGCTTAACCCCTCACAAGTGACCCCATTTTGGAATTTAGACCCCCAAGGAACTTATCTAGATGTTGCTGAGCACAATGAACCCCCTGATGCTTCACAAACATTTATAATGTTGAGCCGTGAAAATAAAAAAAATAAAATTTTTCCCACAAAAATTTTCTTTTAGCCATAATTTTTTTATTTTCACAAGGGTGATAGGAGAAAATGCAGCATAAAATTTGTTTTGCAGCTATTCTCGAGTACGTTGATACCCAATATGTAGAAAAAAAACTATTAGTTGGGCTTACAGCATGGCTCAGAAAGGAGGGAGTGAAGTTTTGCAACGCAGATTTTGATGGACTGTTCTGCATGTGTCATGTCGCATTTGGAGAGCCCCTGATGTGCCTAAACAGTGGAAACCCCCAACAAGTGATCCTATTTTGGAAACTAGACCCCCTCAAGGAATTTATCTAGATGTGTGAAGAACTTGTGATCTTGAACCCGCAAGTGTTTCACAGAATTTTACAGTGTTGATCTGTGAAAATGAAATAAAAATTTCCCACAAAAATGTTGTTTTAGCTCCAATTTTTTTCATTTTCACAAGGATGGCAGGAGAAAATGGACCTCAAAATTTGTTGTGCAATTTCTTCTACAGTACACTGATACGTACTCCATATGTAGTCTAAAACTACTTTAGAGGCACAGTGCAAAGCTCAGAAGGGTAAAAGCACCATATTGGAGTTCAGATTTTGCTGGAGTGGTTTGAGCATGACATATCACATTGGTAGAGCCCCTGAGGTGCCAGAACAGCAGAACCCTCATAAGTAACCCCATTTTACAAACTACTCCTCTCAATCACTTCATCTAGGGGTGCAGAGATCATATTGACACCACAGGTGTGTCACAGAATTGTATACCATTGGTCAGTGAAGACTAAATTATTACATTTTTACCACCAAAATTTTGTTGTAGCCCAAGATTTTACATTTTCGCACTGGGAAATGGGTAAAAATTGCACCAGAATTTGTCCCACAATTTCTGCTGAATGTGAAAATACTGCATGTGTGGCTGCACAGTACTTCTTAGAAACACGGCAAGACTCAGAAGGGACACAGCGCTATTTGCCCCCTGGAGCGTAGAATTTCCTACAACAGTTTGCAGACTCTATATACAGAGCCCATAAGTAATAGTAGAGCAGAATCCCCCTGAAGTGACCTCATGTTGGAAATTATATACTTTTGGGAAGTTATCTACAAGTGTAGTGATGATTTTGACTCCATGGGTGTTTTCCAGAAACAAGCAGCAGTGGATGTTGCTGAGTGAAAATTGCAAACTGCCATTGTAGTGCCCAGTAAGTTATAGTCACCATTGTAGTAACCAGCTCGTGCTTCTGGAGACATGCACTTGTAAATTAGGCGGGCTGTCATTGCTACAGAAATACCAAACAAGTGGACGCTAAATCTGATTTAGGCAAACTGTAGGGATCAGAAAGCAGGAGGCATTTGGATTTGATAGCACAGAATTTGATGAATTCCTTTTGGTGAGCTAGGAGCCATAGTGCTTTTCCAGAGCCTTTGTACTACCAGTAACATGAAAACTCCCTATACTTCCTTTAACAGATTATAGACCTGAGTGAAGACTGTCAGGAACACCGCAATGCACTTGCTCACTGAGCCAGTGTGCATGTCCTGAGTAAGACAAACTGTGCTCAGAGATACCAGAGGAGAAGGCAGCAGCAGAGAAGATGCATGCTTCAGACCCGCAGGACCTGAAGCACGTGACTGCTGGGGGCATGGCCTAAGCTAGGAGCTGCAGGAAAACTCCTAGAATGGTAACTATGGAACACAGTTACTAATTGGCATAAACAGGGACATAAACCACATCAGGCCGGGGTCAAAGCACGAGATAGCACGACAATTACAAAAGGGCTAGACAGAATGGATAGTCAAGACGTAGCCAAGAAGTCAGAAACCAGAGAAGCAGATATACAGTACAGAATCAACAGGCAAACTCACAACGGGGGGACAGAACCGGATCAGAACCATATAAGCAAGCTATAAGACAACGAACAGGCACATAGGGGTCAAAACACTCGGCCAAAGGCAAAAGTATAACTGACAGGGATTGGAGTTTCTCAGGGCTATAAAAAGCTTTCCCTGAACCAAAGAGATGCCATAATAATTAACCCCAGGCGTGCAGGTCAAAGCCTGCACTGAGCTCAAGACATTAACCCCTGACGTGCAGGTCAAAAACCTGCACTGGGATCATGACAAGGACGTGCTTTTTTGTGGCTTGAGTTGAAGCTTTTATTGGTAACATTTTCTATAACATATGGGATCACATTATATTGCTCTCTACGCTGAACACTTATATAGAGGTTCCATCGAAATCTCCAAGTGACGTGATTCAGAAAGAAACCCCAAGGGAGCCACTCACTATAATGAGGCAGTAGAGTTAATATGGACTCCGTCTGGCCTCTGTTAAACAAAAGTGTGGTGAATCATGCTTTTATGCACACCTAAAAAGATGGATACCACTGGAGCATAGCCAAATGGCATCCACAGTGCCTCCATCTGCCTCATTACAGGGAATCTTCTGCTGGGTGTTCCGTCTGAATCATGTACTTCAGAGATTTACACAGAAACCCTGGCGTAAAAGCTTAGCATAGAGCACAGGATAGATGTGACCCGAGCCTTACTGCGATCTTTGGGAGGCAGAATTAGCAAATCAACAGCAGGTGAAGAATTGCTTTTGTTTATTTTTTACGTTGTTCCTCGTGCTGTATAAGTGATTAAACAGCTTTATGCTTTGGATCGGCGCGATTATAGCGATACCAGATTTATATATTTTTTTTTCTGTTTAGCTGCTGTCACACACTAAAATATGCTTTTTATTGCAAAAACTTTGCATCCCCATATTTAGATAGCTATAATTTTTCCATATTTCGCTTGACAGAATCATGTGACGGCTTGTTTTTTTCAGGACGAGTTGAAGTTTTCATTGGTACATGACATTTCTTGATAGGTTTATATTCTGATTTTTGGGAGGTAGAATGGCCAAAAAAAACAGCTATTCAGGATAAGTTTTTTTATAATATTATAGTGTTTTTTCTGCGTGTGTAAAATTTATAAGGCATCTTTATTCTTTGGGTCAGTACGATTACAGTGATACCACATTTACAGTTGAAACCAGAAGTTTACATACACTATATAAAAAGACACATATACATGTTTTTCTCAATATCTGACATGAAATCAGAATAAACCTTACCTGTTTTAGGTCAATTTTACCATAACTATTAATATTTGCCAAATGCGAGAATAATGAGAGAGAATGTTTTAAGGCATTTTTATTACTTACTGCAAAGTCAAAAGTTTACATACACTAAGATTACTATGCCTTTAAACAATTCTGGACTGCCCATATGATGATGATGTGTTTGGAAGCTGATGAATCTGTATGGAGGCTTTTTTTTGCGGGAAAAGATGAAGTTTTCAGAAATATTTTTATTTACATTCATATTTTTGATTTAGTTTTATTCCACTTTTTTCAGTGGTATGATAAAGCATAGTTTTTACCTCATTTTTTATTTTTTAATAGTGTTCACTGAAGGGGTTAATTAGTGGGACAGTTTTATAGGTTGGGTCGTTCTGGATGTGGTGATACCAAATAATGTTTATGGTTTTTGTTTATTTTTCCTTTTACATAAATGTATTTATTGAATTAATATTTATTTCATTTTTTTGTTCTTTATTTTGTTATTTAAAAAAATATTTTTACAATTATTATTTTTTTTAAACATTGTCCCAGGAAGGGACATCAACTTTCCCTGCTCTGATCACTAATCTAATACTCTGCAAAGCTTTTGCAGGGCATTAGATCAGTGTCTCTCACACAGAGAGGAGGCGTGCCAACTCCTGCTCTGAGCAGGAGCTTATAGGCCACCGTTCCTGGGTGACCCCGCTGCCATCTTTCGACCATTGGTCACCATGGAGACCACTGGCAAAATGAGATCGCAATAACTTTGAGCCGATGGGAGCAGAGAGGGAGCTCCCTCCCTCTGCGAAGCCCCTCAATGTTTCTGTCACTATTGACAGTGGCATCAGAGGGGTTAAACGCTCACTATCGGTGCTAGCGCCTATCGTTGGGGGTGAGGGCTTGGTGATTCTCTTGCACTGGTTTTCTTCTTCTGCTATTATAAACATTCAGCATATGGAGGGAAACATGGATTTAATCAAGAATGAGGAAGTTGACGTTTAGGTGTCATTGGTCCTTCCAACAGGATAATGATTCCAACTCATAGTCCACAAGGGCTTGATTTCAGGAGGAGTCTTAAAAGATTCTGGAGAGGCCATCATAGTTGTCTGACTTAAACCGAGTAGTAAATTTATGGTAGGATTTGAAGAAGGAGATTGCAACACGCAAACCAAAGAATATTTGTAAACAGGAGAACATTACAGATGGGGAATAGGCTATGTGTAATGAACTAAGATTCTATAGAAACATTGCCAAACATTGGTGTCTAAGTAACACATTTGCAGTAGGTCATAACAGCCAAAGAGGCTCTACTTGAGACTCTAGTCATGCAGGAGCTGGTTAATTCTGAGACTGCAGTAGTAATTAAAAGTGGAATTTTGTGTTCACTTTGCAAAAAAAATCCTTTTATTTTAGTTGTGTTGAGTTATATTTAGGGTACGTTTCCACGTACCGTATTCCCTGCGCTTT